>NC_080785.1:13348589-13690281 GCF_028018385.1 Neofelis nebulosa | reverse complement strand
ACAAGAGAAATGATTTTCCCGTGTCCCTGCCCTTGTGCCTTTTCCTGTAAGTTAAACACTTTGCTTTCCTCCACAAACCATGATAGCCTTCCCTCTTTCCCCGATTCGCATTTCCTTTTCCTGCCCAGCCCAGTTTTCCGTCTCTGGCCTGGGGGGACACACCTTACCGGACACATCGTCCACTTAATCCCCCAGGCAATCTCCCGTGGATCTGCAGGGGCTGAGGCTCAGTAAGGCTTCTCCATGAGCAAGGCCAAGTGCAGTGGGAGGGGCCAGGTGGTTTCAGCAGTGCTGTCCATCTCTGATGTTGCCAAAGGAACCAAGATCTTAGAAGCCCTTCATGCACTGAAAAGGGGCATAGAGTGAAATTTCCTGATCTGTTTAAGGGGGTATAAACCTACTTTAATCCAAAAATACCCCGAGCTCTCCTCCGCCGCTCTCACCACCTCCTTGCCCTTGACCACAGTGGAGAGTGGATGCAGCACTTCCGGGAGTCCCTCCAAATGGACTCACACATCAAGGGATGCTCTTCTCCACCTAGGAGGCAGCTCCGGCCTGGTTCACGCGAGGGTCTGGGGCGGCGCCTGAGGAAGAAGGGCTGAGACAGGTGGCAGGACGACCAGGGCAGTTAGATCACGGGGTACGAGGTGGTGCCTGTGCAGCTGGCAAGACTGTGCCTCCCTCCTCACCTCAAGCTGGCTGTGGGTGCCCACGCACCAAGCGGGGAGCCGGCTCGGGAAGCGGGGTGCACGTCTGAGTGCCGCGATCGAGTGATGTCCTCCGTGCAGCTTCCTCGGACACCGTGGTGATCGGAGCCATCTGTAGTGTGGCATGATGATGAGGCATTGCTGGCAGTTCACATACGTGACAGGAACGGGCATTACTTCTACCCGGTGCGGCAGGCATTCCGGGTCGGGCAGGGGAGGACAGAGGAGGACGGGTAGAGCAGGAATGTGCTCCATGGGTGGATTTCTGCCTCTGCAACAGGGTCCTGTCCTGCCCCTTGTGCGAGCTGCTTTCCTTTGTCCCTCCCTCCCCTCCTCCAGCCAGCCTCCTGGGGGGGGGGGGTGCTGCCAGGGTCTCATCCTCCATGTCAGGTCAGGGAGCGTGGACCAAATCCCTCTTCCGAGGGGAGAAGGCCAGGGTTTCTCTAGCCTGACTGTGCCAGGATCTGCCGTAGCTCCCGATGGGGGTGACTGGAGTGACAGGGGAACAGAGCGGGCAGGGCGCCCTCGCGGTGCATGGAGACCTGCCAGGCATTTGTAGGCATGTGGCGAGATCACCCTGTGCTTCCACGGGTATGGATGTGGTTAGCTGTCAGGTGCCCTCACTTCCACTCCCAGTCTCCCCCTCCCTGAGAGGGAGGAGTGCCCATGGGGCCCTCCAGGCTGTCCTGGCAAGCCCCGGGGCAGAGGCTGGGCAGATGGCTTGCTCCTGTTTGGAGCCCCATTGGTGGGGTTGGGGCTGGGGCTGGCAGATGGGCTTTGCACAAACTGCAGAGGTAGACAGGGAGCGGCAGGCTGGCAAGGCTGGGGCAGGGTGGAGGGAGTCAAGGACTAGCAGCGAGGAGGTAAGGAGGAGGAGGGAGGTAAGAAGGCTGGACGCCCCGGAGGGAGGGAGCGTGAGGCTGGTAGGGATGCCCTGGAGGGCAGTGGAGAGATCCGGGAGGAAGCCGCACCTAGAAAGAGGCTGACATGTGACAGTATCTCTGCCCTCTCCCTTCCACCAACAACACCGCCTTTCCAGACGTCCCTCCTCACCGTACCCCGCCTCGGCTTTGTGCAGTGGGGTCAGCGAGGCGTGGAACGGGGAAAGGCCGGACCTAGAAAGCTGGGCTGACCCGGGGTCCACGGGAGCTGAAGAGGCCTGCTCAGGGGCTCGGTCTGAGAGCTGCAAGTTTGGCTCTCCGCCCTGCAGCCCCACGTGCGGGGAAAGCTGAGCCCCTGCCAGCTGGCTTAGAGGGAAGGAACAGGACACCGCCAACAGCTTCCTCCTCGCACCGGACCTCCTGGAGAGCCCCGTCAGCCCTGGAGGGAAGAGAGGGAGCCCTCGGCAGGTGCAGCCCATCTGCCGAGTCCCCGCCCTCCACTAAAGGCCCGTTTCTTCCTGAGAGGTGAATGATGCTGTGGTTAGCACCTAGGAGCCATCCAGATCTGGGTTTGATGCCTTATTCTGGTACTCAGTAGCCATAAGGCTTTCGGCAGTTGACTCCGTTTTTCAAATAAGGATAAAGGCAGTTCCTGTTGCAGACCGTTGGGCCTGATGCTTGGGAACAACAGCGCTGCACCTGACACAGAGGTGCATAAGAAATGACACCGATTGGGACGGCAGTCTCTCCTTGTGCTTGCCAGCCAAACTGTCCTGGCATGCTTTTTGCACCTGAGGAGAGTTACCGCCAGGGACCCTCTCTCCTGTACAAAAGGAGCTCAGTTGTGCAAGGTTGTCTGAAAAGGGTATGTTGCCTTCCCGCCCCTGCAGTTTGCCACCCTCTCCCTTTTTACCCGGGGCCGGGATGCACCTTGACTGCGAGTTCTAGGTTCTGATGCTAACTGTTGCCCACTTGCTTCCCCACAGACCTGCGCAGGATGACCGCTGGCTTCATGGGCATGGCGGTGGCCATCATCCTCTTCGGCTGGATCATTGGCGTGCTGGGCTGCTGCTGGGACCGGGGCCTTATGCAGTATGTAGCAGGGCTTCTCTTCCTCATGGGAGGTAAGGCCTCAGGCTTGGGGAGCTGCTGGGGAGCCAAGCAATCCTGGCTCCTGGGATTCTGGGAGAATGGCTAGGGGACATGCATTCATTCATTCATCAGACATGTTTTGAGCTCCTCTTAGCATCCGTCGCTGCGCCAGCTTCTGGGGATGCAAACGCTGATAAGATCTGGTCCTCAGCTCTCGAGGGGCTGACCGCCTGGTGTGGGAGACTGTGAGGTTATGGCACTGAAAGAGAGGTATCAGACTGGGGGTGAGCGTGACCTCAGAAAATGCTCAGGCCTTTTATGCAGATATTGGACTTTGGGATGGGAAGCAGGTGCTATTTGGGTAGTTCCTGTTTAAAAGCCCATCCTCACCTTTGATTTACGAGTCCTAAATTCTGCTACCGTTTCCAAATAAGGCACTCTAAGGGTGGTAGGACCAGGCTAGACCTTTGTCATATCTGTCTCCCTTACTGTCTGCTAGTGTCATGGCCATTGAATTGATCCAGTGTCCTTATAAAGGATTATAGATACAGAGAACCGTATGGCTCTGCAGGAGTAGGTTCCAGTCCATGGAAAGCAAAGTCAATCCACACTCTGCATGCGCCTGTCTTCCCTGACGTCTCAGTACAGACCTGAGGTTAACCGTCAGATATATTCCTCACAGTCTACTCTGCAAGAAGTGGACTGATGCACCGTGTGGAGCTAGGTGGAGGGGAAGCTGAGCTTGAATAGCAGGAATTAGACATATTTATGGGAAGAAAGGAAAGTGAGTCCTACATATGGAAACGATGTCAGCTAGACTTTAAGCACCACATGCTTATGACCAGCTCAAGTTCCCTTTGTGAAGGGCCTGACTCCAGGTTTCTGAGCAGAGATGGCAGGTGAAGGACTGGGTCAGCCTGGGGAAAGGTAATGGCCGTCCCTCTGGGTGCACGGAGAGATGTCTGGGGCTGGTGAGCTATCGGTTGGGAGAGGGGGAGAATTGCAGGATTCGTCTTGGGGCCTGACAGTTTGCCCTTTTACCACTGAAGCACAGCCATTCTGAGCCAAAGACAAGACAGGGCTTTCCAGGGTGCCCCAGGCTGACGGAACCCTCTGCCCCCAGAGTCTGATGTCCCGTGCTTACAGTCATGAGGGAGGGAGGGAGGGGGGATCCCTAGCAGTCCCTACACCCCTCCTTCTGGTCTCCCATGGAGACAGGCCCGCAAGACCTGCCCGTCCTTTTTCCGTGCCTCGTGTCCTCAGTGAAGCAGGGGTCGGGCTCAGCCCCTGGCCTCCTCACTCCTTTTTCGCCACAGTGGAGACCTTTTTGTGTCCACCTTCCAGTCAAAATCTCCCATGGACCCTGAAATGTAAAAAGATAAAAGCAGAGTGGCCCTGTTTGTAGTGAGTGTTCTCTCTAAGACGCTTTTGGTTATACAGAGATAGGCTCCAGTAAAACAGGGCTTTTCTAAGGCTCTAGAAAGGTCTCCTAGGAATCGGAGAAAAGCTGAGCAAACAGGCCGCAGGCAGAGCAGGAATCCTGGAGCTCTAGGCGCTGACAGTCTTTCATCCCTACCCTTCTGAGTTGTTCCTAGCCCCCTTCGCATGCACTGCCTGCTCTCCGGGCCAGGCGCACAGCCCACATCCTGTGTGACTGTGCCGCGTCTCCAGGACTCTGGTGACCTCCTTCTCTGCTGCGGCTCAAGTCAGCTTCTAGACACAGAGACAGAGAGAGAGAGAGAGAGAGAGAGAGAGAGAGGTAATGTGATTAGCCCATTTATCCTCTCTGGCCAGGTCACACGCCATTGGTCAGGCAGTAAACAGGCCAGAACTGAGTGACCATGGCTGGGCCAACAGCTGTGACCAGGGTGGGGTCAGGGGCGCTTCCTGCTCCCCTGAGACATAGGTGAGAACTCTCCCAGGAGAAGCTGTAGGGGCAGAGGGAGGGGTGCCTGGAACCCTGCCCACAACCAGCAAGCCTGGGGCTCTGGAGAAGACAGTCTGAAAGCTTGGAATGATGAGGAATCAGAGGAATCCCTCAGAGTGGATGGGTGAGCGCATTGCTCACCTTGTGTTCTCAGTCACTGCACATTCCAATCACCTGAAAAGCCCTTAAAAACACTGATGCTGGGCCCTCACCGCAGAGCAGTCCAAGCAGGACTTCTGGGGGTGATCCTCATGTGCAAGCAGGGTGAGAGCCTGAGGAATAGCTGATCTTTCAAGCTCTCTCCGGTTGTAAAATGTTATGCTTCTAGGGATGAGCCAATTGGCCAAGACCTCTCACGATTTGTTTTCTTTCTTCCCTCCACTCCCGCACCTCTGTGACTGTTTCTCAAAGCCTTATGCGGCAAGAGATGGGCAGGTGCCACGACAGGGCTTCAGTTATTCCTGTGGAGACCTAGCCGAGCCCTGGTTACTGAGGGGCTCAGCAAAATCTGCCTTCTAGGACACGCACTATATTTTTTTATTACGGCAAAATCATAGTTCATGATACAATGTTAGCATCAAGAAGAGCTTCGGGGAAGTTGCTGTTCTAAGAGCTGTTTCTTGCTGACAGGGACACCGCCCTGGTTGGAGTTAACCCGTTCCCTCCAGCCTGGAGCTTCGTTTGCTGGGTCCATAAGTAGGGCTGTGCCCTCCCACAAGAGGCTAGGGAGAGAAGTGGTGTCCACACACCTCGTGGGCACCATCGGGCCATGCTCCCACGGAGGAGAACAAGGACAAAGCCACGAAGAGCTGATCCCTTGAACAGTGGTCTTTTGGGGAAGCTGAAGCTCCCAAGGGTGGGAGAACACTCTCTTCTGCCTCAAGTTAGTGTCCTTTCCAACTAGGCCAGACACAGCCGTGGGGGGCCAGATGCCCAGAGCAGCTGCCATCTCCTGACCCCGTGAATTTGGCTCAGTTAGGAGTTGGAGAGGGAGCCGACTGAGGAACAGACGCGGTCCTTCCCCGATCCCTGCTCAGCAGAGAGAGCTACTAGAGAGGCCCGGGTGTCAACCCCGAAAGATGCTTTGGCCTATAGAACCCTGTGTGTCAAAGAGCCCTTTCAGCACCAAACCCTCCCAGCACCTGACCCATCCCTGGCCCCTGGGAATCAATCTTCTAGGATTAGGCTGTTGAGGTGCTTGGAGAGTCCACTACCAGTGACAGCCATGTCATGGATATGGCAAAACAATCAGTCACTCAGACTCTGGGTATTTGTGGCAAAGCGGGACAGAAAAAGGTCTCTCAGCCCTAGCTTTCCCCCAGATTGGCATTCCAGGCATCTGTACTGAGCACGGGCTGGTGCCCCAAGGATTAGATTGAGTGACAACAACAGCTGGTGGGGACCAACAGCAGCATTTGGGCTGGTGCTGGCCAGGCAAGGGCGTGGTGAACAGGTGGAAGAAGAAGGGTCAGCAAGAATGAAAAAGGTAAATTTGGAGTCAAGAGTCCAAGACGGAATTTTACCTGATATTAGTTGAAACTACCAGGGCCAGAAAAAAAAAAGCAGAATTCTATTAACAACCTCTTCTCTGTTCCAACGCGAAGGAGGATGGCCCACCCTGGGCCCGACTCTCTTCCAGATTTAACTAGTTCCTGGTTAAACAGAGGGTACCCCGCACCTTGGGAAACAACCAGCAACAAATTGTTTAATTAACACTCAGCGCAGAGGAGGCAATTAATTAAGTAGGGCGAATTAGTCGGGCCGGGGGCTGGGGGCAGTGGGTGGGATCCAGTGTCCCCTTTGCCAGAGCCTCCGGGAGAGAATCTGGCCCGGCGTGGCACGGCACCAACTGGGTGCAAGCAACTGCCAGAGACGTGTGTCTTGATGAGTCATCAGTGGTATTCAGAATCACAGGAACAAGATGACACGGGGAAAAGACAGCGCGGTGGGGGAGCCCGGGGCGGCTACGGTTCCTTGTAATTCACCCACTGGGCACCCTCAGAGCCACCGCAGGGCCCACATCCACAAGATGAGTGTGAACTTCCAGCCCACACCCCACCCCCGCCACATGCCCTCTCACACACTCCTGCAGGACATCGCCCTCTCCACCACCACTCAGGTCCAAGCCTCTGTGAGCTTTCTGCTAATCCTGGAGCCTCCTATCTAGATGCCGTGACGCCACCCTGGCACCCAGCAATCAGTCCTTGGCAGAGTTAACATAATGCTTTTAAAACTGTGAGTCAGGTATGTCATTTATCTGCCACCAGTGCTCCAAAGGCTTCTTCTAGTCAGAGTGAAAATAAAATCCAAAGTCTTCACCCTTTTTTAAAAGCAGTCTTAGCCAGCTTGGGCTGCTGTAACAAAATACCAGAGATTGGATGGCTTACAAACAACAGAAATTTATTTCTTCCTGTTCTGGAGGCTGGGAAGTCCACGATCAATGTGCTGGCACATTCTGCATCTGGTGAGAACCACTTTCTGGTTCACAGGCTGGTGCCTTCCTGCTGTGTCCTCAGGTGGCGGAAGGAGCCGGGGGGCTCCGTGGGGCCTCTTGCATGAGACCGCTGATCCCAGTCACGAGGACACCACCCTTGTGACCTAATCATGTCCCCAAATTGCCGCCTCCTAATTCTATCACCTCAGGGGTAATATCTCCACATATGAATCCTAGGGGCAACCCTAGGACATTCTGTCCTTAATGGAAGCCCCATGTCATCTGGCTCATACTATCCCCCCAGCCCTCCCTTGCCTGCTTTCAGGTCAGTCCAGCCGCCCGGCTGCCTTTCCTGGAGCACACAGGGCTTCGCTGCAAGGCCCTGGGCTGACTGCCTGCCGCCTTTGCTCACGGCATCCCCCCTGCACGGGCCTCCTGGCTGGCTCCTTCCTCAGACTCAGACTCCAGCTTAAAAGTCACCCCAAGAAGGGGCTTCCTTGACCGCCCAAATTCATGGCGCCACCTAGTCACTGTCGACATTTTCATTAATTCAACTTTCTACGGCACACTCAGGGCTTTCTGAAATGTTTGTTGTTGTGTCGTGGTTTCAGTTTTTTTGTTTGTTTTTTAGCAGCTTAAAGCAAACATGTATTGTCTCACAGTTTTTACAGATCAGAATTTCAAGCATAGTTTAACTGGGCTCTCGGCTCTGGGACTCACAAAACGGCAGTCAAGGTGTCTGTAGCAGGGGCTCTGGTCTCCTCTGAGCCCAGGGTCCTCTTCCAGGGTTCACAGTGTTGTGGGTGGGATTCATTTCCCTGCAGCTACAGAATTCTAGGAAGCTTGCATATTCGGGGCCAGCAGGAGAGAGGCCCGGACTTCCTCCCTCTTGGACATTCAGATCCCCTTTTTTGTTTTAATAGATCCATTTTTTAGATTTATAATTTTAGATTTACAGAAAAATGGAGCAGACAGTAAAGAGAGTTCCCATATTACCCTCTGCCCCTGCGCATGGTTTCCATTACTATTAACATCTTGCATTAGCATAGTCTGTTATAATTAATAAATATTGATAAATTATTATTAACGGATGTCCACAGTTTATTCAGATTCTTTATGTTTTTACCTGATATCTATCCATCTAGTTGTCACATCTCCTTAGGCTCCCTGGGGCTGGAGTCATTTCTCAGACTGTCCTTGTTTTTAATGACCTCAGCAGTTCCGCAGAGCCCTGCCCATCCATAGAGCAGTCTGGCCCCTCTGCTGGAACTTGCCTGATTTTTGTGCGTCATTAGGCCGAGTAGTGGGTTTGGGAGGAAAAAAGGCAGAGGTCAAGTGTCATTCCATCACATCGTGTTACAAGTACAACCTGCCCACGTGATTCATGACACTGCCCCTGATCACCTGGTTGAAGTCATGTGTGTGGGTTTCTCTACTGCAGAGTTACTCTCTTTTCCTTCTGTCCATACTGTTCTCTTTGGAAGGATGTCACCAGGCACAGCCCATCCCTGAGGACTGGGGAGTTCGACTCCCTCTCCTTTAGGGCGGAGTATCTACTTAAGTTATTTGGAATTCTTCTATAAGGGAGATTTGCCTCTCTTCCCCACTTGAAAATTTTTTTAATTTAAAAAAAATTTTTAATATTTATTTTTGAGAAAGAGAGAGTGAGTGGGGGAGGGGCAGAGAAAGAGGGAGGCACAGAATCTGAAGCAGGCTCCAGGCTCCAAGATGTCAGCACAGAGCTCGATGCGGGGCTTGAACCCACACACTGTGAGATCATGACCTGAGCCGAAGTCGGATGCTTAACCGACAGAGCCACCCAAGCGTCCCTCTCTTTTCCATTTGTAAATTGATTCAGTCATTTATTTATATCAGTGTGGACTTGTGGATATTAATTTTTTACTTTGGTTTATAATCCAATTCTAGATTTGTTTTAGTGCCCCAGCTTCAGCTTTGGCCATTGGGAGCTCTTTCAGGTGGCCCTGTGCCTTTTTGACATCAATGTAGGTTTTGGTTGTTGTTTTGTTTTGAGGGGGTTTTTGAGCCCCTGTTACTTTTTGGCATACCACAAGGTACTCCAGGCTCACCTATGTTTCCTGCCCAGACCTAGGATGAGCCATTTCTCCAAGGAGCCCTGGTTCCTTTTATTGGACAATGGTGTTAGACCCAAGATCTGGGCCCTAGGTGTCTGCAGTGTGTTTGTTCATTGCCTCTCTCCCCCACTTAACATGTAAGCTCCAGAACCTCGCCCACCTTGTTCTCTAAGGTATCCCCCAAGTTGAGAACAGTGTCTGCACTCTCAAATATCTTTTGAATGCGTGCATTGCAAAAATGAATTGTGTGCAACAGAGAGAAAGTATTTTGTCTCAGTGGAACAGCTCTCCTTGAAAAAGTACACTGCCTTATTTTCTGTTCCTGGTCTAATCTGCTCCCCCTCTGTGGGATTCCTTATCCTCTTTCTCTCTTTATTTGAACAGTCCCAAGGTCTCTATACTTCTGTTATAAAATGTCTTAAATTCCCTTTGGAAGTAGGGTATGCATTGTACATGAATTCATGCAGCGCTTTGTCTTTAATGGGGGCTCCAGAGTGCCAAGAATGGAAGGAACTTTAGACACCATCCACTGTGATCGACCATCTGTGTCTCTAGATGAGAGTAGTTGTGTCAGTTGTCCCAGGCCCCCCAGCTAGTGAGCTGCAGCACTGGAGACAGAGCTGGCCTGTGACAGAAGTTCATCCTGCTGCGTGGGCTTTCGGCTCCGTGTTGAAGGTCCACATGACCCCGGGCCCCACACCCATCTTCCCACCCTGGCACGGCTCCAGGCTGTGCTTCCACGCAGGTTCCAGTCCCAGAATCTCACTCCATTCTCTTTCTTTTCTTCCCTTCTCAAAGCACAAAGGGGCATCTGGAGGAGATCATGGCCAGAATGGAGGGCACAGGTGGTAATGGGAAAAGGAAATCATGAAAGGTTCTTTTCCTACCACCTGTGACCAGTGTGGCCTTTTCTACCTTCCCAGTCAGTCAAGGGGAGCGAAGAGAATGCCCTGAAGGAGCTCGAGCTATCAAGTTTGAGTGATTGCAGTGGTTTGCACACCAACGAGGCCAGATGTCACCCCTTCCACTAGGCTCACCGGAAAGTGGTTCAGCTGTACAGTTAACCCCCAGATACTCCTCTTCTGATAGACAAAAACCTTGATAAAGGCCCAGTAATTCTGAGAACTTACAAGCCTAAAATGGAAAGTCCGAGGCAATAGGTGTTTTTCCTGGGAGACTATGGCCATTAGGTGATGACGTGATTTGGGGGATGCCCACAAAGTACAACAACATCCAGGGCTCCCATCAGCCTCTCCCCCCACTGTCACTCCTATTTCCAGCACTACTTAGAAACGTGGCTAGGACTGCACCTCTATAAGTCCCAGAGGCACCGTGCCTCCAACTTCATGACTCATGGGTAAGAAGAGGGAGACCATATAAATTAGATATTCCGAGTTGGAGGAGAGAGTAAATTCAATAACTCAATGACTTACCATGCTGCAAAGCTTATAAAACCCTCAGTAAACGGTAGCTGTTACTGTTATATGTATGCCCTAAGTGAAGTCCATTCTAATAGGCAGAGAAGTATCTATAATCTACCGTGACCAAACAAGGACATAAAACCCATCTACTTACCCTGCAAAACTGCTTTTATAGGTTCATGTGAGATTTCACTAGATCATCACAACTCTCCTCTTGGCTTTTTGTCTTACCACATTTCCTATAAAATCCTGAGCAGAGATTCACAAACTAGTTCATACCCTGAAATAAATCTTGCCTTTTGGAAGGTGCATATTTGAATATTTATTAGCATTTGATAATTACATTCACAACAAAGACATTTGAGGGAGGAGACACATTGCCAGGGGGATTAAGAAGTAACCTACACGTTTACCTAATGTAGAACGAGTGGCCAGGATCAATCACTCCAGCAACCCAGGCAACAGAAGGGCTTCACTTTCACCTGCAGAACTGGAACAGATCCGAAGGAGTTCCAGCTGGAAAAAATCTGAAGGAGTTCTGTCCTTGACACCCAAGGGGACCTGCCTCCATTATAGATTTGTACTTCGGAGGAGACTAGTAAGCAGCCTTGGTCCTGTAAACCCAAGTCTGGTCAGTGAGGGCCGTACCAGGATGCCTACAACCTGCCCACCAAACACTCAGCAAAGCCACGGTGCTACATAGTCTCCAGAACCGGGGGAAGCTTTGTCATTAAATTCCCTGAAGGGAATGCTAAGACAGAAAGCAGAGCCTAGAAGGAGGTGGAAAGTAGGGTGGACGGTGAAGGTATCTATGAGATCTCATGGGAGGAACCAACCTTCGTCTCTTGGATGTCCCTGTGCACCCGTGACCGTGAGCTACCTTCCTTCCATTCCCCACCACCTAACTAAAGTTTTCTTTGTTCAGGAAGTAGAATCATGCAACTAAAAGGGAAAATTATAGTTTTGTCATGAAAAACTAGTCCAGGACTAACGGAGCCTTGGACTGGCCTTGTGACTTACGAAAGTTACTTAACCACCTTCCATGTGTTGCTTCAACTTTCTCGTCTGTAAAGAGGACTAATGATGGTACCTACCAAAAGCATAGCAGTTGTGAAAACTCTAGAGTTCACTCATGTGAAGGGCTTAGGACAATTCCTAGTGCTGTTCTCAAAAAAATTTTGAGATATTATTGTTTTAGCTACTTTTTTTTTTTAACAGCCACCTTCAATGACACACTGCTCTGAACAGTCTTATCCCATCACTGCCAACGCCATGCAGAGACACATTCCATGGGATGATAAAGATAAAATTGCTTGAACAGATCATGCCTCTCTGGTTAATCACCACCTTACTTACTCATTCAATAAATTTTGATTGCCTTTGTGACAGACACTGTTTATGTACTTGGGCTAGAGTGGGGAATAAGGCAAAGTCCTCATGGAGTTTACATTCTTGTTGGAGGGACAGATAAGCAAGTACTTTAAGTATATAATATGTTGCCAGACGACGGGACATTTCTGTGGAGAAAAAGAAAGCTGGGAGGGAGGAAGGGAGTGATGGGGCATTGCTGTAGACGAGGGGGCAGTGGGTAGGCAGAAGGCCTCTCAAGCCTTCACTGGAAGTCTTCCTCTTCCATTGAATGGAAGTCTTCCTGGAAAGACTTGGTGGATCAGTCCTTGCAAACAGCACAGCAGATGCAAGGGACTTGGGATGGAAATGAGCCTGGTGGGTCCAAGGAAGTTAAGCAAGAGGACAGTTGTAACAGGAACCGAGCGAGATGGAGGTATTCCCTCAAACAGAGCAGATGTAGGGCCTTGGAGGCAATGCTAATGGGTTTGAAGATCGAGGGGGCATCATCCCTCATTCTGGCCTTCCTTCTATTTCACAGATTGCCCTGGGGGTTCTCTCCTAGGCGATCACTTGATATTATGTGGCTTTTATCAGTGAGGTGGCTTCCTTCTGGGGTGCTGATGGCTAGAGCTTCTTCAACTTCCCATGGCAGTTCCTGTGAGTGGGGCATGATGTCTGTGCCCCAGGGTGGCCAGGTAAAGTAGGGGGACTGTCACATGCCCCTGAAAATGTTGCATTGTCACACATCTGGAAGCATCCCCCTCCCCCCACTCCCGCAACCAGGACCAGCTGTGTAATTTGTGGGGCCTGATGCAAAATGAAAACATGGACTCCTTATTTAAGCATTACAAATTTCAAGATGGTGACAGCAGAGCATTAAAAGAAGCACACAACTATGAGGGCTGCATGCCCAGGAAGCCAGCTCTGCCTCCATCACTGTCCCACACTCACCCTCCCTGAGACCCGGGCATGGCAACCCTTTGCTTCAGGGGCTCCAGAAGGTCTTGAGAAGTCAGGTCTTTCCTCTCTTCTGCTTACAGTACCTTGTTTTCCCCTAACTCAGGCCAATTCTGCTGTGCTTAAAATCACCCCTGTTCTTTGATGACCAAATAATCACATAGACATGTGCTCTCCTTTCCTTAATCAAAAGCTGGCTCCCCAAGCATTGCCCACACAACTAGCATTGCTGCTGGTAAGACTAAGCTGAGTTTGTTGCTTACTGCAGTAGGGGACAACGGCACCTTGCAAAACTGGGAGGGTCTCAGAGCAGGAAGGTAAGGTCAGAATTTATTGAGAATTAGAAGTTTGCTTGAAGGCCTTTATTTCAGTGCAGGTGTTTGATTGAGATTGGCTGAAAATACTGATGATGTCTAGAATTGATGGAAACAGCAGGTTTGAAAAAAGTCCTAAGAGCCCACACTGTCAATGTTTTCAGTGGAAGTTGATGGATCTTTTGTGAAGTTCCTGTAATGAATAATCAAAACCAGTCAGTTACGGGGGTGCCTGGGTGACTCAGTCAGTTGAGCTTCCACCTTCGGCTCAGGTCGATCTTGTAGTTCATGAGTTCCAGCCCCATGTTGGGTTCACTGCTATCAGGACAGAGCCTGCTTCAGATCCTCTATCCCCCTCTCTGCCCCTCCCCCACTCGTGCTTGCTCGCTCTCTCAAAAGTAAACATTTTTTAAAAAATGTAAAAGGGCATCTGGGTGGCTCAGCCAGTTAAGTGTCCGACTTCAGCTGAGGTCATGATCTCACAGTTTGTGAGTTCGAGCCCCGCATCGGGCTCTGTGCTGACAGCTCAGAGCCTGGAGCCTGCTTGTGTCTCCCTCTCTCTCTGCCCCTTACATGCTTGCTCACTTGCTCTTCCTCTCTCTCTCTGTCTCTGAAAAATAAATAAAACATTAAAAAAAATTTTTTTTTAATCCTACGCGGGCAGGACAGACCCAGAAGTGTAAAGGAGACAAGGGAATATAGCAAAGTTGGGTTACTCTAGACAGTAAGGCATGGTTTTGGTTCAGTGTCTAGGCTGAGTATGGGGTGGGCGATTGGGGGTCTCACTCAGAATGAGTGATTTCTCTTCAGCTTGGTGCCTTCCTGACTGGCCTGCCTCTGCTGACACAGACATGCTCAGACATGTCTGAGTTATCCAATGAGTATAGTCCAGAGTCAGGTAAGGAGACTGATGTCCTAAGGTCTCCTCCTATCATGGTAAGAAGACCCTGTTTTTCCTGGGGTAGAAATAATCACATTGCTGCCCTGAATTGGGGGTCTTTGCTTGCAGACAATGGACTGTTACAAGAATGGGATGGGGGAAGGGCAGGCAGGAGAAGAGAGAGAGGGCAGGGTCGCTGGAAGACCATCTCTATTACTGAGGTGGCATGGCGGGGGGGAGGGTTGTTGAGAAAGAACAGATTTCTCCAACAGCCTTTTCAGTGGAAACAGAAAGACCCAGAATGTGGTGGTGACTTCACAGTGCTTGATTGCCATGGAAACTTAGGTAATTTCTAAAGCAGCTTCAAAAGCTTCCATCCCTATGGCTCTTCTAGGATGTTCTTACAGAGGTATGCAAGCTTCAGAGAAAGGGAACTTGTCAGGCAAGCCTCTGGCTCTTGAAATGAATCATAAATCAAAGAAAAATGCTGGTTCCTGAAAAAAAACAGAGAGACCCCTCCTAGTGGGCATAAAAGCTGCTCCTGGGGAAACAAAAGGGAGGAGCAGATATAAATGAGGAATTTCCTCTCTCCTGCCCTGGGGGATTAAGGACAGGTGAGAAGCTGCAGCAGAAATAGCCAGACCCAAGAAAGGGAGGAGGGGAGCTCTGTCCCCCGCCAGGTATCTTGTCACCCCCACCACTTGGATGGCTGAAATGCACTGTGTGAACACAGGAGTTAGGGTCCCCATGCTCTCTGGGTACCCAAAAGCTGACTTGACCTGGCCTGGATCAGTGAGCTGGGGGGCAGGGCGGGCAGGCACACCTGTGAACCCAGGGCAGCGTGCCCCTTGTGGATGGGATGGGGAGGGGCTTGACAAGGCTGGACTGTTCAGCTCTCTGCACCTTAGCAGGGGCTGGCAATGGCCTAGGGCGTACCAATGGGAAAGTGATTCCAGAAAAGCCCTAAAGCATTACTCTGGAAAGGGTTTATGAAGATGGCCCCAGAGAGGATAAAGGAATCCTTTCCATCCTAACAGAACTTGGGCTTTAGGGAGGACAGGTGGGTAATGATGTGCATTTTATTCCCAAGTATAAAATAATTGGAGAATGAGGGCCTGTGTGAAGCTGTGCTACCTCCCAGACATTCTGGAAGTCTCCTGATTTCAAATACAATTTCCTGTCATCAGATCCTGTCCCATACCACATGTCTTGACTTGGGCTTTGGAAAATACACTCTCCCTATCTATAGAAGCCATCAGAAGATCAAGGATGTCCAAGATGTGGCTGTGAAAGAGGGGAGCCCATTGCCACATTAATGAACCATTAGAACCCGTTCAGTGTGAATTATTCATTAAATAAACAACCAGTTGTTAAGTACCCGCTAAGTACTAGGGTACTAGGCACTGTGGATGATAAAACTCAGTGTCTTGGGGTTGCTCACAATCTTCGAGAAGAATCAGACACCTAGGCCAATTAGTGTAATAATAGAGCTGTTTTCCTTTTAATGACAGACACCTTTAAATTGAAAAATGTTAAAAACAAAAGAATTCTGTGTCTGGATTTTCAGCAGCGAAGAAGACAAGGAGACTTCAATCTATCCATCCAGCTTCTTAGGGAAGAGGTGCTGGCCACACAGAAAAGGGCAGAAAGGGGGTCACTTATGAGTTGGGTGACACTTGAAGTTCACGGAGCTCCAAAGGGAGGGGATGGTCTCAGTGGACCTTCAAACCACCTGAAGAGGCAGACCGGGGAAGGGAAGAGCTCACATTTCAGAGCATCTCTGCCATATCCTTGGTAGATCTTGTTCCAACGTTATTTTTTTTTGCATCTTCCCATCAGCCCTAATTTTGTAGAACTGGGCCTGGAGAGCCACAAAACAAGCACAGGGTCAGGCGATTAAGTAAATGGTAGAACCTTAAACTAAGGTCTTCAGACTAATCCCCGCTCTTTTTTCTCTATTTCTGGGACGTGTGGAATTAAAGAGAAGGATACTTGGTGAGCCCACCTGGGACAAAACAGCAGCGTGAGGAATTAACCAGCAAGGCAGATGCAGGCTTCCTGGCAAGCCTTTGTTTATACCCGAGGCGCAGGGGTCGTCCTTGCCCCCACCAGCAAGGCGGAGGGCTCCTCTTTGGCCCCCACCAGTGGTAGGCAGGTGTTCGTTGGGGGGCAAGACAGGAAGAGAGGGGTAGAGAAGCCATGAAGGGAGTCACTTCTACTACCAAAGTGTTACCAAAAGCATCAGGTCCAGATGCGATGAAGGTTAGCCTCAATTTCACCATCTGCAAAATAGTACCTGCCTTCTAGGATTGTGCTGAGAAATAACTGAGAAGTGGAACACACTGAACATGGTCGGCCTGTAATAATAGCACTTCCTACGTTTTTACTCATGTGTGCTCAGTTTATCACTGGCTCTTACCTTCTTTGGAGTTGCTAGTGCTGGCTTAGAGAGTTTAAGTACCTTGCCCGAAGTCACATAGTTCCCAGACCAAGGATTCCACCTCAGATCTATTCCACTCTGAAGCCTGGGTTTGTACTTACCATGCAGTGCTCTCTCTCAAATCAAAATTAAGTTGTTGACACATTTATGAGCCTCCAGCAGCTCATCACCTGATAGGGTAAGAGCTGACTCCGTACAGACCTCTTGTCATGGTAGATGAAGACTACTGTTCTTGGTGGGGGTTGGGGGGGGGCAGAAAAGATGAGCCTGATTCTGTTCAAGGGATGTTTCCTAGAGGAATAGGAAAATGAGTCTCTTTGGCTGAGGGCCTTACCTTTTCATATGCTCTGAGACCAGAGACAAAGCTTGGGGCTCATGTAGCAAAAAGAATAATCTTATCACTTCTATAGCTCTGCACCAACCTCCCTCATCTCTTGAAGTCTGGTTTCTGTTCCCACCATGTCACAGAAACTGCTTTCTTGGAGACCTGCTTCCTCCTGGCTGTTCTGCCCGTCACCTATCCTTGAACCTCCTCTTGCTGAGCTCCTGTGGATTTACCTGTCTCTGGTTTTCAGACTCTCTTGTCTTACATGACAGCACACTCATGACTTTTCCTTTTTCCTGGGCCTTTTCTGCTTCCTTTGCTCTTTGCTTCACCTGTAAATCTGACCTTCAGTGTTCTTTTCTTTTTCCCTACACACATGCCTCCTTGGCACCAGTATCTCCTCACACAGTGGTAATGATCTCTGCACAGACGAGCCTGGAAATGGTATGGAATGGCCTGTTCTGAGCTCCAGCCTCATGTTTCTAACTGTTCACTGGACATCTCCACCCTTCTGGAAACTCAAACATGCCTAGGACTAGACTTGCGCTTTCTCTGTGTATGGTATGCATGTGCTTTATGTTTCTGGCCTTTGTGTTAAGTGCCGGCTTACTGCAGGTGCCTGACAAGTATCAGCTTCTGTCCTTTCCTTTTCCCTAATGAAATGAGCTGCTTTTCTGGCCTTCCTCAGCACGGGGAGTCTCCCAGTCACTTCTGAGTCATTGTTCACTTTTGCAGTGTCACCTGTACCTTAGCAGCAATTGTCAACATCTGCCAATATTTCCTGTGCCGTATTCTGTGTGGCTTTTTCATCCATATCCACTCCCCGAGTGCCACCGGGGCCCTTCTTACTAAGGCTCTTCTTACTAAGAGTGTTTGGTGGTCACTCAGCCCTTGGTGGACACCTCTGACCCACCACTGAGTCACCAAACTCCCAGTGTCCATTTTCTCATCTGTAAAACTGAAACAGAGCTGCCTACCCTCTATGGTTTTTGTGTGGATGAAATGAAATAGTATACAGGAAAAGCAATCTAGCAGAGGAAAAGTATCGCATAGATGTTTATCTCTTCTATTTGCCACTTAATTCAACTTTTACACCACTCTGCCTTTCTAAAAATACACCTTGTGGGGCATCCGGGTGGCTCAGTTGGTTGAGTGTCCGATTTGGGACTCAGGTGAGCTCAAGCCCCACATTGGGCTCTGTGCTGTCAGCATAGAGCCCGCTTCAGATCCTCTGTCCCCCTCTCTCTTTGCCCCTCCCCCACTCGTGCTTTCTCAAAAATAAACATTTAAAAACATAGATAAAATAAAAATATGCCTCCTGCTATGTCACTGCTCTGGTGAAAACATTCTGTGGCTCCGTGTCTGTCGGCGGCACCAGCCAGGAGTTGAACGTTGACCACAGTCTTGCCTCAGACTCCGTTTCAGCCACATATCCTGGGCTTCCTCTAGACCACTTGCCATTGCCCACCTCCAAGCCACCTTGCTAGGCCTGCCGATGGCCTCCACTTCCTCGAGGCTCAGTGTGCACTCAGCATCTTCTAGAAACTTTTTTTTTTAATATGAAATTTATTGTCAAATTGGTTTCCATACAACACCCAGTGCTCATTCCAACAGGTGCCCTCCTCAGTACCCCTCACTCACCCTTCCCTCCCTCCCACCCCCCCATCAACCCTCAGTTCTCAGTTTTTAAGAGTCTCCTATGTTTTGGCTCCCTCCCTCTCTAACCTTTTTTTTTTTTCCTTCCCCTCCCCCATGGTCTTCTGTTAAGCTTTTCAGGATCCACCTAGGAGTGAAAACATATGGAATCTGTCTTTCTCTGTATGACTTATTTCACTAAGCATAACACTCTCCAGTTCCATCTACGTTGCTACAAAAGGCCACATTTCATTCTTTGTCATTGCCACATAGTACTCCATTGTGTATATAAACCACAATTTCTTTATCCATTCATCAGTTGATGGACACTTAGGCTCTTTCCATAATTTGGCTATTGTTGAAAGTGCTGCTATAAACATTGGGGTACAAGTGCCCCTATGCATCAGCACTCCTGTATCCCTTGGGTAAATTCCTAGCAGTGCTATTGCTGGGTCATAGGGTAAAACTTTCTGAATCAGCTTCACTAAAACCAGACTCTGCCTCTGAACTCAGACATCACTTTGTACCATTTTGATGGCACTCACCTCATTATGAGTATCCTGGGAGCAGAAATCTAGATAATTTCCTGTCTCCCCTCTGGGTCAAAGTCTCCATGGTAGCAGGGGGCCGCTTCCTTATTGGCTCCTCCTGTTGTCATTTTGCTCTTATTTCATTTAAAAGAGAGCATGCGTGCAAGTGGGAGTGGGGCAGAGAGAGAATCTTTAGCAAGCTCAGTCCAATCTCAAGACCTTGAGATCATGACCTGAGTCAAAATCGAGAGTCAGATGATGTTCAGCCAACAGAGCCACCCAGACACCCCAGCTCTTCCTTATTTTAAACCTTAGGGTCACTTGGCTGGTTCAGTCCATTGAACATCCAACTCTTGATTTCAGTTCATGTCATGATCCCAGGGTCATGGGATCGAGTCCCACATCAGGCTTCACACTGAGCATGGAGTCTGCTTAAGATTCTGTCTCTCCCTCTGTCCCTATTCCTGTTTATGCGGTCTCTCTCTCTAAAGTAAAACAAAACAAAACAAAACAAAACAAAAACACCTTAATATGTTTTCTCCAAACTTTGACTTTTTGGACTTGGGTCCTTTCTGCTAAAGTAACGTAAGGTAAAGTCAGAACCATCTTCCTCCAAAGGTCCTTCAAATATTTGAAGACAGCTCTATTGCACTTCTTAATTATTTGCTTTACAAACTAAATTCAACTCACTAAACATTAATTGAGTGCCTACTGAATGCTAGTCATGTGGTATTACCCAGGACATACATACAAAAACATGGATGGCTCCTGTCCTTAATGGCCACCCAGGCCGTGGTGGAGGCAGATGACCAGTGCCATAGCAGAGGGCCGGTGGGTGCACAGAGAAAGAGGATTTTTCTGTGCTGAACACTCAGGAGCAGCCTCAAAGGGAGGTAGTGATTGAGGCCGAAGGAAGAAATCAAGTCAACTTGCCCTTACTGTTGTCCTCAAAGGGCTTTCATGCCATTGATCACCTGAGCCTGCACAGAGACTAAGAGTTGGCCACTTTCCAGAAGCAGTATGCCAAGTTTTTATCCCTTCTCGTTTAGGATTTCACATGTCATTAATACATTTCCGTTTTTTATATATCTCTGTGTAACTAAACTCGGTCGTGAATGAAGCAAAAAGAAAAAAATCCCTTTATCTAAAAATGCTTAAGCTGCTTTATGTGAAGGTAAAATATAAGTCTAGTATGATATTTGATCCCCTAATTTTGGCCGTGGCTAGAGAGGAATGCCAATAGCTGTGTCCTTCCCACTTCCCCCGCTAACAAAACCTAGGAGCTTCTTAAAGATTCGGCCACTTTTCCAGGCTACACTTCATTTAATGAAACTACCCCTTCGGGCTCAGCTCTTAACATTTTCAGACAAGTTCCATTGCAGTCACGTTTCCCAGAAGCCTCTGGGTCACAGCTGCTTCTGGTCCCTAAGTTAGTACGGCCAAGGGGAGGTTGGACAGTGTTCTTTCCTTTGATCTCAGCATTCCCATCAGGGTCCATAAAGTAGGAAGCTTCTCTCTTCAGGAGGACAAGCTACCTTTCAAGGCTCTCTTCAAGTCCCAAGAGAAGAGGGGACTGACTTCTCTGGTGTGGTTGGGTCAAGAGGCCGAGCTTGTGGGACCTTAGCACCACCTGGGTCCTCTGCCCCTGCTTGCTCCTCCATATGGGCAGAATTCCTGGGTTGAGGCCCCAGGCCCAGGCTGGCATCAGGAGGCTCACCAGTGTGAGTCAACACTTCTAGGTGAGTGTATCTGCTTTGTAAACCTCCATGTTCCTCTAGGAAAATCATCCTAAAATGTCAGCCTGAGGGAAGGTACAGGTGCACTTGAATGTGGCCATGGTTGCCATGCTAGCCTTATAAAGCCGACATGTTTTTGCCCTGTCAATCTCCTTCCTGTGACTCTTTCCTCACTAAAGTATGGATTCACCAAGCAAAGATGAGTAATTATCACTCTCCAAATCTCCAAGAGAAAAGAGGAAAAAGAGGTGCCCAGGCTGAGACCCGTTCATGAGCCAGGAGATGCTGGTGGGAGAGAAGACCCCTTTGACGGGCTGGGATCCACACTGAGCTCCTGCGGGTCCTGTTCTGGCCACCAGCTTCCTCTGTCCACGGGGTTTAGTTTCTGGCCAACTGGGAAGTGAAAGAAAGTTAATGCTGTGATCTTGATTCGTTGCCTTTCTTGAGCTGCCCACCCTACACCTCATTGAAAACCTCTGTTCCTCCACAGAAGCTCACCCCTCTAAGTGGCCCAGATAAGGAGCAAAGCCATGTTGTGACAGGTTATGATAGGTTTTCCAAGTTCTCTGAAGAATTCAGCAACAAGAGTTTATTACCTGAGCCGTGAGTCTGTGTGGTACCCAGAACCTCCTTGGGGCTGCACTTAGTCATGACAGGGGCTCCTCTCCCAATCTCATCATCTAGTCAATAAGTCTGATTGAATGAATCACCACCGAGTAGAGAGCCCTACTGGGGAAGAAGCTTCTGTGCTTACAGTCCAGCTCCAGAGACAATCCACATGCACGAGAAATGAGAGACAACATAACAAGCGTCAACATAACAAGCGTCAGAAGCGTGGATTTGAAATTACTGGCTCCCATACTTGCTGTGTGACCTTACACAATCTACTTAACCTCTCTATGCCTCACTTCCCTTATCCAAACCTCATAAAGTTGCGTTGAGGATTAAAAGAGCTAACATTAAAAGCATTTGAAACAATGCCTGCCACATTATAAATATTACATATCAGTGTTTGATCCATGTGAAACTATATACGTGTTCAGTGACCCAGCGATGAGGTGACATCATCTCAAAGAAAGGCCGGGGTCAGCTGACAAATGTGCCAGGCATATGGAAACATAAACCACACCATGTGGCAGGCTCGCCTGATCTTCTGACTCCCACCCTAAGCCTCTTCCTCTCCTAATTAACATGGCATTGGCTTGGATCAGATAGGGCAGAAGCCTGAGAGATTTCTTTCAGGAGCCAATTTCTTCCAGGCACTTAAACAGCTGGGTCCCAATCCTTCCACATTTACAATCATGGCAATTTAGAGCAGAGCCTCATATGCACATTGATGTCGAGTAATGACATCTAATGGTCTCATCCACCAGCCCTTCTGTGCATGTCAGGAGGTGAGAAGCAGTAACTTCTCTCCAAGTGGCTCACATGTGACAAAATAACTGGTAACCGGTCCTAGAGCAGTTCAGAGAGAAGGGCACCTACTTAGCCCAATACCAAGAGCCAGGGAATCGCTTAACTGGAAGGACTGTAGAGATCTGGTTCCATCCTCTGTATTGTGTGGTTGAGGGATCATGGCCCAGAGAGGTGAAGTGATTTGCCCACTTCATGGGCAGAGATGAGACCAGAACTCAGATTTTCTGATTCTTGGTGGAGTTCTCTTTCCACCATGCATAACCCCCTGTTGGCTGCAGTTCTCCTACTGGGAAGCTGGTACAGGCTGCCTTGGTGGACCTCTGGGCCAGGAGAGCCTTAGACCACCAAGACAGGAGTTCGTAGGTAATGATACATCTACTTGTGCCGGCTCATGCTGGCCCTGGGAGGTGATGTGGCTTTTTCTGCAAATGCCTCGTGTACTACTTTGGAAGACCAGTGAGTAGAGCAACCAGGAGTCAGAGATGATCTTCAGGAGGTTTTGAATTCCTTCAAGCATTGTCCCGAGCAAGAAACTCAGGACAAGATTGCCCTCCATCCTAGAGGTTCTCCAAGTTTGCTCTGTGGACCATTGTCACTCATCAGAAAGAGTTGGCCTAGAAAGAGAAGGAAAGAAAAGAGAAGCAGCGGCAGGAAGATGGCATGCGCTAAGTGGCTTTACTCTTGGAAGCTCACTGTTCACAGCTTGAGAATGTTCCTTTCTGCACAGCTGTAGATGCCACTCTCAGTTTAGTCAGGAAGCCAGTTGGATCCCACCAACTCTCAGCTCTGAACCAAGACCCAGATGGATAGGAAGCTCCAAAGATTCACATTGAGAAAGATGTGATGTTGTACTCTTGATTCATTGTCTTCCTAGGACTTTTCTCACCCGTAGATATGTGCCTGCCATATAGAAAGCTCATAGTTCTCCACGGACCACCCACCTCAGATATTCCCAACTTTTTGCTCCATGAAGCATGAAATATCCAAGGGCAGGTGGGCAAAATATAGATATATGTATAATTCACATCTATATGCACATGTCTGTAATCACAACCTCAAGAGGAGTAGAAGATACAACACCCAAGATTTGGCTTATATCAGGTGCTTATGTCTGAATGAATCATGGCTTTCCCATGAGAACAAATGGTGGTGGATTTTAACAGAAGGAAGAAAGGAAATTGTCATGCAGACTAAAAATAATAACAATATAGCTCTCACAGTCCACTATATAGTAGATGTTTAATGAATAAGTGTGGGATAACTGTAGATGCCGCCTCTGTGTTCCAGAGGAACCAGATCAGAAGCTTTGTGGCACCTGTAAAAGGTCCCCAACTCCTGTTAAATAGTGATCCCAACACTGCTATCAGGGTTGCTCCCTTTTACCCATCCTGGTTGAGCCACAGGCTTACAAGCTGCTTTGCAAACCCACCAAGGTTGTCACATGACCTCTGCTGGCTGCCGTAACCTCTCTGAGCCCCCTCTGAGGATGATCCTTCTCAGAAATGTATTCTGAGATCTTCCAAATGCCATGGTTCTGGTTTAACCAAGTCCATAGAATGAAGAGTCCTGAGTGAGCTCTTCTGGTTTCTGTCAAGGGCCGTTTTTTCCTGGTGTAGTATTTACCCTGGAGCAGGGCTGGGGGGAAATGGAGTAGGTGATGGAGATTGAAACAGCAGTCACATTTTTTTTCTCGTCCTCCAGGACGATTTTTCTTCACCCTCACTTAAAGCCTTCCATTTATAATATTATACCTTACATATAGAAAGCAATTTTAACTTCTGTAAGCCTTTTCACATTTATTATTATCGCTTTTCAAAATAATCCTGCAGAGAGTGTATTATTCCAATGCTGAATTTCTGTGAATAAAAAACGCTTCCTGAAACCCAAGGTGCCCACTAAAACAGGGGTAGGTGAGCACATGCGTGGGTGTGCAAACCCCTCAGCCATCGCAGAACGGTATGGGAGGATGAAGGGTGGGAGGACCGGGCATGGTGTCGCCTTCCTTCCCCTCTAGGTTTCAAAGCCCATATTTTCACTGGAAAGCCCTATAGCCTGGAAGTCCATTTCTCCCAGTGACATGGAGTTTCATGCTTGGTGCTGTGTGTAATGCAAGAGACATCACTACCCACCACTTCTGGAGAAAATGACAGTCTAGCTGAACACAAACTAGAACGGGGGGACCCTATAATTGTCAGGTTGCCTGTTCCAGACCAGAAAAAATGCGAATAATCTTAATGCTAGGCATGTTCAGGGAAGGCTTCTTGGGAGACGGGACTTGGCTTGGACCATCAGGGGTGGCTATGTGGACTCTGGGTAGACCGGGAGGACAGCGGAAATGTCTGTCTCCAGTCAAGGTCAATGGACAGAGGCTCTTTGATCTCAGTAAATTCCCACCACAAAAAGCATGTGGACATCCACCAACGGCCTCTTCATTTGTTCAGCCCTTTAGATATTTGCCCAAGTTTGCAAAGGCTCCGTCCTTGACGTAGAGGCCGCAAGAGCCACGGCTCTTAAGATCAAATCTAAATCTACACCCAAAAGAATAAATGGATTGGGGGGTATTGAGTGAGAGTAAGCACAGATAACATAGGTGAGGAAGATGAGGTGGGGGCCAAAAACCAGAAGATGCCCAGCACCTGTTGTTTTATAGGGCTATGTTGAGATGCCTGTTTTAGCTACAGGGTGGCTATAAAGTCGGGAAACGTAGGTGATCTTATTTTATTATGGATTGTAATGATATGGTAATAAGCCACTTATTATGTATTCACCTGTTGCATTAGATTTCTAGGGCCGCCAAGATAAAATTTCACAGACTGGGGGGCTTAAACAAGAGAAATTTATCTTCCCACAGTCCTGGAGGCTGAAAGTCCAAGATCAGGGCATCAGTGGCATTGTCTTCTCTGAGGCCTCTTTCTCACACACAGCCACCCTCTTGCTTGCCCCTTCACGTGGCCTTCCCTCTGTGCACACAGCTGGCTGGTGTCTCTTTGTATGTCCTAATCTTTTCTTGTAAGGACACTAGTCAGTTGGCATTAGGAGCCACCCTAACAGCCTCATTTTACCTTTATTAGCTCTTTAACAGCCCTGTCTCAGATACAGTCACATCCTGAGGCACAGGGGTCAGGTCTTTAATGTACAAAGTTTGCAAGGACACAATTCGGTCCGTGACACCAGTGCTTCCGGATTTGGAGGCCACCCTGTGGATATGCAAAAACTAAAGCATAAGACTCCAGGTTCTATGTTAGGAATCTGGAAGCATTGTCTTTAGAATCGATGCCAACCTGTATGCACGGGCCAGTCCCTTTCAGTGCTTGAGCTGGGGATGTTGCATTACCATGGCATGATTATGCCCAAAGAACAGCCTTGTAGCACGTAGGCACGACCCCGGGAACACACACGCTGCTTGCCCGGGAGGGTGGGGGTGTGGCGGCACGCCTGCAGTGTCTCTGCCTGGAGCGTTTGCACAGCTTCCAGAATGATGGATGGTTGTGTCCGAACTCAGGGCGCCATGCCTCACAGTGTGTTCTCGGGGGCCTGTCACCACTCCATGCCTCATCCCAACGAACCCTTAAGGCACCCTGGATGGAAAACCCCACGTGACCTGCCTGTTGGCTGGTGCTGATGCGATGGTGTATAATTCAACCGTAATTTATATTCCGTGCAGGTCTGAGCAAAGCTATAAAGAGCTCTTGAGAGCTCAATGCTGCCGAGGCATTTAATCTCCGCAAAGGAAGGGTTTAGTGGACACCAGCTTCCTAGGGTGCATTCGCTGCTGCTGGAGGAGGAGGGATCCTTTTTCTGTTTGCCGATTTGCTTCTTTATGGTTTTAAAGATCAGAGAGGGGCTCACGGGGGAGTGTCTGAGGGAGGACTTGGGCTGCTCCCCAGATGTCCCTGACCTGCACGCCCACGAGGGCACCTCTGCAGTCACCACTTTGCAGCAAGCTAGTGGGCTCGGGTCAGACCAGGGGCTCTTTGGCCACGAAGCCACACAGGAACGTGGGAGGGCCAGGGATACACAGACGTCATTCCTCATTCCCAGGAGCAGAAAATGTCACGCAGATGGATCTCCTGCCCCAGAAAGCTGCAAAAATTATGTCCAGTGAAGTTTTGGGTACCACTTGGCCCCATAAGGAATGGACATTTGGGAAGGTGCCTGTGCACCAAATATGTAACTGCCCTGGATTCCTGGGAGAACCTTCTCGAGGCCTTCAGTTTCCTGGCTCGTGGCCTCTTGAATTAATAAGAGCTTTGCTGCTGCCTAATCTGAGGCCTCAGTTTTAATGCGATTTCTACACAGGTCCATTGCTGTGGCATTACTACCGAGACATCTCTGACGGTCCCTACAGGGAGGCAGAGACACACGTCCTCCCCTCCCTGCCTGTGTGTGCTAACACAGCAGCCGCCACACAGGGAGGCCCAGGTCACACCCTACACACCTGCAATCCGTGCTCCAGGGTGCGCTGAGCAGGAAGCTTCCACCAGAACTCTGAAGAGCCGCTTAAAAATAATTGAACTTTAAGGTGGTGCTGGGATGGGACCATTATTGGGCTGCTGATTAAGTGTTCCTGGGCAACATTTCAGGGTGGCAGACTTAGCTGCCAGCCCCCAACCCCAAACAATGCAATCCCAGCATGGTGTTTTCTTAACATTAGCAACACATTCCAGGCATCGGAGTCTGCGTCCTTGCGCTGGGTGAAGGCATTCTGTCTAATTGAATTGACAAGCAAGGATTACTTTGTGTCATTGCTGCAGTATCACTGATTGGGACCCGAGTGGGGAGGACTGTGAGGGAGCCTGTAGGAAGGGTGACTGATGTGTCCCACTTAGCCCAGGACTTTCTGGTTTGAGGATAAAAATCCCACGTTCCAGGGACACACCCCCGTCCCCACCGACTCCCAGGCAAACTAGGATGTGTGGTCACCCTACTAGGGAAGCAAGGCTTCCAAAGAATAAAGAAGTCAGGAGCTTACAGGAACTTGGGCTGGAAACCTGTAGCCAGGGAATACCTTGACCATCCATACTGTGTCCCTGAGGTTGGGGACACATAATGACATAGTACAGGGTGTCACATAATATCACATAATCCTATGAATCGGTCGTGTCCTGGTGGTAGCTGAAGTTGGAGACGAGGGTGAAGTTGCCAGAAGGAGGGACTTGGCAGAAGAGGGGAGCTGGAAAGCTTGACTGTACAAAGACTAGAGGAGGAGAAGTCCATCTGAGGGACAGACAGGTGGCATGGAGCTGGGATCAAGAGGCAGCTCGGAGACCCAGGGAAGAGATGTCAAGCAAGGGGAAGTTGTCCAACAGAGAAACTGAAGCTCAGGGTTGGGGGGCGGGGTGCAGAGAGACTGGAATCTAATATCTGGCAATGCAGGGAGTGCTAATTAGAGATGGCAGCCATGTGGAGGAGGTGGATGGGGAAGCTGTGTTTGGTGTTGGCAGGCCGGGCGGAAGCCGTCTCCTCCCTCGCCCCCACTCGAGTCTCAGCTGTGCCTGGAGCCAAGGGGACTGGGGACGGGGCGGGCAGCAGGCCCTGTCCTCGGCCTGCCGGGGACTGACAGGACACAGGCAGGTGCGACCAGGGCGGGGCCGGGGGTTACAAGGTGGTGGTGAGTCCTGAAGGGGCTTCAGGTGGGAACGGTCATTAAAAGAAACAGGTGGTTTGTTTGTACAATGAGAAGGAAACATGATGTTTATGTAGTTCCTCCCACCTGTTGGCCATCCTTTCCAGGTGGGGTTTGCAAATAGGGACACGAGAGGGGACTGGAGAGTGTTCCCTCCACGCCAGGGGGTCTTCAAGCACGGGCTCTCAAGGTTCCAGGGGTGGTGGCTTCTCTTCTAGCTGGACTTCCTGAACTCTGGGTCCTTGCGAATGAGGGTCCTGGCACAGAGAGGGGTAATTAGAGTTCGTTTCTCTTCCAACCAGCTGGCGAGTCGGGGCTGGCTGCCTGGAGGGCGGGGCTGAGTAGGAGTTGGAGGCCCCTTCCAGGGCCAGCAGCGATGAGAGCGGAGACCTATTAGCTTCTGCTGCCAAAGGCATAGACTTGCAACTACGGGGGCAGCCATCGGACTTTGCTGTCCAAAGCTTAGTCCCTGTAATGACATACCTTGAGGCCCCCTTGTGAATGGATAAGCCCAGTGCTTTTCAGAAATGCTGAAATCACTGGACTCCTTTCTTCAAATGGAATTTCACATGGACTCACATCAAAGCAGGGCTATTCTGGCCAAAGAGAGGAGAGAGGGCTGGATCCTCTTCTACTCCCTCTCCCTCTCCTGAGAACCTCCATGGGGCACAGCTGGAAAACCACTGGGGAGGCACAGTTTTAGAAGGAGGCCAGGGAGGATCTCTCTGAGGGGATGACATTTGAGATCTGAGAAGAGCTAGAAAAAGGGCGTCCCAGATGAGAGAACAGCAAGTGCGAAGTCCCTGGGGTGGGTAGACGGTTAGCTAGTTTGAGACACAGAATGCTCTTTTCTGTGGCTAGAGTGTGGGGGTCAAGGTGAGAAATGAGGCCAGATGGGGAGGCAGGGTCTACTGAGATAAGGTTCTATGGTCAGGGTAAGGAGTTGGGTTTGTATTTATTCTGAGTGTGATAGGAAGCTATTGGAGGGTTTTAAGCAGGGGAGAGAATTATGATTTGATTACATTTTTAAAATATCACTGGCTGCTCTACGGGGGCAAGAACAGAAGGCAAGACAGCAGTGACTTGTTACAGCCGCTCACGTGAGAAATGATGGAGGCTGGACAAGGCTAGAGCAGTGAGCAGTTGGGAAGTGAGAAGCTCTGTGACAGGGGCACACGGGCCTGCCTTGTCATCTCTGCATAGAGACCTGGGGCAAGGAGGGCACTGAGGGCAAAGGAGGGACACGCTCCAGACCCGGTGAGGCCCCCCACTTCTGTGTACTGTCTGCGGGAATTCTGTTCTTCGCCTGGGAAACCTTCCCTGGCCCAGCTTGATTGTCTCTGTCAGAGATTGACCCTAACCACCCACTACTGGGTATTCCTCCTCTTCCTAAAGACGGCTGGATGATGGTGGGGGGGGAACCTCACAGCCATCTGCTCCGCTCCCCATCTTCCTGCTGGAAGCGGGGGCAGGTAGAGGCCCAGAGCTGGCTCTAAACTGCAGCCTCTGGGTCCGGTTCTGTGGTCACAGCATCCTCAATTCTATCGCCGACTAGATGAGAAGCTTGTTTAAAAAATCTCTTTTAGTTTAGATTTAAAGATTCTTAAGAACAGGGATCATATCTTATTCTCCTTTTTATCATCTAGCATAAACACAGTTCTACAAATACTTGCTGATGAGCTGTGTTGCGTCACAGAGCCCACAGCCACAGGGATGTCCCCCTCCCGCTCCCACACCAGGCCTGCCGTCACCGAGACGTGACAATCATATGGGCACTGTCCCTGCCTCCCTGGCCTGCTTTCCACCTGATGTTTCTTACAGCCAGGTCTGGAGCACACAGCAGAGCCTGGCTCCAGAGGGAAGAGCTCGGGGCAAAGTTCTTTTCATTTAACTGCTCCATTCTGACTGCAGTTAGTCTAGGAATCTGATTGGAATTAGGCCCAAACCCCAAACCATGGGCGGGGGGGATTCCTAAGAAGATGTGACGCTGCATTATTTCTTGGATCCTCGCCTATCTCTCAATAAGTGCTCATGAGGAACAAAATGACACATTCAAGAGACCTAGCCCCAGAGGCTCCAGTCTACTGCTGTGGGGGACCGGAGGACCTCACACTGTACTTTGGGTAAATGAGGGGAGGCCGTCCTATCCACTGCCATCCATGGTTTCCAGCAGGAGCCTTCAGAATCTGTCTTCACTCTGCAGAGAACCCCAGAGAGCTGTGGGGGTGGCGGGGGTGGGGGCGGGGTCTGCACCCTACACTCACCAGTTAGTCGCCAGTTTACAGGTCTGAGAGTTTAGTTCATCATCTGAGAAAACTGGGACAGTTAGGGTGCTCAGCCACCTTTGTCCCCATCTCCTCTACTCTCTGGGATTCAAGGGACTCAGTGGGTGTTTGTCAAAGTCTGTTGTTAGGCTGAGGAACAAGGGCAGCACATCATTCATTCAGTCCATTGATGGAGGACCTGCCATATACATGTGAATATCCATTAATTACTAATTAATATCCATTAATTACTATACATGTGAATATCCATTAATTACTAATTAATCCATGTACATGTGAATATCCATTAATTACTAATTAATATCCATTAATTACTAATGTGCATTTTCAAATTTGAATTTACAAGTACAGAGATATGTAAAAACGATTAAGTTCTTGATTGTAACAGAAAACAGTAGCCTTATGTGGAAACAGAACCTGTTTCCAGTCTTCTCTCTTTTTCACACACAGTTTCCTAACAAGTCGCTTAGATGGTTGGCTCAAAGGGCCCTCTTTCGTGAGACCCCTAGAAGTTTTCTCCCGTCAAGGGCAATATGGACAAGCACTAACAGAAATTTCAAAAGGTTCCAAAGTCACAGAAGAGCGGATAGGAAGTTAAGGCTAGAAGATCCCCTATTAACTCCATTAACGTAACCCAACAAGATGTATGCTATCCACAGGCTGGGCCATTTCCAATTGGTAATTAGCTCCACACAGACCTAAGCTCTTTACTCTCAACGTAGCAACCACATCCTTTGTGTCCTGTCCACTGTACTTGCAGAATACACGATTAAAACAGCGTATGTCAACATTTTTCAGCTACTGGCAACTCAGGAAGATCAAAACTACTCGAGGTCAACCTTCTCCCCCAGAACAAATCACTGGATTTAATCGGGAGGATAGTGTACTTTTTGATGATAAGGAGTGTCTCCATTTTTTTACAGCATCTTGTAGATTTTTATAAAATCCATGGGTGACCTCCTCACACACAGAGCTTCAGTTTATAAGATGATGATTCAATCCACATCTCTAGCTCAGAACTTTCTATCAGGCTCCAGATCCATGGTGCCAAGTACCTCGCCATCTCAACGGCAGCTCAGATTTGAACTGAGCACACATGCATGCACGTGCACACACACACATTTTTCCTGTCCTTAATCTAAGTTTTAGCAGATTGTATCTGTGCACACTCAGGTTCCCAAGCCAGGCAGTAAAAGAAGCCTTCTTGAGGCACAGAAGGCCAGCTCTGGTTTGTTGGCATTTGGATTATTTGAAACTGGTGTCACACGCAGCTTTTCTTTAGTTCTTACACTTCCAGGTTGTCATCCTCTCGTTGGCCTTGCCCCACAGGCTGCCCCCTTCCTTCTAGACCACCTTTCCTCTTCCCCTCACCTGGCTCTGTCTCAAGGTTACACAAAGGCCCTCTGCCCTAACCCAAGGGTCCCACCAGCCTGATCAACGGAAGTCACCTGACGAACCAAAAGTTTCCCATCCTCTTCCCCAAGACATGCCGACTCAGCAGGACCGAGGTGAGACCTAGTCCGTGTAGATATTATCATAGAATTCCATCTGAGCCCCAGTGCACAGCAGGAGAGACTGGGTTGCTTTGTTAACTCCCTGAAGTTTGGGACCCCTGCTCTGCCAGGTAATGATGCTGCCACACGTGTTTGTACATAGTGGCTGTCACTACACATGCACACGTGTGCACAATCCCATACACACACTGTGCACAAATGCATGCACGTGCATGCACATATACATACACAGAAACACTGCACAGGCACACATATGCACCCATTTTATTTCTGGGGCTCCTGAGCCCAGGTCCCCCCTGACACATCACTTTACGTTGCCTCTAGAAGGAGTGTTCACTGAACAGGTATTCACTGCGCCCTCCTCCCTCCACGCCAGCCCCCATCTCCCTTCTTCCAGGTCCTTGTAGCAGGCTCCTTCGCGATCTTTGGGAATGCAGATCGGAGCCACCAAAGTGCCTCAACACCTTCTTTCACTCGGCCTAATGTTCAGACCTCTCAGCCCAAAAAGCAGTGTTCACCGTGGATCTGAGGCTCACTTTGGCCCCTCCAACTGCCACGTCTCAGCTCCACCCTTCGCCACGTGCACATCTTTGTATTTAAATCTTTGTTCCCAGGTGGGATTCCTTTCTTAATTTAGAAGGAAGTCACTAGGTCAAATGTATGAATATTTTGAGGATCACTTTCCTGTAAGGAAACACCAGCTTACATCTCCCCCAGAGTCTATGGGATGGTCCATTTTGCTGCTTCCTCACTAGGTTTGGAAATAATCATTAAAAAGCAAGACGAAAACCCAAATGGCACCGATTCGATTATCTTCTGTTACTATGTCTTTATTTTCCAAGTCTCTGATTATTTTTTTTTTCCAAGTCTCTGATTATTGGCACAATTGGGCATTTTTCACATTTATAGCCCGTTTGTCTTTTTTTCTCCGTTCTCTGAACGTTGGACTATTAAGTTTCGTCTTTCTCTACTAAAACCTTTTTCTAACTCAGTGGTCCTGAAGTGTAGTCACTGAACCGGCAGCATCAGCATCACCCGAGAGCTTGTTAAAAGTCTAAATTCGGGGCGCCTGGGTGGCTCAGTCGGTTAAGCGTCCCACTTCGGCTCAGGTCACGATCTCACAGTCTGTGAGTTCGAGCCCCGCATCGGGCTCTGGGCTGATGGCTCAGAGCCTGGAGCCTGCTTCTGATTCTGTGTCTCCCTCTCTCTCTGCCCCTCCCCCATTCATGCTCTGTCTCTCTCTGTCTCAAAAATAAATAAAAACGTTAAAAAAAAAATTAAAAAAAAAAAAGTCTAAATTCTCAGGTGCTACCCAGACCTACTCACCAGAAGCTCTGGGGTAGGGCCCAGCAGTCAGCTTTAATAAGCCACCCAAGACTCCAAACTGCCCTATCCCAGACTGAGTGATAGAGAATTCATCTTGAACCCACGTGCACAACAGGAGGGACCCACCTTGTACGGCACCCATCTAAGCATGAAGGATAAGACCACAGACTCAGGAACTAGCCTGCCTGAGCTTATAGCCCAGCTCCACCAGTTACTAGCTGTGTGATTTTAGACAGATGGCTTAACCTCTCTGAGCCTCGATTTCTTCCATCAAATAGGGACAGAGACAAAATAGGGATAATAATGTGACCTGCATAGATTTATTTAGAGAATTAAAGTTTCCATACATGTTTAAGCACTCAACACAGTTCCTAGCACACACACTTAATAAATGTTAGGTACAGCGACTGTCACGATGACCGCTGAAATTATCACAAGTTCATGGGCCTGAGGCCTGGAGGGAAAAAGGTTGGATCTTAAGGAAACTTGGCCATCAGGAAGCAAGAGGTCTCATAATAAATATAAATATAATGCCCCTCCTCTTGTCCCCGCCCCCTAAAAAATATGCTTCTCCCTTTTCTTTCTTCTACTGACCCAACCCAGCCTTCTCAAACTTCACAGGCCATTGCCGTCATATCAGTTGCTGACAGAAGAAACGTGAGACGCAGCCAATATTGAGAAAACCTTTTTTTTTTTAAGTTTATTTATTTTGAGAGTGAGAAAGAGAGGGAATGGGGGAGGGCCCGGGGGAGAGAATCCCAAGCAGGCTCTGCACTGGCAGCGCAGAGCCTGATGCAGGGATTGAACTCACAAACCATGAGATCATGACCTGAGCCGAAACCAAGAGTCAGACGCTTAACCATTTAACCACCCGAGCCCCCCAGGTGCTCCAAGAAAAGCTCTTGAACTCATTTTGGGTTTGCCACATATCTCCAATGGTTAAAAATTTTTTAATTTTTATAACATTTTTATAACATTTTCTCTCTTATAGCAGCCTTCTCATTGAGGGTTAGTAGGAGTAATTTTTTATTTAAAAAAAATTTTTTTAACATTTATTTTTGAGACAGAGAGAGACAGAGCATGAATGGGGGAGGGTCAGAGAGAGGGAGACACAGAATCTGAAACAGGCTCCAGGCTCTGAGCTGTCAGCACAGAGCCCGACGCGGGGCTCAAACTCACGGACCGTGAGATCATGACCTGAGCTAAAGTCAGCCGCTTAACTGACTGAGCCACCCAGGCGCCCCGGGAGTAATTTTTTAAAAAGAGGAGTTCCCATCAAGTCTGTCAAATACTCATAAGACTAGGTTAGATGCATGAGCTTATGCTACCGTGGGTTATACATCTTCATGGTGAGAAGTCACGTACAGGGTTTCCCAGAGGTTTTGACTCTGCTGCCCCTTTGTAAAGGAATATCTCAGAGGGTCGGTGTTCCAACTTTGGGAGATGCTGTCTTACAGGAAAAGGAAAAGGGCTCCCAGGATTGGGGTGACTTGTTGGTGAATGGGTTAAAGGAAAACCCAATGTCGTATAGGAATGTTTTATATAGGAAAGAATAGACGTTTTTCTCTGTAAACAAGTAGCGGGTGGGAGGGTGGGGTGTGTTTTCTGTGTCTCCCAAGAAAGATGGTGAATTTTCAATGCTTTAGAAAAATGAATTGAATACTCTTTTGCCTCACCATACCCCACATGAGACTCTACTGCGATGCTTACTTAGTATTTTCCCACAGGCAAGACTTCCCAAGTTGTTCCAAGACCGGACAATTATTGGAGAGTGAGGAAGCCATGATCTCTTGACACTTTTCTCCTCTCCATGAATATTTCCAGCTACGGATCTTGGTGGCTTATATCTGCGTCTTTTCACCTTGCCTACTCAAGAAAATTGAAAAATGCTGTCAACCTCACTTCTCTCTTTCTCTCTCCCTCTCTCTCCCCTTTCCCTCTTCCCTTTCCCTCTCCCTCACCCCACCCCACCCCATGTTCCTTGCCTTGCCCTCCAGGAACTTTCTGCATCATATCACTGTGCACCTGTGTGGCTGGAATCAACTTTGAGCTGTCACGCTACCCACGCTACCTGTATGGACTCCCCGATGACATCAGCCATGGATACGGATGGTCCATGTTCTGTGCATGGGGGGGCCTGGGCCTCACACTAATCTCGGGATTCTTCTGTACCTTGGCCCCTTCTGTCCAACCTGTCCCGAGGACCAACTGCCCTAAATCCAGACCCGAGAATGGGACAGTGTGCTAAAAAAAACAAACCCATACATATATATATATATATATAAATATATATATAATATACATATATAAAACAAAACTAACTCAAGATGATGCCAGTGCCAAGGTAGAGTTGAGTTGGCTCAGGCACCCGCATCTCGTCGGACTTTGTGTTGCCTCATCACCGAGATGGGGAAAGCGTCCCCGTCACGTGGCTCTTCCACCATTTCTTAACTTTTGGCTCCACGGTTTTTTGAAGACAGAGCGAACATCACCACTTGTGATAGCATCCTGATCCCATCACTCACGAGGATGGGGTGGTGGGCTGGGAAGGGACAGTGCCAGTGGTCTGAAGCGGCACGGATGTAGAGAAGGAGGTACCATCCATTGGGCCAGCAGTGAGGACACCACCCCAACGCTGATCGTGTTGCAGGGAAACAAAGCCCTTAGTTCATAGAATGTAACCACATCTTTGACGTCATTTGCAGATCACTTCTCCTGATCTTCCTGTTCTGATTCCCTTCCTGGCCCACCAGCAACACACAAGAAGTAGAAGAGAAAACAGACTGAGAAGGAAGTTTTCTCTTTGTTGCCAAACTTTTGGACAAAGTTACAGAGGTGGGAAGGGGGAGAGAACAACGTGCTGAGGGGCAAGATCCACGTCAATAAAAGGACACTTCAGTGGATGCTCAGAAAACCCAGTCTTACCTTCCAGCTGCCTTACATCCAGTTAAACAAGAGGCCGCCCTACCCCCGACCCCACCTGCACTCCCTGGGCAGATTGGAGCCTTGGAGTAATGCTGTGATGTGTGCGTGCGTGCGTGCATGTGTGTGTGTGTGTGTGTGTGTGTGTGTGTGTGTGTGTGTGTGTGTGTGTATGTGTGAGACTACTTTTGGTGGTTTCCTTTTTTCCTTTTCACCTTTTAAAATGGAAAGACTTCATTATGACTGTTGTCTCTATCGTTTGTGGTGGTTTCATGGGCCAGGGCGGAGTCCCGAGATCTAGGAGGAATAATGAGGGGCAGGCCAGTGTGGGTACCCATTCTGTAGTTTCAGATCCCTGGAGTGTGTACGTGTGGTGGGTGTTTTCTGAGTGTGGGGTTTTATTGTTTGTGTTGCATTTTTCTATTATTTGTAGTGCAGCTGAAATTCCCAGAGGGCAGAACTGAGAACAAAATCACTGGGCAGAGGGCCCGGTGGTCCTTCACATCACAGTTCTGGGATGCCACGGGATTTAGTCCTCTAAATCTGGAAGTTCAAGACAAAGCTGGGCACAAAGCTGTGAGAGAAGAGGGGGAACATGGTTCAGGAGGGAGAAGGAACATTGCCTCTGTTGTACAAGTACGTACCAAACCAGATCTTCACTCCCCATCATGGAAGCTGTCCTTTGTCACTGGACATCCACCCCTCTCCTGGGGGCGACCTCTGTACAGATGAAAGAAAATGGGTCACGTGCAGAGAGAGCATCTCCATGCTCCGTGGGCTCAAGTTTGTATGATATTGTGTAAATTAATGGCGAACTCCGGACTCTTTCCATCTTCTTCCTTTCCCTCTTGGTATTCAAGGCCATGCATCCCCAGATAGCCATCTTAGTGGCTAGCCCCCAAACAGAGGTGGCATAAATCCAGCCCGACGTCTCAGGCTCGTTTGAGCACACTGGCCCTGCAGGTGTCGGCGAACTACCATGTCAGCCAGAGTCGTGGAAGCTGTAGGGACAAGAGTCTGCTGGGAAGAGTGGGCAGGAGCAGCTGACAGTCACCTCAGTGACCCTGCTGGGGCTGAGCGGCCCCAGGGAGGCAAGGAGTGAATCCCCGAGCTGTACAGCCATGGGTCAACCATGTAGCTGAGTATTCAGTTGCTTCATAAATAGATATGCTTTGGGCGCTTTGCCAACAGCTCAACAGCCTTCTTTCCCACCCATGTACCTGTTTCATCGACCTGTCTCCTGATCTGTCTTCCTACCAGTCCCCACTTCTCATCTACTAACCACCTCTCCCTCTTCCATCCGCCAGGCTACGAGTCCTACCTGTCCCCTCATCTGCTCTTTTTGACTGTGTGTGTGTGATTCACATCCAGTTAAGACATCCCATGTGCATGAATGGGCCTGAATGTGGGTCTCTGTATGTGTGTAGCTCCCTGGTGCATTTTCTGTGTGTTTTTGTCAGTATGTACCTGGACACAGGTGTGGGTGTGCTACTCAAGGCTTCCTTCCCAGCGACACTGGTCAGCTTCTGCAAAAGGTCCCATGTGCGCGTGCCCCTTGTGTGGGTGTGCTGAGAGATGAGGGGTAAGGTGTGGAGCAGGAAATGCTATTCTCTTCCAATTGGGCTTCAAAGGATTTTTTTTTAAATAAAGGATTAATTCTACGAGAAGAGAAATCATTTTTGGGAAACCCTAACTTTTCTAATGTATACAGAATTAAAAATTTCTTTTTCTTGGAAAGCTAGATTTCCCCCTTAAAGGAAAGACATGTTTGGGGCTTGAGGGAAAAGTGAGAAGCATCCCAGATTGAGAGGCTTCGTGTCTTCCTTCTAAGCATCTTGAGTGGGCTCTGCTGAGCAGGGAGAGGCAGGTGTCCACGAGCATCTGTTTGGAGCAGAGAGCCTGTCTGTGACCAGCTGTTTCCCAGGTGCAGGAAAATGGAGAAAGAAATTCTACAAGGGGCCACTTGCTATCAGTCATTTAAACTTTTCTTGAGTAACTGTGTTTGAGGACACTGCCTCACTGACCTGTGACTATTTATACCTTTTTTTTTTTTATCCCATGCTTGCCATAAATGGATCATCCACTCTTTCCAGCTACTAATCTTTGTGATCGACCCTTAATACAGCTTATTGTGTCCCTTTGAAGCCTTCCTGAAATGTTAAGAGACTCCTAAGAAAGAAGTAAACCACCTGGGCTTAACTTGCCATCAGTAGAACAGAAGCTTTGAGCTACTTCTTTGGTAGCGGGGCCAGATAGGAACAGATACACTCTGAGGTCTGATCCTGCTTGGGGCCAATAAAGCCCCATACAGATGGCAAATCCTTGCCCAGGAGTGGGGGACCGGGGAGGCAGAGGCCGGGGAGGGGCTCAATCCCTCCAGTGTAGGGATCCAAGTTAAGACCCGCCGTCCCCACGCTATTAGTGAGGCTCTGGTGTGGCTGAAGAAGAAGGGAAGGGGGGTGGGGGAAGGAAAAGAGAGCCTCTGCTAACTCCAAATCAAAGTAGAACCCAACCTACTGATGGGATTTAGGGTCGGCAGCTTCATAAAAGTCCCAGCCCCGACCCCAGGTGAAGTTCAGATTCCTTACCGGTGTGCATGCAAGGTCTATGATCATGTATGTGTTTTGAGCTCCATGTGAATTAGCCTTAAGCATGGGGCTTTCAGCTTTCATTTCCTTCCTTACCCTATGAGATTGGGGATTCAGACAAGTGAGGTGTCTGCCTGGAAAGAGGTCCTATTTCTTTCTCTCTCCATTTTGGGAGCTTTGGTTTCTTTATGTTTCATTTTCCTCTTTGCTCCCTTCCTCTTTCCTTCTGCATCAACTTAAAATAGTCAATCAATTAAAATAGTTAAGGAATTTGTCTCTGGAGAGGCTCATACTCTCCAAGCAAACCCCTTCCTCATTTGTTGTGGCTGTGGGCTTCAGAAGGAGGTCCGTGGCTTCCCGGCATTGAAATATAAAAAATTTTTAAATGTGCCTATTCCAGCTTCAATCCTCCTGAAACCCTCTGCCTTTCAACAATTTATATCCTTTCAGCTTCAGGGATCACAAAGTCAAGAAGACTCAGCATCACCCAGCCAAGACAAAGCCTTCCTTGTTCACATGTCCATATGCCGCCCTCGGAGCCCATTCTGGCATATTCTCTTGTTGGGGTGTGTGGTTCCACCTAACAGTGCTTGCCTTTCCTTTGATCAGGGAAGGCAATATCCTGAAATTCTTGAGTATAGGCCCTACCTCTTAACAGTCCTCCACAGTCATGATAAGACGTGTGAAATGAACCACGTGTGGTTGTTCTGATTCAACGGGGGATGGGCTGCTTAGGTCCCTAAAGCTGCCTACCTGAGTCAGACTCAAAGTAATGAAATGAAGCCCATCACCCAGAGGCATGGACTCTGTCTTCCCCTGGCTTATTCTGAGAGTGTTAATTAAATGTTTTTTAAGTATCTGAGGGGAAGGAGCGAGAAGAAAATACTCTCCGGTCATCTTTGGTGTGGTTTGTGTGGGTTGTTTGGTTGATTCTTGCAACTAAAGGGAAGCTGCTTTTCTGAAAGTGTTCCTCCTCCCCCAGGGGCCAACCATCCCAGTGGACAAATCCAGCCCTTTCCAGGGCAATATGATGAATCATAGAGGTGATTTCACCATATTTAGAAGTCATTGGTGCATACCAGCCAGGTTGGCTTCTGTGCTGTCTTCTAGCTGGTATCCGGCAGAGTAAGGGGGCAGGTTTTTAAACAAGTCCCCTTGAGCTGATGGACATAAAAGATTCTGGTGTCTCAAAGCAGTCAACTTGGCGGGCTGCGTTTGGACTCTTTCCGTTGATGCTTCCATGGTGCAAAATGTTTCTTAAACATTGTTAGTTCTCAGACTACTTTATTATTGGCTATTGGATTATTTTTTCTGAATAATAGAAAATTGTAGAGAATTAGAAAAATAAAGTACCGAAAAGACGAAAGGATTGTTTATAATTTCATCACTCAGAGGCATCATGATGACCCCAGTACCTACACGGTGAGTGGTTGTCTTGGGTTGGCACTTGGGGCTAGGAGTGTAGTCTAAGGCCGCAGAACCACACTGGTCTGCATGGAGTTAACCCTGTGTTCATAGCAGGAGAAGAGCAGGGCTCTGAGCCCCTAACGATGGCAAAGGGACTTTTGTAAAAGGTCAGTGCCAGAGCTTAGGGATGGGTGGAACAGAGGGAAAAGATTCCTACGTTCTTTCCTTTTTTCTTTTTCTTTTTCTTTTCTTCTTCTTCTTCCTCTTCTTCTTCTTCTTTTTCTTCTTCTTCTTCTTCTTCTTCTTCTTCTTCTTCTTCTTCTTCTTCTTTTTCTTTTAAGTGCTATCTCAATCTAATTGTAGGTGTAAGAGCACGGAAGCCAGAGTAACTCACTAATTAAGCTACACTTCTCTAACACGGTTACTGTAAAGTTTCTTTCAGCTCTGCCCTCCAATGATTTGTGACTCTGGGCACTGTGTCTTCTCCATACTTGAACTTCCTCATCCACAAAATGAGGATAGTGATAACACTTTACCTCATGGTATATTAAGGGCGGCAAAGAAATTGCCAAGTGATTTGCAGACATGATGTATCATATAAGTTATGTGCTGTTCAAATGATCCTGCAGCAGCAGAACCCTGACTACACGGAGTTCTTCCACGTACGTGGTGCCTGGGCCTTGTTGCTGAAAGGACAATCGCGAGTGGGAGGTCATCTTGGCCGCCAAACAGGACCGTCCCTATCCAGCTTCAGCACGTGGGATTCTCCTCTTCTATCATTCGGGTCCCTCACGGAGGTTGGCTCCTTAACTTACTCATTCTCAGGCTTCCTTCCTTTTGTCCAAAGCCAGTTTTGCAAAAGGCACTCTTAATCCCTCTCAATTATTCCCAGAGGTGATGGAATGAGCAAACCATGTGGAGCAAAGAGCATACAACCATTAACCAAGGCACAGGGTCAATGCTTTTCTTTCTTTCTTTTTTTTCTTTCCTGCAAACGTCATTTGTAGCCGTGCGTGCACTGGTGGTGGGAGCAGATCAGGTTCTGAAATGTTTTAATGGTCGTTTAAGATGGGAACAAGTTTCAGAGAACTGGAATCTTCTTTCTCTTGTCAGTTGGTGAAGCAGATGGCTTCATCAAAAGCATATGGGTTCTCATGGGATTGAGAATGGATGGTGCATTCACTGGGAGATGTTCTGGGTGCAATCCTGTTTGGGAAGGACTGAATCCTAGATTCTAAACAAGACTGCACTTCCAAAAGGGTTTGCACGCTTTCTGCTTTGCAGGGGAACTGGCTTCGGTGCTGTGGGGAAGTCTTCTCTAAGGGAAGTCCACAACCTTGCTCACTATAGGGGTAGAGCCCAACCAGAAATGGGGGGACTACCCAACCATAGGGGGTGTTTGTTCACTATTGAGAGGCAGAAAACCATAAGCATGGGGGCTGGCCTCACTTTGACGGATGCCAGCTTCAGCAATGACAGCCCTGCCTTTCATTTCCAAGGACTGGGTGTTGGAACTCTGTGTCCCTCTCTCCTGTCTCCCATTACTCCCTCCAGCCAAGCCTTTCCCTTCTTTCCCTGGTTACCTGGAGACCCTTTTGAGCCTGAATGTATCAGTGTGCCTGTGTTGTGGATGTAATGATGCCTTTCATTCACTCATTCTCAGATTCCTTTCCCACTTCCGTCCATGGTTGTGACTGTTTTAGATCCAAGACTTTCTGTAAAAATGTACAAATAAAAGTGGAAACTGAAAATAAGGGGGAGGGAATTGAGATGAAACAAATGCGTTGATGTAGCCCTCAGTTTTTGGAGGACTTTATGTAGAGACTGCCCCAAAATCCTGACTCTGGGTGGGATTTGAAGGGAGGAAAGCCGTTGGCACAGAAGGTTTTGTTTTGCTTTGTTTCGTTTTGTTTCGTTTTCTGGTTGTTTCTCTGACAGTCACTAGTGTCTGCTTGGGACCCTCTGTTCTAAAAGCTTTTTGCCTTTAAAGTAAAATCTGTTTTCCAGAAAGTAGAAAGCAAGTTATCAAAGTCTGAAGGGTGAAGGTCATCGTGAAGGTCAACACAAAGACCTGATCCTGGGTTTGCCTTCATAGCTTTGTCACTGGCTCACCTGGGGCCTCGGGCGAGTCTCGTTACCTCACTGTCTCTGTGTCCTCTCAAGCAAACCGGGAGCAGAGGCTCCTGGGGCACCGGGTCTCCTTGGCCATGCCGCCGCTATTCTCAGAGGCTTCGAGCCCGCGTGGGTGTCTGCTTCCTGTGTGAAGGCACATTTGGAGAGTTTTCCTCCCCCTGCTCTTGCCCCCCTCACTCCTCCGAAAGTGACCTCAAGCTAACAGCCAGTGTGTGCTCCAGTCCAAAGCCTTCGATCTACCTTTTTGTTCTCAGATGCCTTTTCCCACCCCACTTTGCCTATCTCATTTGACTGTCCTTACTGACAGAGTTTTGGTAGGAGAAGGACATCAGAGGAGATGGTGTCTGAAATGGCTTTGCAATCTCTGGCTCACTATACAAACATGGCTTGTGATGTCAGAAGCGGAGAGGCTGTCTATGGGATGCCGCCACCGTGAAGAAAGTACGGGTGGGGGGGTGGGGTAAGGGCAGTGGGCGGCAGATGGGAGTTGGCCGTGCAGGGAAGATAAAACTTTTGGAAGGGAAAACAGCAGAATCACCAGAGCATCCTCAGCATGGCAGTGGAGAAGGATCCCCCAAAGGCAGGGCACCCTGAAATAAGGGGAAGTAGGAAAGAAGGGCGGGAGTGGGTGATACTATAGCACAAGGGACTGCCTCCCCTAAGACTGAGAAGATGAGGTGCCCTGGGGGGAGGGGGTTCCACCACGCTTACCCTAACCCTCCATCCATGGCGCCTTCTATCCAAACCCTCCTCCTTTCTGACCGTCCATAGTGGTCATCACTCTGGCACCGGCTTCAGGAAGCCCATTTAGACCAGTGCTGTCCAACCAGTGTGAGCCACGTATGCAATTTTAAATATCCTACTAGCCGCCCCCTTTTTAAAAGTCCAAACAAACAGGCGAAGTTAATTTTAACACATTTCAACCCAACATATCAAAAATATTATTTTAACGTGGAATCAATGTCAAAAAGTTACTGAAATACTTTGCCACCTTTGTTTTTTAATGAAGTCTTTGAAATCCAATGTGAATTTTATTCTTAGAACACGTCTCAGTTTGGACCAGCCACATTTCTAGTGCTCGACAGCCACGTGTGGCAAATGGCTACCGTATAGGACAGCAAAGATTTAGACTCTGTTAAGAGACCGAATAGGACCCCCTCCCCCACGAGTCACTCGGGTCTCCCGGCGGACGGAAGCCAGAAGTTGGCGTTGGCCCCGAGTAGAGAGCACAGCAGTGATGGCCAAGCTGCCCTCCTGGCCCCTGAAATTCTACTTCACCTGCTTAGTCGGAGGAGAGGACTATTGCCTGTCAAATACATGTCACGTCTCCACAGGGTGTCAGTGCTGCCCCTGGACACGGTGCTGGTGACCCGTCAACGTTCTCCTGCCAGAGCAGGTCACTTTCTTCAGCTATAGGACCATCCACTTATCTCTCGTCCACAGGCCCGTTATCTTACAGAGGAGAGGGGGCCAGACAGGCCTCCCTGTCTCGGTCAAGAATAATGGTCTCCACATCATTTTGTCATCAAGTCCAGTCACCTGCTCATAACATCTCACTAATATCTGGTGCTGTGTTTTGTTTTGTTTTGTTTTTTTCCCCAATCCCTTCATTTCTTTACATTTGTATCTTAAAGTCAGATGCTAAAAGGGGATGTGTTAGAGCAGTGACCGTAGAGAGGCAAGACCAGCTTTTCTAGAAGGTGGCAGGTTCTGTCCTTTGCCCTGGGACTCAGTCCACCATCGCCTCCCTGTCCTTCCTGACTAGAGACCTTCCTTAGAGGTGAAGAAACCTCTTTTGTTTGGGGTGGGGGTGGTTGGGGAGGAAGACAATGCCAGATCTCAGCACAGAGAACAGAATCAAATGCACGCCAGCAACCCCTGGGCATTCTCAAAGCATTTCAAAGAGCCAGTATGACATGATTTAACTCATTTAAAATATAACATTCTGAGCCCTTTGATACCAAGTGAAAGAAAATGAGCTGATTTGGTGAGTATGTTTTATATATGGTCATTAGACGGGGACCATAGCCGACAAAACTCTCAAACGAATCTTGGAGGGTTTATGGTCCCAGATTATTGCTTGGTCAATATAAATTTACGTAAATTTACCTTTCATTTGCATAGTGCTTTCTGATTGGGTAGACAAGGAGCAGTATGTACTGCAGGATTCCAACACCGCCTCTGCCCTCAGAGGTAGCCATTCCTGCGGTTATTGGTGCTAAAATAAGAATAAATATTATGTTAATTTGTTCTGATACGATGTGAATAACTGTGTTGTTTAATCTTTAACAAGAATGCGACATCTTATCAGATCTATTGTACTGTCCGTTCCTTCTCATAATTAACTAATTAATTACAGGAAAGGTGATCCAAACCAGATCTTGAAACCATTGTGCTCTCCGGAGAGGTGAATTTAACAGGGAAGCGGGAGGGGGGGGATGAAAAGGGAAATTGCCAGGTTCCTGTAACTTTGCAAGGACTGAGGAAGCAGAGAGCATTTGGGGACCTCGCGGACACTGACTGCATCTTGCAATTTTCTTTTTCAAATTGGCAGAAATCTCGTATTTCCATCGATTGAAGAAAAAAAAAGTGTCTGGTAATTAATTAAATGACTTGTTCATGGAAAAAAAAATAAAAATAAATAACCTGTCAGTTGTGGAATGTAAACTGATTAAACAATTAAATAAAGAAGATCATGTTGTGTGTTTTAAGTAATTGTGTCTGCTGGGGGAGGGGAGGAAGACGTCGCAGTATTTGGTGGAGAGCCATGTTTCATCCCTCAGGTTTCGTATAGGAAAAAAAAAATAGGACAACTCTTCTATAGATAACAGACAGAAGACTAATCCTGGAGGAAATAGATAATAAACATTTCAAGCATGTGCAAGCCAAAGGTCCCTGCTTTTATAGTTGGGTGAGAGCGGGGAAATGGAGAGCAGCTCAGAAGAGAACAAGAAGGAATCAATGGTTCTTTTTTCCCTATCGCTAGCATTGAGTAACTTTTTGGAAAAAAAAAAAAAAGCTTTATGAGATCCTGCAATTACTGGTTACATTCTAACCCCTAAGCCTACTTCCCGGCTCTCAGTGAGGAGAGAAATTTCTCATTCAGTCTCTATTATCTCTGTCCCTCCCATAGAATCACAGTTGCCAGCCACCCATACCTTTTAAAAGTTTCTGGCTCAGATGGGACAGCCCGGATAGGACAGCTAGGAAAGAAAGACGGTGGGAGGCACGTGCTTGTTAAAGGGCATGACGTGTCCGTCAACATCGCCAGTGTTAAGCAAAGGAAACTGTCTCCATCTGGTGCAAGTGGAAAAGAAATTTCCTGAGAAGCTTGGGTTGCTGGAAGCCCATGGCACAGGCAGGAGGAAGCCACGAGATAGCCAGAATCACACCCCAGGCAAATCCGGACCCTCGCCCATACTGCTGTTGGACTCTGGAGACCGGATGGTCCTGCCTTTACCACCACCTTCACCAGGATGAATTCCCAGGTCTCTTCCTCCTTTCAGGCGGTAGCCCCAGAGTCCAAATCCCAGGCGAGCACACCATCCGAGGGGTCAGGAAAACAAGCCTAGAGCCTCCTATTTCTCTCTCTGGTGGCGAGCTCTGCCTCCCACCAAGATCCGACAATTCCCCAAACATACGAGGAGGCATAGAATGCTGGGAAGACAAAAAGGGGGAAATGCCCATTAGAGGAAGGCTCCCTGAATGAGAGGTATAATGCTCCATCTTTGTGGTGCATCTGAGCAGTGGCCAAGGGCGTATGTGTATAATCTTCACGATAGTGATTAGCAGCACGGCTGACAGCTCTGTAGAAAGAGGGGCACGATGCTGGCCATCGTACAGAAGACCTGCATAGATTGGATCTGAAAAAAAGAACACTAATATTAAGGCAGTGGAATTTTAAAAGGAGGAAAAGACCAAGAATCACCACCATCGTCTTGGAGGTAATGGAACTAAGCAGTAAAACGTTTCAAAAGTAGGTAGAGGTCAAAGGTAAGTGCCTTGCAGAATGGGTGGGGAATGGCTCTAAGTAGAGAAAATCTCGGAAGAAATGGGAGACTAGAATCCCAAGGGGCCCCTCCCCTCCTTGGTAGTCATGTCCCTTGGGAGAGAGAAAATGGAAACCCCACTGGGGTTAAGAAGTGAGGAAAGCCTTTCAGTCCTTGTGCCTTCAAGGGAAAGCAGGTGGACTTAAGGAGCTTCTGCTGCACCCAAGATGGAGTGGAGTCGGGGAGGATGACGCTGCCTCCAGGGCCTGCGGATGTGTGTTGCAGCGTTCTGACCTGATGACTGGGTGAGGGCACCAGCAGCTCTCAGGTGTGATGCCCGGATGCCCCTCCGACAGCCTGGGGTAGGCCACGAAGAGATAAACAGCCTGGCTCTCCTTTTTCCAATGAAACAGAACTTTGATTTCTGTGTCTGATGAATTATGCAGTCCGCTGGGTGTGTGAGAAGCACACCTACTCCCTCTCGCCCCAGCACCTGTGCCTCCGGGCACACAGGCCCCCACAGGGAGAGCTGTTATGTAATTGGAGAAAGGCAGCTCCGGGAACTGTGACCAAGTCCGCCAAATATCCAGGGTGGTCCACGGAGGGACACCGTCCTTCAGGAAGCCTTCCTTTCCTGAATGTCCAGCTCACCTAGTGCCCTCCCCTGAACTCCCATGGCACCATGCTGTGTCTCTCTCATGGCACCTAGCACTTCCGGATGGAATTGGTGTTTTCTCCCATCTCCTCCGGAACTGGGTTGTCTTGAAGAGCAGGGATCCTGACTTAACTCGCCTTCGTATCCCGGTGACTAGTAGTGCCTCGTGTGAGGTAAATGCTCAGTAAATACTGACTGACCTGAACCAAACTAAAGTCTTCCCCCATCCGCTCACTCAAGTTGGCTCTCAATACTGGTGTCCAATTCTTCTGTAAGTAAGTGTTCTTGGAGGTCCCCACGTCCACCCTCAGATTCAACGATTTGCTAGATGGGCTCTCAGAAAAGCTGCTACACTCAGGGTTATTGTCTATAACGCTGAAAGGAAACAAAAAGGGAAAAGGCGCATGGGGCGGAGTTCAGGAGAGAGCAGACACAAGCTCCAGTTGTCCTCTCCCAGGGGGTTTATACAGATGGCACTTAATTCTCCCAGCAATGCTGTGTGACAGAAGAATTGCCAACCAGGGAGCTCACCCAAGCCTTCGTGTTCAGGGAGTTGGGGGAGGTCGGCCATGTAGGCTCAAGCATTCATACAGCTGGCCTCATGTGAGCAGCTTCCAACCCCTCCTGAAGTCAAACTGACACCCCACGGACAAAGCCTCCGCCGTAAATCACAATGGTAGCGTAGACTTCCCAGCACAGCCCAAGGTAAACCAGGTAAGGCAAGACACAGCCATCAAGCTGGATATTACTTCTTTGGAAAGCGCGGGGTTTGGGCAACCCAGACCTGCTGTGTCAGCCCTTTATCGTACGTACGCTAAGCTGTGTGATACGTTCCATCGAGCAGAACTCGGTTCCTCTCCACGTGAACACAGCTCCTCTCCACGTCTTCTAGATCCCTTCCCTTGCCCCTTGACCATCTACAGACAAGTCTGGTCCTGCCCTTTGCGGGTCACTTACTGAAGCTCTTTGGCCTTCGTCCCCTTCCCATCCAGCCTCTGCAGACAGCTCTATGCACCCTTCACAAGGGGCTGGGGTGAGGGGCAGGGGAGGTTAACACAGGAGCTCAAGTCTTTGAGCCGATCTGAATTCAAGTCCTTCTACATACAAGTTGTGTCATTGCCCCCCTCAGCCTGTGTCCCCGTAAGTATGTAACTGAGCCCTGCAACACCTACCCCCCATACCACTCCACAAAGTGAGGGACCCATAGGAGATGCCTGGCCCAGATGGTCACTCAGTGCCTGTTGGTCACCCCGTATGCCTGCACTTTGCCCTCTCATTCTTAAGCAGGCCCCGCGTCTTCCCTTTCTAGGAAGGCTTTCTAAACGGAGATTTGTGCGATGTGAGAGTCCCACAGGAGTCACCACCCCACGATCCCACAGAGGGCGAACATTGATCCTTTAGGTGCAAACTCACACTTACCGAATTCAACCACTATTTAGTCCATACAACTCCTACGTAGGCATACAGCTAGTGCAATAAAATCATCCTTTGAAATATTTTTAACTCAGGGGAGGAGGAAAATCTGGTATTGGAAAGGCTCTTTCCCTTTGTGGAGGCCTCTTCCTTTTCTAGGACCGACAGAAACGCTCTACAACCTTGTCGCTCTACCGGCATCGCCCGAGATCTTGCTAGACATGCCGAATCTTCAGTCTAACCCCCCATCCGTGGAATCAGAGTCTGCAGTTTAACATGACCTCCAGGTGATTCGGACACACTGGTCTGGAGCGTTCAGCGAACCTCGCTACGTGACGGGAAAGTTGTTTTCAACATTTCTGTTAATATCTTTTATCTAGGATAGAGATCACAGGAGGATTTCAAAGGACAACGAAAAAAAAAAAATTAGTCCCAGGGTGAGGTTTCAAGCCACATCGGAGCAGGTGTTATGTATTTTAACCTACATCCCAAGAAAGATCCTTCCTTCTGGGCTTCACCCTACTTTTGGGGGGTAAGCACTGGGGGAACAGGGCCAAGTAATTAGGTTTTGTGTGTCCCCATGAGCAGGTGTCGGGCTACCCCGACACCATAGCAGCTGTGTCCGAGCAGGTGTGCGTCACACCATGTGGTTTTCGGCCACCATGGAGGGCAGGCTTGGGGTGGCCCGAAGGGGAGGCGTTTGTGTGCCCTTGCCTCATCCTAAGAAAGCCTGGGCTGTGAGACCAAATAGATCTGAAGAACGGGGATTAGAAGCCCATTGCCCTGATGTCCCTTCTTTCGTGCTCTTTGTGAACTAGATGGCACAAAGTCCACCCCGCATTCAACTTTGGTAGCACTTGCCAGTGATATAGCCTCAGGCAGGATATTTAGCATCAGTTTCCCCCTCAACAGACGAGGGTGGTACCAATACCTACCTTGTACCTTTTTGTGTGAGGGTAAAATGGGTTAATACTTGCCATGTGCTTAAAACGGAGCTTGACACACAGTAGGTACTATGTATGTACTTATTACTAAACAGTTCAAATTTTAAGTAGCCTGGCGAAGTCGCCCTGGCTAATGAGACCTGAGCAGAAGGTGGGACTGTGGGGCTACACGTGAGGACAGAGCCGTGGGGAAGAGGGTAATGGAGAGTTTTCTGCAGAACGTCGCTGTGAAGCTGATGGGGGCTCCTGTTGTGTGGAGGAGGTGGGGAGGCCCATCTCCACGAGCAGCCGTTGGCGTCACTGGCTGGGGCCTGACCCTTCCCGTGCCAGGCTGCAGCCCCTAGAGCCGTGGGATCCCCAGTTCTACCTCCTGGCCAGTGGCTAGGACTGCAGTGACCCCTCTCGGTTTTCTCTGTGCCCTGCCTCAGGAACCCCTCCCCTCAAGGTGAGTTTTCGGTGTATGTCTTCAGAGCCCTTCTTATCATAGAGGTTTGGAACAAGGGTGTTATTTTTTTTTTTTAATTGTTCCTTTCTGCTAAACAAATAAGTGTTCTTCTAACTACCAAGTTTGCTGCTCCAGGCCTGTGAGACCCATTTGTAAGGCACGGAAGGAAGAGGCAGTGTAATGTATGTGCCTCTCTTGGAACCAGCCAATGGTCGTATGCTCCACTTGTCTGATGTTTCGTTTTTTGGTTTTGGGGTTTTTTTTGGAGAGAGAGACCGCGCAAGCAGGAGAGGGACAGAGAGAGAAGGAGACACAGAATCTGAAGCAGGCTCTAGGCTTTAAGCCGTCAGCACAGAGCCTGACACGGGACTTGAACCTGTGAACCGTGAGATCATGACCTGAGCTGAAGTCGGACGCTTAATTGAAGGAGCCACCCAGGCGTCCCCTCATATGCTCCACTCGTTAAGAATTTACTTTTGGGGCACCTGGGTGGGTCAGTTGGTTCAATGTTTGACTCTTGATTTCTGTTCAGGTCATGATCTCATGGTCATGTGATCGAGCCCCACGTCGGGCTCTGGGCTGACCTTGGAGCCCACTTAAGGTTCTCCCCTTTCTTTCTGCCCCTCCCCTGGTTTCTCTTTCTCAAAATAAACAGTTGTGGTGGGGGGAAGAATTTACTTTCTGCCGGACACTTTCTTGTGTTCTCTCATTTAATCTTTAATTCTATTAGATTGGTACAATTTCCCCCACTCCACAGCTGACCGGAGTGGCCCGTCTATGCCTGGTTGAGCCCTGAGATCCCACTCCCCTGGTGTTCCGTGTGGAGCAAAGACAGCAACTGTCCTTCCCGGGTCCAGGGGCCCCACCTGTGGGGTGTGAGGAACCCGAATGATAATGCCCATCCTGGCCCTCAGCTTCTCCCTGGGCAGGCACAGGTGCAGAAGGGTTGAAGGATAAGCTACAGTTGGGGACAGAGCTCCTGCGTCTTAACACCAGTCTTATCTGTGTTCTCTGAGTCTACCTCGAACGAGGGGTTTTACCGTGGCAGGGAAGGGGTGGTTCTCCTTAGCTTCTCCTCCCTTATTTCCCTACACTGTTCCTTAAATTTTGGCAATGTGCCATATAAGACAGAAGAACTAATTTCCCCCGGGCCTCTGATCTACGGGAAAAACAAAAACAAGCAAAAAACAAAGCGAAACAAAAACCACAAGCAAAAACAAACAAAAATACTGCTACTTATAAGGTAAAGCAATTCATAAATACGGTAAATAAAAATGAAAAATCACTTCAGAAGCACAGCAGATCAGTTCTGAAAGAGGCGGTAACCATTGTCCTCAAATTCGAAAGGGCCTCAGGATCACTGGGGAGCGGTGGACTGTTTTTCAAGTGCAAATTTCGTGTCAGGCACTGTCCTGGGTCACGATGATTGAGCAGTGAATGAAACAGACGGAAAGGGTTGCCCTCACGGAGCCCGCTCATGGTATAGCATGGGCAGGGGGGAGACAGATGGTATGATATAGTAAATACAGTGATATAGATGATAAACTAGGTAAACGTCAATATGGTAAGTTCTTTGGGGAAAAATCAGGGAAAGGGGATGGAGGTGATGGGGGTGTGCCTTTAATGAAGCCACCTGCCTTGCAGGGACATATGTGCACCGTTGTCCTTGGGTCAGATTTCAGAAACATACAGTAGAAGGAGGAACGATGTGGGAGGGTGGTGGGGCAACAGAATCTGTGCCAAGTTGAATCCACGCGGCTTTATTCCATCACGCTGTGACCATTCCCACAACCGTGGGACCCAAATAAGACCTTCTGCTCGCTGTGATATTGACGACTCACTCTTCATGCTTCATCTCCCCGGAAGCCCAACCTCTTAGGAGCTGGACCTACCTTTGGCTCCGTTCTTGCTTGTGTTTGCTTTTCCTATAGATCAGAGGCCCGGGGAAAATTAGTTCTTCATCCGTCTCCTCCTACCCACACTCTACTGAGAATAGACCACTGAGATGGGCGTTCAAAAGTATTTTTAAATGGAGTCAGCACACCTGACACTGAAGATCCCAGGCCAACAAAGGTCTTCACTATCCATCCCAGACCACACGGCCCTCCGCCAAAGACAGTGCGATTCCAATTCCAGTATTGTGTCCTCGGAGATCACAAATCATTTTCGTGGCTTAAAACCACATGGGGACATCAAGACCTGTCTAAAATTTTATACGTAGTCACCAGTCGCCTTCTCAGCATCTCGTTCACAAGAAGGGTCCTCTCTATTTGAGACGAAACAAGAAACATTTCAAAAGACGTAAAAATATAAGGGTTCAATGAGGACACAGAGCTCTCTCTGTTCTGTGTACCCCTTCCCTCCAAAGGCATCACTGCAGTTGGTTTTCTTAATCTTTCCAACAGTCTCCAAATTCCTTGGGTGTTTACCATGATAATTGGTGGTTTTAATAACCTGATAAGTGTCTAAAATTGTAGGCCTGAAAAGATAATTATCTCTGAGGTTCATAGACTAGAACAGGAATGTGTTGGGAACAACAACAACAACAAAAAAAAAAACAACAAAAAACCCAGCTTTGATCATCTATATCTACAAGGTGAGTGGAAGAATCCCCAAAAGGTATTGCTTTAGAATATAAATGATGTCTATGCAAAGTAGTTCTCATTAATTCTGCACCAAATGGTCATAAAAACAAAATGGCCTTCAGAAAGTACTCTAGTTATCCAAGCTTAAGAATTTGGTTTCTAGCCCCTAGAGGTCTGCCTTTTAATAATAACTTTTAAATGTTGAAGGAATGAGCTTCATATAGGACTAAGCAAAAATAAAATCTATCCTTAGCTAGTTTGAAGGCCAAGTGTGGATTCATCTTGTTGAATATTGCATATCCTGGCATCTGCATTTTCTTCTAGAATAACGCAGTTCCTCTGATACTGAAGGATATTCTGAAACTAAAATACACAATGGCTTTTTGCCATCTTAGAGGAAAAAATGTGATATGCCATGTTAGCCACACCAAAACTTTAATTAAAAGAACCAAATGATTCTTACCTTAAAAAAAGAGTTTCATTGGGGAAAATAAGGAACGTGCATACACACACACACACACACACACACACACACAGGAATGGGAGGAGAGGAGGGAAGGGGGAGGAAGGAGGAGGAGGAGACAAGAAGCAGGAGGGGATCTGCTGAGTTCCACCACCCAAAGAAGATAATCACCAGTAACATATTGACATACTTTCTTTCTAGCTGTTATTTTTTAAAATCACAGTAAATATGCTGGTTATGCAGCACAAATGATATTCCAGCTTATAAAAATCAGAAGCATGCTCTTCCTTGCACTAAAGCTCCGACCTTCAGTCCTTCATCGTATCAACTTCCTCCTGCAACATCACAATGCTTTGGCTTGAAATGAGGCCAGACTCCAAGCACCCGCGCCAGACTAGATCTGGAAGTCGACCTCAGTTTTCAGTCCTTCATATTTGCCTTCAAGTGCATGACAGCGAAGCTTTGCTTTAAATTTTGCCTCCTTTTGTCCCCTAATAATCAGCACAGATGTTCTGCCAATTGCTAGGCTGCTGGTTCTTCTTCTCCATAATTTAACGGATTTTCTTACTAGAACTATCAGAACTTAAAATGTTGCTTTGCCCGTTGTTAGCCTTTTGAAGGATTATATACAGAATATTCTATCTTGCCCTGTTATGTCCCTCATTTCTCCTCCCTTCTTCCCTCCAATACCTCTCTCTCTCTCTCTCTCTCTACCTCTCCCTCCCTCCCCTTCCTTCTCCCTCTCTCCACACACACACACCACTGAGCCCTACCAGTAGACCAGAAGTAAGTCTGAATACATAGCTAGGAGATGGGAAAAAGCAGCTGAGAAGAACAACTAGGGTGTAGGAGGTTGAATGTGGATTCAGGGTTTCTGCATATTTTTGTACAAAATAGATCATAACGCAAATAGCACCCTCTAGATTTGTGCAGTGTACAACCTGGACAACATTTACAGTGGCCCTGTGTGTGGTACAATACCAAGGCTTCAGATCTTGGCCTAAATGACAGAAAGGCCTTCTTCCCTTGTCTCCTAATCAAAAGAGTCCTTTCTTCTTAGTCTTGCTCCTGCCACATCTGCTAAGTTGTAGCATCTGTGCCCCCATGCTCATTGCAGCACCGTTCGCGGTAGCCAAGACGCGGAAACAACCCAAGTGTCCAAAGATGGATGAGTGGATGAAAAAATACGAAGGAATATTATTCTGTCTTATAAAGAAGGAAATCCTGCCATTTGCAATCACAGGGATGAACCTGAAGGACATGATGCTGTACTGGACCATCACTGCATGATTCCACTCTTGTGATGTTTCTGAAGGATCAGACCCCTAGTAGCAGAGAACATGGGGGTGGCTGCAGGGGCTGGAGGGTGGACGAAACGGGGAGTTGCTATCCAATGGCTACAAAGTTGCAGTCCTACAAAATGAGGAAGTTGGCAAAACCTGTTGTACCATAAAGTGCCTGTAGTTAACAGTGTGAAATTGTACACTCCAAAACCCATTTGTTAAGAGAGTAGATCTCACATTAAGTGTTCTTACACACACACACACACACACACACACACACACAGACACACGCGAAAGACACAAGGAAATTCTGGGAGGTACTGATGTGCCCGCTCCCTTTGTTGTGGTAAAGGTATGACGGGGAGTTTGCCTGTGTCCAAACTCATGAAATCGTGAGTTAAATGTGTGCCGTTCTCCATCAGTTACAGTTCAATAAAATTGTTAAGAACGTTACAGGAAGCTTGGGGAGGTGTGGATAAGAACTCAACTCTTCTGCCTAAGAATATTCCAGAATGGAAAGTTTAAAGAATCAAAGGAAGTAATAAAAGCAATGATGAATGAATTAAGAGACTAAATCTACAAACAGGGGTGCCTGGGTGCCTCAGTCAGTTAAGCATCTGACTCTTGGTTTTGGCTCAGGTCACCATGTCGCAGTTGGTGAGTTCGAGCCCCGCATCGGGCTCTGTGCTGAGAGCCTGGAGCCTGCTTGAGATTCTCTCTCTCTCTCTCTCTCTCTCTCTCTCTCTCTCTCTCTCTCTCCCCCTCTCTCTCTCCCTTTTTCCCTCTCTCTCTGTCCCTCCCCCACTTTCACGAGCTTCCTCTCTCTCTCTCTCTCAAAATAAATAAAATTAAAAAAAAAAAAACCAAGGAAACCAAAAGTAAGCCCTTTCCTGTTAGTTTTGCACTCAAGCCCTTGCTCTGTGCCCAGTCCTTGTTGGGTTGGCACCACTGTTCTAATTTCCAGTGATTTTGTTTGTCTGCCCACTTGGACTTTGGCATCCCCACTGCAGGCTCCAAGGGAGCAGAGACTGGTCTGTCTGAACTGCATGCAGCAGGCCCGTGAGTCCAAAGCCAGCAGCCACCGGGCAGGACCCCGGTGGGCACAGACCGCTGAAGGCGGGTTTCCATAATAGGACTTCCAGAAAGAAGGGAGGGACGGAGGGAATCGAACAGGGGAGCAAATGCATTCTGCTTCCCTCCCTGCCTTTGTTCCATTTTCGTGATTTCTGGAAACAATGAACAAACGAACCGCCTGTTATTCCAGCTTTTCTGCTAACCACCCCCTCTTCCTTTTCCCTCTGTCCCCCATTCGTCTGTGTCCTGTCACCAGTGGGAGGAGGTCATAAAAACCAGGACCTCCCACCTGGGCTTAGAAAATGGTCTCTCTTTCCCCACGTCTGTCTCGGATCTGTCTTCCCCTTCTCCCTTCGTGTCCTCACACACAGTCTTGTGATCTTAGAGACGCGTTCAAGGGGGAAAGTGTTGTATGCGCTGCCGTGGGAGACGATGGGTATGGGGGGGGAAGGGACAGGGAGTCTATGGGAATTGCCAAGTGACAGTTTTGCCTGCTATCTGGTTGCCAAGGTAATTGTGAATCTTCATCTTTGCTGCTCTGACCGGTCATGGCCAATGAGGACGGGGGTTCTGCGCCCACCCACAGCATCCGGCTGAGTTCTCAGGGTCGTACCCGTGAAGACCCCCACCCCTGCTCTCTCTCTCTCTCTCTCTCTCTCTCTCTCTCTCTCTCCCATCCCCTGACATGTCAGGAAGCTGCTGACTGTCACCGTTGCTCTTTGAACAGAGGGGCGGCTTGTTAGAGTCTTCTGTATATTTGGGGGGAGAAAGTATCACGTCTGCATGTGTGAGCACTTGTGTTCAGATAAAGGTCAGGGATTGTGCCCTGCAGATGTTCAAACAGCAGAAATCCAGTCTGTTCAGGGGCGCCTGGGTGGCTCAGTCATGATCTCGTGGTTCGTGGGTTTGAGCCCCCTGTCGGGTTCTGCACTGACAGCCTGCTTGGGACTCTCTCCCTCTCTCTCTGCCCCTCCCCTGCTTGTGCGCTCCCCCCCCCCTTCTCTCTCTCTCTCTCTCTCTCTCTAAATAAACTTAACAAAAATCAGTCTCTTCAAACCCTGAGCACTCTTGTCTTCAAAAGAAAGAAAAAGTGGGGCACCGGGGTGACTCAGTCGGTTAAGCATCTGACTTCGGCTCAGGTTATGATCTTGCGGTTTGTGGGTTCGAGCCCCACATCGAGCTCTGTGCTGACATCTCAGAGCCTGCAGCCTGCTTCCGATTCTTTGTGTGTGTGTGTATGTGTGTCTGTCTCTCCCCTGCTCACATTCTGTCTCTCTCAAAAATAAATAAACATTTTAAAGAGAGAGAGAGAGAGTGAAGGTGCCTACCCCTCATGGTCTCCTAGCTGTTTTTCTGCTAAAGGATCCCATTCGTTGAGAAGATAGAGACTCACGCCTCTTCTGGCAGCTGTAAGCCACCTCTCCCGGGAAGGTGTTCTCCATTCTGTCTTCGCCAACCACCACGAGAAACGAAGATTCTTCTTTTGTTCATTTTCCCCTCCCTCCCTTTACACTCCTAGCTCACCGCCTCCCGTGCTCCCACCTACACACAGAACAAGGAAAAGGTATTTGCAATGGTCTTTTTTTAAAAAAGTCTTTCAAGAGTTTTTGGCAGTATTTTCAATTTCCTGCCAATATGTCTTTATTTGGCTATTTCCGCTTCCTTCTCCTTGTCTTCTAGATTTTCTAGGGAATACGTGTTTTTTTTTTCTTTAGAAGAGAAATCTGCTGCTAATAGAAATTCAATGGGGAAAACAGTAGGCATGATTTAGGATCATCTGGAGATCCTCATTTGTCTAATAACAATTTTATGGCACTTTATAATTTATGCATGCGTACATTATCTCATGTGACAACGGAGCCACCAATGGCATTGCCTGACTTCCAGAATCATTGACAAGTCTTTCTTCTTTCTTCCTTTCCCCCAGCCCTCTTTCCAGTCTCCTAACTAACATGAGGATATGCTAACAGAGTATCTGTGGGTTTTAAACAAATACTATGGGGCGCCTGGGTGGCTCAGTCGGTTAAGCGTCCGACTTCGGCTCAGGTCACGGTCTCGCGGTCCGTGGGTTCGAGCCCCGCGTCGGGCTCTGGGCTGACGGCTCAGAGCCTGGAGCCTGTTTCCGCTTCTGTGTCTCCCTCTCTCCCTGCCCCTCCCCCGTTCATGCTCTGTCTCTCTCTGTCTCAAAAATAAATAAAAAACGTTAAAAAAAATGTAAACAAATACTATATTAAGACGATGTGCTTTAAAATGAAAGCAGCTCATAGTATATCTAGTACAAAGTGTATCTACTTCATTTTGAAAAGCACTTATCTGCCAAGAGGAGAAGATAAGGATCCCTTGACCCTAACATCTCTCTTCCACAGGGAGAAGGGGAGACAGATTTTGTAACTTGTATTGACTTTCGGAGACATTTATTGATCCGGTCACCATTAAATAGAAAGTAGAACTTGACTCTACTTTCAGCTAGTGCAGTGGGTTTTTTCCTGCTCTTTTCCTTTCTTAATTAACATCATCTGAGAGTGTTTAGATTCATGGGTCTTTTCCAAAGCCCATATTCTAAAAAAAAAAAAAAAAAAAAAAAAATGAGGCAAAGGGGACTCGGGAATTAACGAGAGTCACTCAAAGAGAGAGGGGCAAACCTGGGACTCAAACTCAGTTCTCCTGGCCCTGAACATTGTTTTTCTAGCATTTCAAAAAATCATGTTTAAATCATTTTAGGAGACAATTGGAACAAATTTGAACACTGGCCGGATTATTTGTGCATGTTCAAAAATCACTGTGAACTATCTTAGGTGTGTTCATGGTAATGTGACTGTGTCTTTCTAAAAAGACCTGAAGTTTGTAGGCAGACCTTGAAACAGTTAAGGCTGAAATGACAAGATGTCTGGAATCTGCTACAAAACAACACAGGAGGTGAGGAATTAGCATGGGTACAGATAAACAAGATGGATCATGAGTGGATCATTGAAGCTAGGTTCTGGGTATATAGGGATTCCTCACACTATTTTTTTTCTATTTTTATATATGTCTGCCATTTCCCATAATAAAAAATTTTAAGTAAATAATAAAAATTGAAAACATGTTTAAACCAGGTACTACCTTCCCAGACAAATAACGGAGCGGAAGATCCTGACTTCGGGGTTTGCATCCAGTGTCTGCTGGGAACCAACCCATCAAATCTCAAAATAATTTGCAGGACAGACATCAGGATTGAGAGAGCAGCTAAATATTCAGCCACAAATGGGTCATTGGTGAGGGAAGCCAAGAATCCCCTGGAAAGGCAGGGAGCATGTCACTGAGTTGCCAAAAATAAGCCCAGCTTCTGACAGATGTCCCCTTTGAGAAAAGCACAACTGTGCTCTCCTTGTCTGTGGAGTCAGCACCAAGGACCCCCCAAAATAGCACCAACAATGCTCTGTTGGAGAGCCAAAGAATAACAAAAGACGTTTTTAGTTCCTTCCTCCACATGCCGGTCGGACCCTCCTTCACAGAGCCTTCTCAGAAAGAAGCGTTCTTGGGCACCATTAGTGGGTGGGTAAATCAGTGGAGGCTCTTTAGAGACCAATTTAACAGTGTCAAAATTTTGGAGACACAGCAATTCTGTTTCTTGTAATTTTCCTGCAGCTGCATTCATGTACAGATATTTACATGAGGACATCCACTGCAGCATTGTTCGCTACAGCAAAAACCGTAAACAAGTTCACATTCTTTCTTGGGTAATGGCAAGAGTGAATATGGCCATATTCATGCATGGTGTTCCATGCAGCCATTAAAACCTCCAAGGTCAATCTGAGTGCTGCTACAGAGAGATGTGCAAGATAATGCACTGAGTAAAAACACTAGACATGTGCTTTGGTCCTGTAGGAGACCAGCTGTTTCTGGAAGGTGTGTAGGATTATCTTTGGATGCAGTTGAGGCTCACCCTGGGCTGAGGGAGGGGAGCTGACAGAGATGATGTTCCATCCCAGGTCTGCCTCATTGCAAAGCTTGTGCCTCCAAATTTTTTTTTATTTTTTTTAATGTTTATTTATTTTTGAGACAGAGAGAGACAGAGCATGAATGGGGGGGGGGGGGTGGGCAGAGAGAGAGGGAGACACAGAATCGGAAGCAGGCTCCAGGCTCTGAGCCATCAGCCCAGAGCCTGACGCGGGGCTCGAACTCACGAACCGTGAGATCGTGACCTGAGCTGAAGTCGGACGCTCAACTGACTGAGCCACCCAGGCGCCCCATTGTGCCTCCAAATTTTAATGGCCTCTTCGTGTCAACACAGTTGGTCTTCTGAAATTCTGGTGGCAGATGCTTGAAGATTCAGCCACTCTTCTGCTACGCCCCCCACTTTGTTGGCCCCTTGTGCCCCAGAGCTCTCGCTGAAGGAGTCCCTAAGTTCTGGGACCAGAAAGAGCAAGCAGAGTTCACGCTCCTCCAGAGAAATGAGGACCATCTGGCTACCACCAGCCACTAGGGACTTGGCTTCCTGAATTCTCACTCTGCAGGAGGGATGCAGTGTCCTCTTCCTGTCTCCCCCCCAGGGATTTCTTTGGAGGCAAGATAGGAAAAGCCTGCCCCAGGACTTGTCCACTTACCGTTTTTGGTCTGCAAGAACCTGTGCATGACCCCTACAAGGCTCTTTCTGCTTTGGTGTCTTTTTTCTTTTCCGTCTTTCTTTTTTTCAGGAGAGATTAAATGAAGCTTAAAACCTCCGTAGAAGAAGGTCAAAGAAGACATGACAGAGAAGAACTGTTTTAAAGTCATTACTGCCTTTCTTCAAAATATGGAATTACTGCGTCCGATTTGTCTAAAATCAGAAGGATCCTCAGTTTTTACCTTCTGGAAGTCAGCCTTGAGTCTCTGAGGTTGATCTGTCTCTACCACCAGGCTCAACGTACAATTATGTAAGCCATTCAAGAGCCATTCAAGAATGGAAGCAAGGTGGTAGTGGTGTGGACTCCTACAGGGATCTACTAAAGACAGAATGAGAAAATCTTTCACGTACAGGCTGAAAACAAGTTCAGACATCATGTGGAGAACCAGTGCTGTTGTGGTCAGTGTGGGGGTCCAGCCATGAGCCCGAGTCTGCCCAGCTGCTTTGCTCTTGAAGCCCCTGTAACCAGCATGTGCAGGTGGTAACTTAGTAAGAGCCCTGCACAGGTAGAGAAGCCATCCTTAATTGATAAGAATTGATTACGCAGGGCTTTCAAGTCTTTGCAGAAAGAGACCTCAGGCAGGGGATCTTAACCTTGACTGGAAAGAGAGGAGAGAGACGTGCTATCGAAAATTCTGTGCTGAGAGGACAGCAGGGTGAAGGGAAATTTCCAGCTGGAATTCCTCCTCTGTGTCCCCCACCCCGCATCGTTCTTCCTGGCTGCTCAAGCAATCAGACAATGGGTGGAATCAGTGAAAAGGTTCCCTTCAGCAATCCAGATTCTTTAATTTTACTCTAAGTAATGATTTCCTGTCACTTTGTTCCCCGCTCCGGGCTCTTGCGTTTCAAAGTGTGGCAAACTGGGCATCATTTTCGATAGAGAGCTGACTAATGTAGATCGTAGCCTAATGATTGCTTCCTGGACTTTGCATGCCATCCTTCTATAAATACAGCCTGGTATCATTTTGGCTTTTCAGCAATGGCACTCCCTTGCTGCACCCCTCCCGCTGTGGTCAGCCATGACCTCTGTCGTCTCTTTGTGTTGCACCTGTGCCTAATCTGTCCCCCCCATCCCCCAGCCCTGCTTTTCCATTACTGGCTTCTCTGTCTCTAAATTTACCACCTTCCATATTCCCGCTCATAGACAACATGAGATTAGCAGAAGCCAGAACTCTTCAAACTATGTTCTCTTTCACTATTGTCTAGGAAGAAAGAAACATCTTCAAGTTGGAAAGAGTAGAAGTAAATAAAGGGTGGTGGACAAACTACCACCATGTACAAAAGGGGCAGCACCTGTTACGGTGAAGGGGCCCACACTACAAAGCCCTGGGATCAGGGGCCGGCTCCATTTTTCAATAACCGCATGACCTTGGACAAGCCATTGAACCCCTTTGGACTTCAGTTTCCCTTCCTATAAAAGGATGCACTTTGACTCCTTCATCTCTAAGCTACCTTTTAAAGACTCAGACTTCAATACTCTCCCGTAAAATAAGCTTGTTACTGGGCCCCTTTTTGAACATATAAGGCTTTTTGGAGTTCAAGAGTCAGGTGGAAAAGACAAAGCCTGGCTTCATGCTCTAAATCTTAGGATATTTTGTTGATCTCATTATGTCTGACACATTATGGAAACAAAAGCATGGGTGTATCCCACCTACTTCCAAAGCTTACATTCTGAAAGAAAAAAAAAAAAAAGGAGTGAGAGGAAAGCTTGTCCCATCAGGACATTTTAGTTATCTCTCAGTTCTGGCACTTTCTACTCATGAGAGCAACCAGAGGTATTATTAGGGAAAAGTGAGCCTGCCCTGTGGCTTTCATCTCAAATTCTAACATAGCTGACTGGATGGTCTTCTTCTCAGTTCTTGGCATCTTTTGACGATCAGCTTGGCCTCTTGGTACTACAGGTATCATTCAGGCCCTTCATACGTTCAGCATCAAAAGATCAGAAGAATACTAACATGTATAGATTCTTCATATCCACAAGGGAGAAGATTTAAAACACCCTGGGATGAAGATTCTCAGCAGGTGGCTGTGTTTAATCGTGGTAGATGTTCAGGGTCACAAAGGCCTATTCCATTGCCTCATCCTACAGAATTTGGTAAAAATCAGAAGAAACAATAATTGATGTGAGTGCAGATCCTTGCCACTTAAGAGTCAAGAATAGCTTCCTTGTGCTTATGAAGACCACTCTCCACAAATATTGTTTAAAGTTCAAACAACTTTGTCTTGGGATGTGTCAAGAAGTTGTACTATGATCTGACAGTCACAGTGGGTAATTTTTGAGGAATCATGAAAGAGATAAATAAGATTGGATAAACCATCATATGGGATCCCAACCATGGAAAATCAGCTCGATGTCAATGCCAGGCTATAATCAGTAAGTTAGATTTATTTAAAGGGGGAGAAGACTGTGAAGTTTAGAAGAGTGCCAGGGGCATCAGGTCTAGCATCCGCATGCTGAGAAGTTGTACCATACAAGCTGTGTGTGTGTGTGTGTGTGTGTGTGTGTGTGTGTGTTTCTTTAATGGGTAACTTGGCTGGCAAATTTCAGGGGCTATTGTCGATGAAGTGTGTGTGTACTTCAGAAAATCTTTTTGAAAGGTCATCCATAAGAGCTTTGTGGGTAAGATGGAGAAATAAGGGATGCAGAATTTTCCAGTGTATTTTCAGTTTGTGGTTGATTACCCGTAAGTTTTTTTTAATATATTTTTAGAGAGATAGGGATAGAGACCATGCAAGCAGGGGAGGGGAAGAGAGAGAGGGAGAGAGAGAGGGAGAGAGAGAGAGAGAGAGAGAGAGAGAGAATCCCAAGCAGGCTCCAAGCTGCCAACACAGAGCCCGATGTGGGGCTCAAACTCATGAAACTGTGAGATCATGACCAGAGCTGAAACCAAGAGTCAAACGCTTAACCAACTGAGCCACTCAGGTGCTCCTGATTACCCATAAGTTTTATGGCTCTGGGTCGACATGGAGTGGTGGTTACTACTGGAGCTTCTGTCTTAGTCTCAATTCTTCTAACATCGTTGTTGGGAAGAACAAAAAAGATATGCGTGTCAAATTTGCCAGTGACCTGAAGCCAGGAAGGATTGCTAATGTAGTCATTGACAGCATCAAATTCAAAGTGATTTCGATAGGATTTAACCTTGAGCTGAAATGAAAAATACAAAGTCCTACATTTTGGGTTCAAGATCAGTTGCACACACGCAGAATGGAGGCGATGAGGCTTGGCAGATATCCACATGAAAACATCTTACTATTTCAGTTGGTCACAAGCTTAATGTGATGTAGGGTTAAAACTAAGCCAATGCAGTTTTCAGATTCTTTTACCAGAAGTAAAATGTCCAGGCACGAAGGATTTTTTCACCCTACATTTTATGTTGGTCAAAGATCTGGTGAACCATGTTAAATATTTGACCTTTACAGTTTTAAGAGAGTCACTGAATTAGGCTCTGCATAGACGAGAGTGTCTTGGATGAGAATAACCATAACACATGAAAAAAAATGGGATTTCTTTTTATTACTATTTAACCAAAATTTATTGATCATTAATTATGTGCCAGACACTATAATAATCCTCAGAAATCCTCGTAAACAGACACACACAGTGTGGTCCTATTGTCAAGGTGCTGACAATCTCGAAGAGAATCAAAGGCATATGAAGGAAACACTACAGAGTGGTGAGCATCGGAGGGGCAGATGTGAGTAATTCTGGTTACAAGGATCAGGAAGAGGATCATGAAAGCTCAGAGGAAGTGAACTTTGAGAACCACAACTTTTTGAAGCTGGAAAAAACCTGTGTTGTTGTTGTTGTTTTGTTGTTTCTAATGCTTATAAAGCAAGGAGATGGCTTCTCCTCAAGGGTCACTTTGGCTCCAAGACTCTTTGATGTGACACAGCTCCCTCTTAGATCTGAGGATTGGGCCCTGTGCTACAAGGCCCACATAGCTAGCTGCAGTCTTAGAATTCTATGGCCGTGAAGTCCTGCTGAATTTTATCCAATTGTCTTTTCCTGTGGGCCAATTTTTTCCTAATTGCTAAACCTTATTTTGCATGATTTTCTGGTAGAATTCAGCTGGCCTGCCAAATTTAGTATTGCCTTACAATTCGACAGGCACACACTCAATTCCTTTGTCCAGATCACAAAGCCTATGACCAGAATAGATCCACCCTCAACCCAGAGCAGGTGGCTTTACCACTAGGTATGTCCCAGGCCACTCTCCAAGGATTCTTGCCAAGGACATGATGGATATGAAAAGACCTCAGGCTTGTGAGTGAAGGAAAAATAGGCTGGGCCGGAAATTCTATGACACTGAGAAAAGGTGGCCTTGAAAATAAATAATCATACTGATCTCAGTGAGGTAAGTGTATATGGCTTTGACCCTGTTAAAAATAGAGGAAGTAAGGACACCTGGGTGGCTCAGTTGTTGAATGTCTGACTCTTGATTTTGGGTCAGGTCAAGATCTCATGGATGTGGGATCCAGCCCTGTGTCAGCCTCCTCCTCCCCCCCCCCCCAGCATGAAGCCTGTTTGGGATTCCCTCTCTCCCTCTCTCTCTGACCCTTCCCCACTCCCTCTCTCTCTGTGTGTGTTTCTAACAAAGGAGAGGAGGGGAGGGGAGGGGAGGGAAGAGGAGAGGAGAGGAGAGGAGAGGAGAGGAGAGGAGAGGAGAGGAGAGGAGAGGAGAAAAGATAGCTTCTATAGTGTGTTATCTTGGAAATACCTGTGCCCTGCTGTTTGCATGGTGGGAGGGTCCCCAGAAGTTATTGACTGGGGCTTCAGAATCAAAATTTGCATCTAGAAGCTTCTTTTTCATTGTATCTATCTTTCTATGCTGAGATGATAACTCTCCATAGTGGATCGTCCCCCACAGCTCTTCCCTTTTGTCTTCATTTGCTCTGGCTTCATTAGAATCCCTGTGGTCCAAAGAGCTCCTAATTCCACTTGGAATTTCATAGAATCCGGATGATTCTTTCCACATTCTATAGTCTTTATCTACATCATGTCTTGTTTTGCTATTGATGTAAACCAGGTCATTAATACTCTTTACCACGGTTAGTTTTATGCATCAGCGTGATTTGGCCACCCAGATATTTGGTCAAACATCCAGTCTGGAGATTGTTGTGAAGGTATTTTTTCTCCTAACCTGAGTAAAGCAGATTATCCTCCATGATGGGTGGGCCTCATCCTCCAGTTTAAAGAGTGTATGAGGGTTCTATAGAGAACCAGAACCAATAAGGTGTATCTCTATCCTTCTGAGAGAGAGAGAGCTAGTGAGAGCGGGAGAGATTGTAAGGAATTCACTCACATGTTTGTGGAGGCTGGCAAGTCCAAAATCTGCAGGATAGACCTGCAGGCTGGAGACCCACGGAAATGTTAACCTTGCAGCTCAATTCCAAGGCAGTCTAAGGCAGAATTCCATCTTCCTTCTGGGGACCTCACTCTGCTTTCTATTTAGGTCTTTAACTGATTGGATGGAATCAATGAACCCTTCTCTCCTTCCCCCAAACCAGAACCTAGCTCCATCTATCACCACCTCTCTCCAGCACCCACAGACTTGCATCCATCTCCTTCCCAAGGACCTAAAAGTAGTTCAGATTATTTCCCATATTTTACAAAAGGAAGCAAAACAACATCTCCTTGAACCCCAAGTGGCACCTTACCTCTTTCCTTCCCTTCACAGCCAAGTGATTCCTCCCCCTCACTCTCTAGCTGCTGTATTCTGATCCCCGCCTCCCACTGTGCCATGAAATCCACTCCACCAAAGACATGGTGGCCCCTGGCTGCCAAGTTCAGGGAGCCTTTCGGTCCTGACTTGGGCCTCTCTGAAGCTGCTGACACTGACCACTCCCCTTCCTGGGCCTCCCCACCCCCATATCCCATGACTTCATTCCCAAAGTGAAGGAGTCAAACCACTGGTGGCAGAAGGGGTAATTTTAGATGCTGTAAGACCACAACCAGGGCTGGGGACACTGTGTAAAATCTTTCCCTCTGGATTTCAGCCCTGCCTCAGCACAAAATAAAATGTGAGTTGCATAGTGAGAAAATAAATTCTCTCTTAATCCTCTTTCAGTTCTTCTGATTGAAGCAAAGAAAAGGTTTCTGTTCGGAATTAGTGTGTCTTTAACACTTTTCTAAGGCTTGCTCATTTTCCTTTTCTAAAATTAAAAAAGAGCAGTCTCAGACCTGGAGCCTTCTCTGGCCAACAGTCACCAACTAGAATGTAGAAATAGGGTTTTCTTGATTTCCTTTGGCAGTTATTTTTAGGAGTACTAACTTAAAAAAAAAAAGGAGTACTATCTTTTGGTGGCAAGGGATATTACTTTATCATTTATTATATAAATGATATATATATATATCATTTAAATATATATCATTTATAATATTATATTATGCATTTTCTTTCAAATAATCTTATAAAAAATTAATCAAAGTTGAGGTGAATTGAGAAAAAGCCTGAGAAAACCAATAGTCCAGGTGAGAAAGCACTAGGATATACAAATGCCTGGGGTCTGGGAAACGTTGCTTTCCATGCCAGTGTTTCTCAGGACTCTGACGTAGGCTCTCATCTCCTCTTTTGTGATTTCTCATCTAGTCACATACATTGGATGTAATGTTGACTCCATTATCTCTGTCTGTAGCTGTCTCCTGAGCTGTTAATGCAGATTTAACCATCTATGGGATATCCTCACTAGATAGCTCACAGCCCTGCTAGATTCATCATTTTCTAAACTATACAAGCCATCATCATCCTTTCCTTCCCATATTTACTACCCCCAAAGAATGGCACCAGTTTGTTATCTAAGCTGGAAAACTGGGAGTCATCCTTAGACCCTCCTGCTCCCTCATCTCTGCTCAGCCACTGGGGTGAGTGATGGAATCTTCTTTTATTATTCAACCTGAGTGGGCTCCCTCCTTTCCCTCCTCTCTGCCTGAAATCAGATTCATCATCTGTTGGAAGGGTCTAATTGGCCTCCCTGCCTCCAATGTCATGCCCATCGTGGGCAGTGCCACGAGCCCTTGGATCTGATGGTACCGTTCTCGTCCCGAGCCTCAGGTTGCTGTTTTCAGCCACATAAGGAAATAGGCCATATGAGGGCTATGTCTTACCCTGAGGTCCACAAATGGGTCATAGGGGTATCTTGAGCCCACTGAAATTGATTGCAAACCTTTGTGCATATGGCTATAAATGCATTTTTCTAGGACAAGAGTCCATGACATCATCAGCTCCTCAGAGGGGTCTTTAAGACTAAGAGGAGAACCTCTTCTTGCCAAATTGAACCATCATGAGAATTAACAAGTAGATGGAGTGAGACTGGATGGCATTTAAGAGTCTCTCCTCCAGGGGCACCTGGGTGGCTCAGTCAGTTAAGCGTCTGGCCTTGGTTTAAGCTTAGGTCATGATCTTGTGGCTAGTGAGTTCAAGCCCCGCATTAGTGTCTCTGCTGACAGTGTGGAGCCTGCTTGGGATTCTGTCTGTCTCTCTCTTTCTGCCCATCCCCTGGTCATTCTCTCTCTCTCTCTCTCTCTCTCTCTCAGAAGTAAATTTAAAAACATTTTAAAAAAAGATTCTCTCCTCCAGCTTCAACCGGTCTTTCCCTGGGAACCTCCCCACCATCAGTACCCCTTACCTCACAAACACTTATCTTCTGAAGCCCTCAGCTTCTACCAAACTGTTTAGATAATAAACATTAGCTGTTTGGGGTACCTCCATCTTAAATGTGCAAAGAAGATCACGTGGATAGATAGATGCCTCCATAAAGGAAAAATGCAGAACTAGGATGCCAGAGACAACTTGCAAGTAATATTCTTCAAAACTCCAGGTAGGTAGGGTACTTGTGGCTTTGGTGGGGGAGGGGGAGGAACACGTGTGCCTCTCCCTCAACGGTACAGAGGAGGAATTATGGGAAGTTCTGGAGATCATTATTATAACAAAAACAACTGCCATTTACTGAGTTCACTGTTGCCAAGTGCTGTGCAAAGCCCCTCTATGACATAAGTACTGGTGTTGTCCTTTACCAGATGAAGACGCTGAGGCTTGAGTAATTAAGTATCTTACCCACAGTCGCAAGGCAGGAAAGAGGCAGGGCTAGAATTCAAATACAGATCTGTTTGGCCCCGACCATGCTGTTATGCTCACAAGAGCACGATTGATTTTTCAAAGTTTCTTATACCTGCTACGTAAACCGTAAAACAAACGTCGCAGTTCACCTTGTGCGGTGGTACGAAAATTCCAAATATCTCACCAAGCTAGAAAATAAAACTCTACACTTCTTTTTATGTTATTTTTTAAGTGTTTTACTTCCGATTATTTATTTATTTATTTATTTATTTTTTGAGAAACAGAAGAGTGCAAGCAGGGGAGGGGCAGAGAGAGGGAGAATCCCAAGCAAGCTCTTCGCTGTCTGCACAGAGCCCAACATGGGGCTTGAACTCATGAAACTGGGAGATCATGACCTGAACCGAAATCAAGAGTCAGACACTTAACCAACTAAGCCACCTTGAAGCTCTACACTTCTACATTCAAAAACTCTGTACTCCATCCACCCCCCCATCCTCAAACATTTCATTCAGACTATGTTTATGGGTGTTTTGAGGGTAGTAGGTGGACAGATCAAGTTGCTTGCTCAATTAATGATTAGATGATGGCACAGGGACAAACTCTGAATCACAGGCTCTCATGCAAAGGTTTCTGCAGTGGCCTCCTTAGCCCTCAGGAATAGCATACAGGAATGCAGGAGCAGGTCGGCCATGCAGGACTGCACGAGGCAGTCCGGACCCAGCTGACCTCTCCCTCACATCCCCCTGGGGTTGCAGGGACCTTTGGGTTCAGAGAAAATGCTGGGTTTGTTGTCCACAAAACAGCAGCCCTAATGCCCAAAGGTTGCCAAGGTTTTCAGGGAGAACCCCCAAGCATCACAAAGGTCAGGCTAAACCAGAGCTGGGGAAGCTCTGGAGTGAAAGGTTAAGATATCGGGACACAGGCATTCTGGAAAGACAACATGAGGAAAACAGCCAGAGCTAGGGCGACAGAAGTGGTAATGATCACCCATCATTTATTGGGCACTTACTACGTGACTGGTACCGATCCAAGGGATTTAAATTTAATCATCACAACCATGGAAGACACCAAATTCATTCTTTTTCCTCCTGGACACACGGACCCCATTTCCCAGCCTGCCTTGCAGTCAGAGTAGCCGTGTGATTAGGTCTGGGTACCATGGAATGTACCTCACTTCTGGGTCTGGTCCATAAGTCTCGCGTCTCCCATTCGGCCCATTCCCCTAATCCTATCTCTCCACCTAGCCACTAGCAGAATCATAAAGTAGAGGGGACACGGACCCTTAAATGTCCACGTGGAAGGCTGCCCATTGATCCCTGCATTGACCATTACATGTGTGAAGTAAACCTTCATTATGTTAAGCCATTCAGATTTGAGGGCTTATCTGTTTTAGCAGTGGAGTCCCCTACAAAATGTCACAAGCCCATGAGTAGGGCTATTACTCTCATCACTTGCGAATGAGAATCTTCAAGCAGAAAACGCTCCCGAGGCCACAACTAGTAAGTGCCAGTGTCAGGATTCAAACCCAAGCCGTTCGCCCCCAGAGCCCATGCTGGCAGCTACCGGTTCTTTCCTATAACGGGTTATGGGAATTAAATGAGATCATGTGCGCACAGGGCTAGCACAGTGATGCTAAATAAAGGTTGGGCGGGGGGAGGAATAGCTAATATGATAGAAGACAAAGCCGACAGGCTGGAATGATGGGCCAAAGCCAGGAAGAAATTTAATGGAGAAAAACAAAGGGCAGATTCTTAGAGGAAAAGGACCCGAAAGGTCATTGACTGGAGCTTCTGATTAAATCCTTGACTAGATGGATTCCCTCCCTCCCGATTTTTGCTATTCTAGTCACACCTGTTTCTATCTGATTATCTCCAGGCGTGTGAAGAAATTACTGTATCTGTTTTAAAATCTTGTTAAATTCCAATTAGGTGGACAGGGTGGGCTTAGATTTTTTTAAACCCCAAGCTTTGAAAGCAAATGTCTCCGAAGCAGACTGGTATGTAATCCTGAGCGTGTGATCTTTGCTCGGGAAAGCATTTCGTGAGTAAACGTCAGCGCTGTTCGGTATTGATCAGAACAGTCGTTCTGAACGGGGTACCACTGTGAGCCCACAGGTGAGCTGGCCATTCCATTCATTCGGTCGCCTGAAGAAACAGGCTCGCTCAAGGGGCAAGTACGTATTCTAGCCAAATAGAAAGCAGGTAATTAGGACTAATTTACTAGTTTTCCACGAGAGGAATGTGAGCGGGTTGGATACCTGGCAAAGCTGCTAAAACCTCAGGCCGTCCGAAACGTTCAAGCTTTAAAAGACTTGGAGTAAACTATTTCCATCCCGTCCAGGAGAAAGCAAAGGGGGAGACTGAGTGAGTCGCCCTGTGATCACTACTAATTAAGACAATCTTTCGTTTAAAAAAATTTTTTTCTGTAAGTTTATTTCTTTATTTTGAGAGAGAGTGAGCACAAGTCTGGGAGGAGCAGAGAGGAGCGACAGAATCCAAGCTGGCCCGACGCAGGGCTCGAACTCACAAACCATGAGATCATGATGACCATGATGAGACTGAGTCTGAGGCTTAACTGACTGTGCCACCCAGGTGCCCTGATACAATCTCTCTTCAACTGAGATAGGGATCCTGGGAACCTGCTTAGCAAGGTCCTAAGATAGTTCTTATGCACATGTGAGCCTCTGGCTTAGAAAGAAAATGCCCCTAAAGAAAATTCACCATTTAGGGGCACTTGGGTGGCTCAGTCGACTAGGCTTCTGACTTTGGCTCAGGTCATGATCTTATGATTTGTGAAGTTGAGCCCAGCGTCCGGCTCGGAGCCTGGAGCCTACTTCAGATTCTGTGTCTCCCTCTCTCTCTGCCCCTCCCCTGCTCATGTTCTGTCTCTCTCTCTCTCTCTCTCAAAAATAAAATAAACATTAAAAAAAATTTTTTTAAGAAAATTCACCATTTGAAGCAATAACTTATGTTCTGCTAACACACTGATCTGGTTTTTTTTTTTTTTTAATGTTTTTATATTTTGAGAGAAAGAGCGTAAGTGGGGCAGGGGTGGGAGGAGGGGGACAGAGGATCCAAAGCGGGCTCTGCACTGACAGGCTGACAGCAGTGAGCCCGATGTGGGGCTTACACTCACCAGCCACAAGATCATGACCTGAGCTAAAGTCAGACTCAGCCGACCGAGCCACCCGGGCGCCCCATGCCGATCTGGTTTTATTAAAGTTTTCTATTTTTTATACAAAAAGTATAACTGAGCAGAAAAAAGCATGTTGTTCAATACTCTATAGAAAGCCTCGTGGTTTGGATTATGAACACATGGCCAAGTCACCTTCCCACCACCCTGCTTCATTGGATGGCGGAGTGCCTAACAGAAAATTTACTTGGGAGGAAACAAGGATTCCACAATGGCTGCTGGGTGTGCAAGCCCACCCTCTAGTCCTAAGACACACCGCAGTGGGAATGACCAAGTCAAAATACAAAGTCCACATTCCTCCCCATCGCTTTTACTACAGGTCAATTAATGTCTTGCTATATACTTACCTGCTCAGCTGCCATCACCTGTGTGCACGAATATGTGTGCTCATTATATTGAACGAGTGGGACTCCTTCCTCGTGTGCCCCTTTGCTCTGTGGCCTAGTTTTTGCCTTGGGGGAAATTGTGGGCTGGTCTTAAGATTTTCCTGGTCCTTGCAATCACAAGAACTGATTTCTTTTCATAGTCAATATGTCCAGTCCATATAATAAGGCACTCCACCTTGAGCTCGGTTCCTCCTCCAGCTCTCCTGCCTGCAGTACAGGACCGGGGCAGGATGGCAGAAGGCTGCTGCTCTCTTTTCTCCACTCTCTCTGCCCCATTAGCCAGCTGCTGTTTCTGGCCCTGGTGAGGGTGGGGAAAGGGATTAGGGAAAAGGTACAGTCTCTGGCCTTGGTAGAATTTCAAAGCTGATTACCTCACTCCAGGCTTTCTACTGTGGTTTCTCTTGAGATTCCCCAACAGAACCTCCCAGTGCCCTTCCAATGAGCCAGGCGATGGCTCCTCCCAAAAGCCATTGAAGCCTCCAACACTCGGGCTCTCATCTTCAGGAGCCCACCCTTCTGCTGGGTCAGTCTATCCTCCCAGGCAGTGCTCCTGGGCCAGGTCCCTTTGAAGATGGCTCCAGGCCATCTCCTTCTAGCATGTCACACACTTCTTCCACCAGGAAACATCAGTGCTCTATAGTTATTCGTGCAAGTGCACAGTGCTTCCGGGGTAGTTCTCTCTCACCCTCTCCCCTCTCTTTGTCTCCCTCTCCCCCTCTCCCTGTCTTCTTTCCTTCTCTCCCTCTCCCTCTCTCCCCCTCCTCCCCACCCTCCTCCCCCTCCTCCTCTCCCCTTCCCCCTCCCCCTCCTCCTCTCCCCTTCCCCTCATCTGCCATCTCAAGCCTTTTGCTTTTACATTCTTCAGCCATGTATTATATACTAGTTCCCAATATACTAGCCCCAGAAACACGCCAGGCTGTCTGGGCAGTCCCTAGCAACCCCTGTTGACTTGAGAGGAGGACAAAGCATCAACATTCTCTCCAAAGGAATAGGCTCCTCCTCGGTTCTCCAAGGCCTTCTCTTTCACAGGATGGACTAACTCTGGAAACACTCGTTTTCTTAATCTTGTAAGGTGTCCTACATGTGAACTAACACCCACTAGGACTTGTGGGATATGACATCTATTATATTGCTCTCTACCTTTGAGGATTCAGTGCAAACAAGTAGACCTCAGGAAAGACAGGATTAAACATTCTGTTATGTGTGTATAAGTATAGACGTGTCTGTGTGTGCCAAGTGGGCACAGGATAGAAGGGAAACTGATCAAGATATTTTCTTGAGGAGACAGCATGAATGAGAATGGAATGAAGGCATGTAGCAAATATAAAGGGATGAAAATGTCCATGCTATTTTCTGGCATTTGTGTGGGACTCAAATCGGTGGGTGGAAAAGCAGAGAATCTTTGAAAATAGAGAATGCAAACAGGAGAAAACCGCTGAGGGAGTGGTAGAGGGGATAGAGAATTTCACAAAAACAAGTGGACAAAGAATTTCAAGAAATTAAATGAGCACTTTAGAGAAAGCCAGTAGAGAAGGGAAGCTTGCACCCCGCAGCAGCCTCTGTGGTCCAGCTCCTCTGTGATCCTGGTGATCAGCCTGGCTTGGAGCCATTCTCCAGATGACCTGCCCAGTACATTGCAGATGCTTGGGCACACTGTCTCTTATCACTGGTATGATCCATCTCTGTCAGTCTTCCCCGTCTCTGCTGGAAACCACTGGACTAGGTGATCTCAAAGGTCCAAAACAGCTCTGAGAGTCCAGAAGCCGCTTTATGATTCAAAGACATCCCAGTTATGGACCCTAGCTCCACAATCTTCTCTCACAACGGCTGTATCCTGAGTAGAATCTGAGATTGCACTTGGAAATGAAGCAGTGTCCCCTGTAAAGCAAAAAGCCTTTAACTTCTTATGAATGTTTATTTGTAAGGCAGAACCCAGCTGGGACTGGCCATCATCTGGAGCCTGCTGAGCCGTATTGGTCAAGGTAACATGGGCATCCAGGGTAGATCAGTATTGCTAAGGCCAGGCACTGGAGCTGTGGCAAGCTAAGGGAACTTTCTAGTGTAATTATTTCAGAAAGCTAGAGAGCCACTAAAACAAACTGAATCCCAGTGAAGGGAGGGCCAGGAAACCCTGGGAGCAAGGACAGGAAGAAGCATAGCGAGAACTAAAAGGAAGAACAGATCTGTAAGAACGGAGCCCAGAAGGTGCTTGGCAGACCTGGAGAGTTCAGAGGACTTCAGAGCCTTGGGTTGGAAGCCTTGGAGAGGCAGGCAAGCGGGCGTGCAAGCCGGGAGAGAGCAATCACACCTGGTCTTCCCCCAGATCCTGGGAACCTGGCTAAAGGGTCCAAAGACGGAACGATAACTGGGGGTGCCTGGAAAGGGCATTCAACCCCCGAGGAGATAGTTGAGTGAAAGGAATATACCACGGTTCAGATATAACTGAAGCGATAATGTGGTTTCCCTATGTGGCTCCTAGTGCCAAATGTATTACTTTAAAACTGCACTATGAACATCAGCTGTTCCTTTCCATTACTTTAAACAGCTGTAAAGTAAATTAAGCATTTTAACTGACTGGCTTGGGTGGAGTTTGGCGGTGAGGAGGCTTGATGGTAAGAGAAGAAAGTTCCCCAAGGTGCCTGGAGAAAAGAGCCTTCATCTGGGATGGCCTTGGGGATATCCTATTACTAAATGCCCTGTAGACTTAGGAACTTCCAGGTGTGGCCCAGACTGATGAAAAAAACAAGGGAGAAGACACACAAAAGATCCAACAAAAGAAAAAGTAAAATCGAGGCAGACGTGATGGAGTGGAAGAGTGAAAGGTCGCCGGACGTTGGAGGCCCTTAGGATGCCCCGCTGTGGGAAGTTGCCCCGAAGGGAGTGACCTTCAGTACCGGTCGCGCTCCACCTGCGCCTGAACTTGATTCCTCAACCCTCGAGCGCTTCCCCTAAGCGGCTCTACCTCTTCTGCACATGCTCCGTCTGCTAACAGCCAGCGATCTGAAAAATGCTGCCAAGCACACGACGGAGGCTAACGTTCAGAGCAGAAAGCCAGAAAGAGGGTTTGATCCTTTGTGGCTGATTCCTTGGCCATCGCTGCTCCTTGGGAGGAGCTCTCTCCCGAGCACCCAAATTACTGCCCCCACCCCCGCCAGCTCCACCCCACCTCGCACTTCTTGGCCTCCTGTTCCCAGACCGGGATTCTCCAGCGCCGTGGAACAAAATCCAGGACAAAGCCCAGGAGGCAGCCAGCGCTGCGGGAGAACAGCGGCAGGTGCGGCCAGGTGTGCCCAGGTAGGTCCAGTCGCTGCCTGCGGGGCGTGGGAGCAGCTCTCATGGGAACGAGGCACACCAGCCTCGCTCCCGCCCTCTCTTGGTGGGCCAGTGTATTTATTCCCAACCGAGACTGAAAAGTGGGAGCTAAGAGTGTCTTCAGGGGCTAAAAACCTCACGTGCCCAGCACAAAGGGGCTTGCTTGATCTTTCCTGCACGGGCAGTTTGCCCGGCCCTCACAGGAGCCTCTGCTCCCCCTCCTTCCCAGCCTGTCCAGCCTCCCTTCCCCTGCTCTGCCCGCTCCCCGGCTGGTGGACCAGGCCGTTCAGCTCCCCCAATGGGGGGCGCTCGGGCACCAAGGCGCCTAAGGAGCTGCACGCGCCTGAGTAGTAACAGCTCCGCGCCTTTCCCAGGCTGCGCCCCGGGTCTCCTAAAAGCACGCTGGCACCTTGGCACCTTTGTACGCAGCCAGCTCTCCTCCCCATCCCACCCCACCCCACCCCACCCCCTCACCTTAGTTTCACCTCTCCCAAGCTCTGGCCCTTTGGCTGTTTTGCTCTCCCATCCCTTTCTCTCCTGTGCGACTTTCACCTCTGGCGCCTCTTCTTTTCTGTCATTCACAGGCTTTTCTGTCATTTATCTTCTCTGCATAGCCTTCCCCTCTCTTTCTTTTCTTTGTTCTTTCTTGAATCACTCCCTCTGCTACCTCCGTAGCCATGGGTAGCACGTGACAGCAGTGAAACCTAGCTCAACTGGGGAATTAGGATGAGATGCTAGAAATAAGGAAATTTAGGACACACTTCATTGGCATATTAAACAGAGCACAGGTAATGTACTTGGTCCTTCCCTGGTGACTCCGGTAGGCAGTGTTCCAGATGAGATGTGGTTGGAGGAACTTCGTGGGTTGACTGCACTTCGGGGTCAGCATGGTTTGGTCCTCAACTTTGCAGATTCAGGAACTTGATCTTTTTGGTTCACTGGGAGCTATCACTCATTGCAAAGTAGATTCACCCATACCAGTGGCAAGAGAATAAGGACAAAACCAGAGTGGCAATGTATTAATTTACTGGAAGGGATAAGCCTTTTGTGTCAGGGACGGGCTAGATGCTCGCCAATCCTGCAACTTCTCCATGGACACGTAGGGAGACTGTATGACTCAGCCTCACCTGCCCATAGATGGAACCGTGTGATTTAATGCTAGCTAACAGAATGTCGGCAGAAGTGACATATGCCACTTCCAGACCTGGCCGTAAAATGTCCCAAGTGCTGGAAGTGAAGGACTCTGCAACAGGAGACATACGATGGAGGATCCTGGACCTTTGAGTCACCACCAGGAGAGATGCCTGACCAACAATGGACTGTGATGTGGGCAAGAAGTAAACTTGTATTATGTTAAAACATTGAGCTTTAAAGATTGTTTATTTCCTAAGATAGCATGAGTGTATCTTTCCAGGGAAAAATAACTTGTTTGCACTGTTCCGAACGCTCTCTTCCCATACGAAGATGCTCGTACAGGTACTTGTACGTGAGAAACCTTGTCCTCAGAGACTTGTTGGGTTAGCCGGAAGTGGACCAAAGCCATGAGAGGTATTTATTTAAAAGCTGTGGTACATCTTAGGCTAGCATTTCTGCTGTAGCTTAGGAGATACTGGAAAGGAACTAATGGAAGTAAGGGGGAGGGAGGCATTAAAATGGTCATTCTCCAAGCATAGGCTACTTACTTCCTAGTCACCTGTTCATCTTTTGTTTAGGGGTAGAGAAAGGAGTATGAGAACGGAGGAAAAAATAATGGTACCAATTCAGAAGTGTAGGGTGACGATGGAAGGGCCCAGATTAAAAAAAAAAAAAAAAACTGGGGGTGGGGGGTGGGGAGGGGCTAAGGGAGAAAGAATCCCAGGCAGGTTCCATGCCTACCACGGAGCCCAATGTGGGGCTCAATCATATGACCCTGGGGCCATGACCTGAGCCAAAATCAAGAGTTGGACACTTAACCAACTGAGCCCCCTTCATGCAGTTTCATGCCAGGAATGAGAAGACTCTGGGCTGGCCAGGAGGGAATTAATTGGCCCACGCTGTGGGTCAGGTAGGCACAAGTTAAGTTCCAAGTGGACATCTTGCCTAATCCACATCTTCACTCGGGCATCTTCCACTTGGAGGCATTCCAAACATAGCAGGACCAAAGTTCTTCCCCAAGCCCACCCCATCTCTATCAGTGTCCGTTCTCTTTTCCCCATTTCTCAGGCCAGAAGCCGTAGTCTTAACTGTCCTCTTTCTCTCATGCTCCACTATTAATCCGTTAGCAGATTCTGTGTGCTTCACCTTCGACATCCACGGAGAGATCAGCGACCTCTTACCATCAGGCTGTTACCACCCTGTATCCAACTGTCACCACATCTTGCCTACATTATTGCAAAGGCCTTCTAACTCATCTCCTTGCATCCATCCTTGCTCCCCTCATGTTTGTTTTTCCTACATTCATCAGGTTTTTCTTTAAAAATGGAAAGGAAAGCAGATAATGTTGCTTGAACTCTCCAAATGCTTGCCATCTTGATGAAAATAAAATTTAAAGTTCTTATCGTGGTCTACCAGGCCTATGCGATCTGGGCCCCCACCTCCTCTCTGATCTCATCATGCCGTTCCCTCTAGCAGATACTGCCAGTGCCCTGCCCACATCCCCAGGGTGGCCCAGAGGTTACTGCAGACACTGTCTTGTGCTCCAGTGGCCTTCTTACATCTGCCTGGAGGTACTGTATGGCCTCAGGAGCAGGTTCCAGAAGCCATCTTCGTCAGTGAGACAGGAATTGGATACATACTCAGCTTGCTGACTGCTCACTGCGGTAGCTCTGAAGCATATTCCTTACAGTCCCAGAGGTCCCTAGCAGGGGTGAATCTCAGTAGCCCACAGTGGTAACCCACTCATTCATGTCCTGTTTATTGGCTTGCCTTTCTTCCCTCGTTCACTTCCCCATTCTCTCTTAGTGCTTCATCAGATCACCTCCAGAATAAACCACTTGACCCATATTTTTGTCTCAGGGAGTTTGCAGACTAAGGCACCTCTCAGTCTATTCTGGGCATGCCAGCTTCCTGTTTCTAGAACGCACCAAACACCCCACCACCTCAGAGCCTTAATATCTTCCGTTTCCTCTGCCTGAAATACTCTTCCTCTTCTGTCCTTCAGGTCTCTGTTCAAATATAATTTTCATCTATTTATCATGTAGGAACCCTGACCCCCATGAGTCGGTCTCTGTCCCCTCTCTCTCTGCCTTATTTCTCTTCTTTATTTCTTCATCACCGAAGGCAAACAGACCCATTGCCTATTGATGTGTTTATTGACTGTCTCACTCAGGCCACAGATAATCTTCATGAGAAGAGGGACTTAGTCTGTTTTGTTCTGTTCTTTTCCCTGAAAACGAGGAAGAGAGTTAATTTCACAAGTATCTGTGCTTTCTGACTTTTGTTTTAAGAAGTATTTTAGATCCTAATTATAGCATCGTTCACGATTTTTTTTAATTTAGAAAGTTCATTTTTTTTCCCCAAAAAATAGCAGACTTGAACAGATTGACGCTAATGAATAAGCATGACAGAAAATGTACAAGTCGCTCCCTAACCTGTTCTGTTGGGTTTGAGGAGTCCACCTGAGAGCTCTTTTCATCATGATCTCTTGCTTTCCTTGGTGGCCTGTTCCTGTGGGGGTGATCTGGGTCTCGCCTCCATTTCACGCCATCCTCCGGCCCCCATTTAAGCATCGCCTCTCAGAGAATCTGTCCCTGACTCCCGTCTAAAGTCGGAAGCCCCTGCCCGGTGATTCTCTTTCATGGCGTGGTGTCATTTTCCTTTGTGGCACTTTTCATTACCTGTTGTCACATCATATTTATTTCTTGCCATTCTCTTGGTTGCTGCCTTCCTCGAGTGTAAGCTCTCTGAGGGCAGGGCCCACGTCCGCTTTGTCCCAGTGGCACGCAGAGTGCCTGGCACACAGTAGACCCTCCTGAAAGATTCAATGGATGCAGCAATGAAAGAGCACGTGGAGGAAGGAAGAGCAGAACCGAGGAGCTGGGCAGTGACCGGCTCAAGGTGGGATAACCGGTCGAATGCAGGACCCACGACTCCCGACTCCCGCTCTGAGCCCTCCCCCAAACCCTCCCTCTCCTCTCCTTTCACCAAAGTTGTTAGTCACCTCACTGACAGGCAGGGTCATCTAAGAAAGTAGAAAGAGGAAAAGAAAAATGAGGCACGGGAGGGTAGAGTGGAGAATCTAGGCTCTTTTAACAGCCACTATTCCTTATTTCTTGCTAAAGTATTGGCACCTTTAAAAGCTTTGGCTGTCCTCCCCAACCTCCCCACTCAATCACAAACCACAGTGCCGAGAGAAAATAAAGGGGGGAAATCAATGTGCTAAATCTTCGCTGGGCTCAGTAGCAACTCCCCCTGTGCTTTCCTCTGCTGCCCATACAGCTAAACATTCTGTGCCTCTCTCTGCACGTGACTCCAAGTTCAAGTGGGGGTGAGGTGGGGAACTTGCACATTAAAAATGTTTAAAAATCGTGTCTGAGTGGTAGATGGTTGAGTTGAGAATGGAATCATATTTTGAAAATATTAAAAATGACTTATTTTTGTTTCTCCTTTAAACCTTATTACTTTCAGATTTATTTCCGACCCCAAGTCTGAAAGTGTTTACTGCCCCGGGGAGGGAGAAGGTGGGAAGAAATAAGGGGCAACTGATACCTTTGGGCATTAAATCTCTCTTAATCAAGAGCTTGGACTTGGAAGCTAGGCACTGCAGAAAGACAATAGGGATTTCTAAATTCTCAAACTCCTCCTCTGATATATGGAGAGCCATGCCTAATTGGTAGATGGGTAGGTTTTAGAAAAGGAATGTCCACATCAGAGAGAAGACCTATCCAGTGGATGCTTAAAAGGAGGGTATGGAGGGCCAGAAGAGATTGAGCTAGGACCTGAGGTCATATAGGTTCTTGTCACCCCTTCTTAGGGACAGGACCCTGATGTGTGCGTGTGCATGCATATGCGCTTGTGTGCGTGTATATATATGTGTGTAGGTGGAGGACGCGGAGAGAAACAGTAGAGAAACAGGTAGTTATGGGGGAACCTGAGAATATTAAAGTGAAGGGCTTTTGTCGCCAGGGCCTGTGGCACAGGTGCCTGGGCACAACTTAGAGGACACTGTCAGTTCCCAGCTGAAATCCCATCTATGCAAGATGACAAAAGAGCAGTTGCCAGGCATTGGCTGAGGAGGTAGCCAGATGAAGGGGTCAGAGGCAGTACTCTGGCCCCCCATGGCCAGACCAGGAAGAGCACAGCATCTGGGGTTTTCACCTCGCTGAGAAAAAGGAAGGGAGAGTGCTGGGGGCACACAGAGCTGGGGGTTGGAGGACGACATGGCCATGGCAGGACATTGAGACTAGGCAAATGGCTGTCACTGGACTCTTTCTAAGTCCCCTTTGCAGATTCCTCTTTATCTCTAAACTCTGGCATTCTTTCTGTTCTCAACTCCCTCAGTGATGCTGTCCAATGTCATGGCTTTAAGCATTTTTGTACACTACAGACCTCAACTATGTGTGTCCAGTCCTAGCTCTTCCTTGAGCCATTGTTAAGTCCCGCTGGTGCTACTATTCTGCTCTCCAGCACCCTCAACCCTCCTCACCAGGGGTTTTGCAGTCACCCCCTAACTCACCCGCCTTACCCACTCTTGCTTCCCGTCTGCTCTGCACACGACAGCCACGGGTGCAGCTCTAAACATGTAAGCTGCTTCCCTGTTCCAGATCCTCCAAAGGCTTCTCATCTCATTCAGGGTAAAAGCAAAACTCTTTACCACTGTCCACCAGATGCACCATGATTGGGCTGCCTGTGCATTTAGTCCAGCCATCCAGGATGCCCTACACTTCTCCAATACATGATGCCCACCCTTGCCTTCCCAGAATTGGCCCCTCGCTGTCTCCAGGACTCTGCTTCTAAAATCATCTTATTAATAAGGCCTTCCCTTTATGGGATAACAACTGCCCCGCCTGCACAATTTCCTTTCGCCTGCCTCTGACCCTCCATATCCCTATCTTCCTGACACAGCACATATTATGTCCATTTATTATCTGCCACATATCTGGCAGAATGTAAGGTCCAGAAGGCCAGTGGGCAAAAAGCTTTCTTTTGTTCATTGTTGTATATCCAGCACCTGGAGCACCGCCTGGAACATAGTAGGTGCTTGATCAATATTTTTTGAGTGAAATGACTCAACTGAAGGTTCCAGTTTCCTGCCCCCCCACCAATTTGTTACCATAAGGCTCTGAATACTGGCTACCTTCCCACACACCATCCTTTAAGGGAACTGGGTTTGAAGGACATCTGAACAACTGAGCTTTATACCACAAAGAGGCTAGGTGATATATTTTAAAAGGTCACTTAAAGCAAAGTAGTTTGTGAAATACACACTGATAATGTTTTAGTTTTGTTTCTCTTCATAGTTACCCATTGGGATGAGGGACTGATAACATAGAGCAGATCAGTTACAGGAAAGGGAAAATCACATCTGAGTGAACTGTAGAAACAAGCTTCCTTCTGCACATATGCATCTCTGTGGCTCCTGACGTGAGTTCAAGGGTGCATGTGACCAACCTGCTGTTGTGTGTGATGCTACAGAGGGTGCATGAGGCAAAATACCCATCTTAGAAAGCTAGCCAGCTTGGTCTGGCTGTGGTACATATGATGTGGTTGGAGACATCCTTATGAAAGCATGTGACTGGGTTCAATGACATATACCCACAACATCTTTGAACAAGTTGGCCTGGAGGAGGTTTCACGCCCCCTTGGAGATGGGTTGTAGGGGGTGCAGCTGGGAAGACGTGGCAGCCAATGGCAGATCTCAGTTACTTGACCGAATGGGCCAGACTTGGAGCAGGTGAGGAGAGGTGTGACTTCCCAGAACTCACTTGTGTCCCTCACTTGGGAGGCGTTCCTCAAGACAACTGTTCCAAGAAAGTCTTCAGTATCCATCATAGGGGTTGAATCGGGAACCACTGGTTGCTGTAATAGAAGGAGAAGAAGAGTTCATTTGAAGTGTCCCGGGAAAGGAATCCATGCCCTGGCATGCATATCTGGGTCATGTAGGAATCTTAGCCAACAGAAGCTTTATTGCTGCTACCAATGTTTGTGACGGGATGTCTAGACATGGCTGTTGTGACACGTGGTGGCTGTCTTCTGTCTGCTTTTGTCACTAAGGTATTGTTGCTCTTTGACCAACAAATGTGGTTTGCATACTAAACCTGTCCCTTACACCCCATGGTGGGCACTGCCTTCAAGGAGCTGACTTTCCACTCAGCACCGCACTTGCTCTCACGAGGGGATGTGAACTGTACAAGCCTGGCCTCTCCCACAGATCTCTGCTAAGGGGGAATAGTACCGCGTGGTTCCTTATTGGGGATCCATTACCGACTAACCAATTATCCCCAACACTTAGTGATTTAAAACAGCAAACATCTATTATGTCATGATTCTTGCTGGTCAGGGCTCTGGGAGTGGTTTAGCTGATGCCTCTGGCACAATGGCCCCTGAAGGCTGCAGTCTTACCTGAAAGCTCAGAGGGCCACTTGGAAACTCACTGGTGTAGCCATTCCTAGGCGCCATAGATCACATGCTTCTAAGCTCCACCATATGGACTTTTCCACAGGGCTGCCCCATGACAGATGAGAACAATAGGTAAAAAATATTTAATAAGGAGGGGAACCATTTTCTTAAACCTTTTTATCAACACAGATGTGAAAAGCATGCAAATCTTACCTGTATAGCTCAAGGAATTTTCATAAAATGAACACACTCGTGTAACCACCCAGATCAAGAATGAGAACATGACCTAGAAGCATCCAGAAGTGTCCAGAAGCATCCAGAAGGCCCAGTCCTTCACTGTCATTACCTTTCCTCTTCTTCCTTAAATCTAATCACTGCCTTGACTTCTAGCACGGTTTGCCTATTGTTGTTTTTTCTCTTTTTTTAGCTTTATTGAGGTATAATTGGCAAGTTTGCCTGTTTTTAAACTGCATAAATGGAATCCTGCCATATGCTTTATTTTGTGTCTGGCTTCTTGATTAACATTATGTGAGGTCCATTTAAGCTGTAGCATGAAGTTGTGACTCATTTATTTCATTGCTGTAAAGGATTCTGTTTTATGAACATACCGCAATATACAATATATAACAATCCATTCTACTGTGGATGTACATTTGGAGTATTTCCAGCTTTTGGCCAATAAAGACAACACAGCTCTAAACATCCTTATACGTGTCTTTTGATGTACACATGCGTGCATGGCTGTTGGCCATTGTGGTAGGCAGAATAATAGTCCCCCAAAGATGTCTACATCTGGATCCCCAGAACCTATGAATATGTTACATTTCATGGCAAAGGGGAAGTAAGGTGGCAAATGAAAGTAAATTTGCTAATCAGCTTGAGACAGGAAGATGATAATCCTCGAAGACCTGGCTGGGCCCAATGTAATCACGAGCCCTTAAATGGGGAAGTGGGGGCAGAAGAGGTCAGAGTGATACATGTGAGAATTCACCCACTGTTGCTGGATTTGGGACCGTCCACCAAGGACTATGGGCAGCCTCTGGATGCTGACATAATCAAGGATTCTTCCCTAGAGTCTCCAGAAAGAACACAGCCTTGCTGAAACCTTGATTTTAGCCCAGGAGAGCCTTTTCAAACTTCTGAACTGCAGAACTATAAGATAAGCCATTTTTAAAAAAGTATTTAAAGGGTTTTTTTGCACTTCAAAGGGAATAGGTTGACGACCATTCCCTCAACCACAGCCTTGGAAATAAGAGGCATTGAATACTATGATTCTCATCTGATCTCTTGCTCCTACAGATTAATTAGCATTGGGGAGGGGAAAATCCCTCCGAGTCGCTCAGAAACAAGCCCCGCCTCTGTGGTGCAGGTCACTGCTACCTAGTGACTCTTACCTCTACAACATCATACATCTGTCAGACACTTAGCAAGCAGCGTATGCCTCCCACTTGCACATCAACTAAAATTCACCAGGAATTCTCTTCTGCTCCACCATGGGTTAGCTAACTGCAATGACACATCGTGAGCAGAGCAAATGCAACCCACAGACAGGCAGCGACACTGAATGCAAAAGATAGAAGCCGACCATAATATCATGGCAACTCCCCTATTACTATTATTTTCTGTGGTTTCAAATCACATGATGGCATTTTTTTTTTCATGTGATGGAATTTTTAGATCTCATTCGATTGAAAGAGAAAAAAAAACACCACTGCTAGGATTTGCTAAGTATCTCCTTGTTGGGGGGAGAAGGTGAGAACTTCTAACCTGATGGACTTCATGAGAACGCGTGGCCCCAAGAGAAATTAGGAAGAGGTTGGCCCCTGATGCTGGGAGAGTTTAGCCATGTGCTCAGCCCACCTCCTGCTGAGTGTCTCTCAAGCAACAGACAGTCCCTTGCTGGCTCTGGAATATTGGTGCAGACCCGGCAGAGGGAGGTGGGAGAGGGTCATTGCTTTTTATTATTAAAATCGTAATAATATGGGATTAGCCCATATTATTGGCTAATAATAATGTTGTATGGGAATAGCCCTGTGCTTAACTCACTGAAACTATGCTGTGTGTAATCACTGTTTCAGGTAACATCTTCTTTCATTAGGATATAAGTGTCCGTAAACTTACATGTAGAAGCATATGGAAATTGCCGTATGCTTAACTCATTGAAATGATACTATGTATGACCCATCTTTCAAGTAAAATCTTGTTTCATTCAAAAAGTACTTAAAGGCTTTACTTTTTAAAAATAACACAACATGAGAATTCATAGTAATAGGGAGAGCAACAAAGACCACTCCTTCCCCTAGGGAATGGAAAGAGACACTTAGCAAAGACGCTCAGTATCTGGAAACCTGCCCCCGATCCTTCAGAGAGATGTCACATGCGATCCACAGGAAAATGTCTTTCGGAATATCATTTTCTGAAGTTCCCCTTTGAGACCCATTCTTTACGGCCTTTGTCATAGCCAAGGGCAGATATGGGTGTAATAGGTAATTTTTGATGTACTTATTCACTCAGGAGATTTTCTATGACAGTGAAATTTTCTTTGAAGTTCTTAAGATGATAAACTTGTTGTTTCAAGCCCCCAAGTTCACGGTAATTTGTCACGGCAGCAATAGAAAATTAATACAATGAAAATTAATACAATATAGTATATTCCTATACTACCTATAGGAATATACATAGACACTGGGTATGTCTATGTTCACCTTTTATAGGTATTTCCAAGAGTTTTCTAGTGTGGTTGGGCCAGTTATACCTCTAACAGGTATGCAGGAGGGTTCCCCTTGCTCTACGTCATCATCATCGCCTGGCATCATCAGTCTGTTTAATTATAGCCATTCTGTCATAGTATCTCATTTGTATTTCAACATGCGTGTCTTTGATTCTTAAGGGGGTCGAGTAACTTTTCATATGATTATGGGCCATTTGATCTCCTCTTTTGTAAAGTGTCTGATCAACTCTCTAGCCAAGTGGTTCCTTTTTGCTGCTGCGGTAAAGGAGGAATGGAATTTAGAACATAACTTTCTAGTTCTATTCGTAAAACCATCCTGCATTCTCAAGTCACAAAATTGAGATTTTTCTTTAATGTTCTATGAGACTTTTTTCTTTTCCTATTCTTCTTTAAAATTAAGAAAGAGAAGCAGATTCTAGCCTGTGTATCACAGTATGACTATTTTAGTGAGCGCACCACACACACACACACACACACACACACACGTGTGCACAGAGTTACAAACATGTATGGGTATGGGACAGTGCAAAGCAATACTCAACAACTATGAAAGTCCCTAGTAACTATTTTTAAAAACAGTAGTCATAAATACAAACAGACTATTAGGATGTTATTTATAGGCTGATAATCTTGCATGAGGCTATTTCATTCAGAGGCTTTGTGATGAGTGTATTAGGCCTGGGTATTGAATGTTAGGATCAAAATACGCTTTTCTTTAGCTGATATAACTTCCAAAATAAATCATTCATACAATCGGTGACTCATACAATCCATTCCAGCATGCTCTGCTACTTGTTGGGAGATTTTTATTTAATTTAAGCATTTTTATTATTGTGGATTTTTATTGTGCACTGTTCAGTTCTGAGTCTTGGGCAATTGTTATAATAAGGTTACTAGTCGAAGACTGCAGATAAAGAACAGCGATTCAATAATTAAAAGGCAACCAAGAGTGCAATCTGTCAAACAGAAAAAAAAAATCAGATCCAAAAGTGCATGAAGATGAGCTGAAAGCCAAAACTATTAATGCAAAATATGATTATTTCCAGTGGCGAACCAATATGTGTCGTGGCTCCAGTGTTACCAAGGGGATTTTGTAAAATAATCAAACCAGCAGTGTTAGCAGGATGATCCCGGTTTTCATCTTCCCCCAAGTCTTAGATTATCTCCTCTCAGAAATCCCTTTCTAACACTTGCAGGTTTTATTAGACCAGATTCTACTTCTTTGTCTTCCTATTTATTCCTTCCCTTCCCTACTACCACTCCTACCTTCCCCATGGCTTTCCGTGCTCAGGAAAAGTAAGGTTTCTGAGGGTGAGGATCCAGCTGTTTTCTTTTTTGCATATCTTTCTAAATATCTTTTGGAGTTACCCATTCACCTCTGCTTCTATCACCCTAGTTCAAGCCGCAATGTCCTACTTTGCCTCCTGTGGACTCCTGGTCTCTCCACATCCAGCCTTGCTCCACCCCTTTCCACCCCACCCCACCCCACCCTGCAGTCTCCACACAGCAGCCAGAGGAATCTTGTTGCCACACAAATATGTTCCTGTCACTCCCGTAATTAAAATGGATTGCCATGACTCCATACTCCTTGACATGGCCTGAAAGGCCCTATCTGGTCAGGCTCTGAGCTGCCTCACCAGCCTCTTCCAGAACCTGTCTCCCTCTTCTTCTCTCTGTACTGTCTTCCAAATCCAAAACCACACTGTGTTCCTTTCCACCTCAGGGCCTTTGCACATGCTACTTCCTTCTGCGTGTGGAAGGCTTTTTCCTGACCTTTAACACCTTCTTCCTGATCTCGACCTAAATATCACTTCTTTGGATCAGCCCTCCCCATTGTCCCAGAGTAGGTCAGGTCACGTTATTATTTGTTCCCAGCAACATTTATTTATCCTTCCTAGTATTTACCAATTGTGAATTTTTAATTGCAGAATTCATTTATCCCTTCAACTTTACTGAGTGCCTACTATATGCCTGTATTGGATTGTTAGGGCTGTTGTAACAAAATATCATAGACTGGGTGGCTTAAGCAACAGAAATTATCTTCTCACAGTTCTGGAGGCTGGAAGTCGGAATTAAGGTGCTGGCAGGTTTGGTTTCTCCTGAGGCCTCTCTCCTGGGTTTGTAGAGGACCACCTTCTCTCTCTGCCCCTCCATAGGTCTTTCCTCTTTTGTTTTTCTAATTTATTGCTCAAATGTCTAAATGATTACTTAGCTGAAAACAGATGCCTTTCTTGGGAATTTTTACTCCCCTCCCCCCAGCCATGTCAAGGAATTCTGGAGGAGGTTTGCACAGTCTCAAGAGGAGTCAGTCTGATCTCCATACCCAAGAGAGCAAATTAGTCTCCTCTTTTACTGCTATTAATTCTCATTACCACAAGGTGTCGCTGTCAAAGGTTCTCTCTGTGCAGTTGGACAGCTGGTGCTGATTTGCTCTGGGACAATGATGCCCCCTAGAAGGCTCCTCTTTCATCCCAAGCTGCTGTGGCTCTTTAAGGGGAAAAATCCCACATTCTCAGTGCTATATTCTGTAAAAAATGTCCCCAGATTCTTGTCGCTCATCTCTGCTTTCATTCTTGTTCTATGGAGTATCCTGAAAGTGGAGAGGAAGCAAAGATTTCAAAAGACACTGGAGGAAATAATTGGTAGGAAAAAAGTTAAAGTTGCTGTTTTACACGTGAAATCCTTGTACTACATTGTATCGAATAGCCACAGACCGAAATCTTGCACTGTAATTTACAGTGTATATCTCTATTGAGTTTGACTCTAAAACCCTGGGAGAAAGAAAGGAAAGTCACTGGAGAGTACAGAGGACTGGTATCATTTTCCTTGCTTGTAAGTACTTAGAATAGAGAGAAAAGTGCTCTGGATCTGCAGCAGGAAGACATGGGTTCAAGTCCTTGCCTTGCTGTTTACTTAGCTGCATGAACTTGAGAAGTCACTTGATTCCCTTGCCCTCCATGTCCATATATCTGCAAACGTGGGACAAGACCAATCCTTTACATCTCACAGTGCTCTTGTGAGAATCAAGTGGATTGATCTGAAAATTACGAAGCGTCATATAAATGTGAGGTCTTTCCAAACAGACTTAAAAAATTAATAGACTATTTTGGAGGTGCAGTTTTAGGTTTACAGCAAAATTGCATAGAAAGTGCAAGACGTTCCCATAAACCCTTACTCCCTCTGCAGTTCCCCCTCCTGTTAACTTCTTGAATCAATTAGTTACAATTGATACGCCAATATTGATGTATAACTATTAACTAAAGTCTCTGGTTGACATTAGAGTTTATTCTTTGTATTGTACATTATATGGGCTTCGACAAACGTGTTATGACATGTATCCACTGTTAGAGGATCATACAGAATGGTTCCACTGCCCTAAAAATCCCCTTTGCTGTATGTGTTCATCTGGTCCTCCCTCTCCCCCAACCCCTGACAATCATTGATCTTTTTATAGTCTCCATCGCTTTGTCTTTTCCAGATGTCGTATGGTTGGAATCATATAGTATGTATCCTTTTCAGATTGGCTTGTTTCCCTTAGTAATATGCATATAAAATTCTTCCATGTATTTTCATCAATAGCGGGATAACTAATTTCTTTTTATTGCTGAATACTATTCCATTATAAATGAATTCCCAATAGACTTTTTAAAAAAGGTTTTATTTTTTAGATCAGTTTTATTAAGTTTGCAACAAAATTGAGAGAAGGTAGAGATTTCCAATATACTCTCTGTCCTGACACATGCAGAGCGTTCCCCACTATCGATACCACTCACCAGGATGGTACATTTGTTACGATTGATAAACCTGTATTGATACACTGTAATCACTCAATGTCTGTATTTACATTAGGGTTCACTCTTGGTGTGGGTTTGGACAAATGTATGATGGTATATTGCCATCATTCTGCTATCATACAGAGTATTTTCACTTCCCCAGATTTTTTACTTAAAAAAAAAAACAACCCAAGACTACATTGTAATAGAGTTAAAGTAAATATCAATAGCTCCATTAATGAGAAAAAGAACGTGCTAAGGTCAGCTTGACATGCAGGTCATCAGGCAGAGAGGCTACACTGCCTTCATACAGGTAAGTGTGCTGGAGGAGGAAGGTGTTATGGGCTGGTTGTAAATGCAAGAACCACGATACTTCCTCCTCTGCTCCCTCCTTGGAACACAGCTCAGCTGCCAGCAACTTGGCCCCCTCAGTGCACGGCCTGAGCAGTCACTCTGAGGCACCATACCTGGGTTTGGTGCTGTTGGCCGACTAAGAAAAAAAATTCTAATGTTCTGGATCTCTCAAACCACATTACTCCCAGCTATATGCCTGATATGTAAGAGCATGCAATAAATGTTTGAATGAATGAATGAATGAATGGCTGAAGAAGCAGAATAGGTCCCAGATCTGGGAACTGAGGGAAGGTTCTGGGAGGAGGCAGAAAGATCTGGTCATTAGTGATTTTGTAAATAACCCGTGGAGATACTATTGCCAAGCCCAAGACCCCTTTTACCAACTGCTGAGCACTGCAGAGGGACTGTTTGCATTAGATTCACGCCAAGACATCCCCAAGATCCCTGACAATAAAGGAAATAACAGCCCCGTGCCAGCCAATAGACCCAGAGGAAATTAACGCTGGTGCGGGGTTTGTCCCGATTTTCCTTCTACAGCCGGATCTTCAGCGCCACCTAGTGGTGCTCCCTTCGGGTTCACTGCATTGCCAAAGCGCCCACCAGGGCTTCCTGCCCTGGTTTAAAGCTGGGAGGATTAAAGCCTTCCTCTTAAGGTTCAAGATAAGACACTATGTGGAAATAAGGAATAAATGGAGAGCTTTAGAATTAATGTCAGAGAATTTTAAGTCACAGGACTTAATCTCAGCAATTACATACACAATTAGGAGCAGGATCTTGTATTTGTGCTTACCATTTTGCTGTTTTGAATACTGAGCAATTTTGGACAATGGGGCCAAGATCAAAAATTAAAGTTGTGTAAAGAGAATACAGAACTAAGAAGTGGAGAAAGAGAATCTGATCCAGCCCCTGACTCCAGACAGGGGACGTGTCGTTTCCATTTCACAATTAAAGCAAGTCAGTCTTCGTTCACTGCCCAAGGTCAAGTGTCCAGTAAATGAGGCAAGAACCCTGACTGGGTGGAATGTCTTTTCCCTTTGCTATGCTGCTTCAAAGTGCCCTCTTTCTTTTGATATTTTCTGTTTTGCTACGATTTCTCTGATATTCTCCCACGAATGGGTCAGTCTTTATTCTATTTTATACTCACAACCTGTTTTCTTAAGGACTTTGGTTACTCTGTCCCTCACACAGGAACTAGAATTCCTGACAATTTTGATAATGTGGATGGCAGTTTATTACATTTGTTGTATACATTAAGTACCTTCTGTATAATGCCAACTTATATCCCTTTATTGGTTATAACATTTTAGGTCCATCACTATATGTAACATTTAAAATCTAATTAACACAATTCACAATGGATTTTTAAATCTGTATTTTCTTTAAGAGGATGCAGTTTGGAATTGAAAGACCACATGTGTACTTGGCATGAGATACTGAGCAGGTGATAGCACATCCAATAACTAATTTAATCTTTATGACTAGCCCTATAGGTAAGTTAGAGGATTATCTTTATATTGATGAAGAAACAGATTCAGACATGTTTTTTTTTTTAATTTTTTAATGTTTATTTTTGAGAGAGAGAGAGAAACAGAGACAGAGACAGAGCGTGAGCAGGGGAGGGGCAGAGAGAGACGGAGACACAGAATCCGAAGCAGGCTCCAGGCTCTGAGCTGTCAGCACAGAGCCTGATGCGGGGCTCAAACTCACGAACTCTGAGATCATGACCTGAGCTGAAGTCGGATGCTTAACTGACTGAGCCACCAAGGCGCCCCTCAGACATGTTTTTTTAATGCTTATTTATTTATTTTGAGAGAGAGAGAGAATCCCAAACAGGTTCTGTGTTGTCAGCACGGAGCCCGACATAGGGCTTGAACTCATGAACAGTAACCTGAGCCAAAATCAAGAGTCAGCACTTAACCAACTGAGCCACCCAGGCGCCCCTCAGACATTTTAATAAAGCACCCCCAGTGACGTAGCAACTAGTCAGAAGAACTAGACATTGAGCCAAGTTTCCTGGCTTGAAGTCTAGCAGTATCTCTGCCACACCACTTGACTCCACCAGAATTGAAGCCAAGAAGTGAAGTTTTATTCCCAGCTTAAATAATACAGAAAACACCATATGCTGTATTATTCCTTTGGAAATTTGTATGCTCATTTGTATATCAGAGGTTCTATTGAATTCTAATATAAAGACACGTTTGGCCTAGTGATCCCCAAGCTTATGGCACTGTTGTTGTTTGGGGTGTGTGTGTGTGTGTGTGTGTGTGTGTGTGTAACTATTAACCTTCCTCTGAAATAGTGCTCTATAAACACACCATGAGAAATGCTGGCTGGACAGTCTGACTGGGGAGAGGTGGGCTTGAGAGATAGTTGTGAACTGAATGAAGATTCAGTCTTTCAAGGTAGTTACTGGGTATACTTGCCCAAAACAGCTTAGAGGATGATTTTATTTTAAAATTCTTGTTTGTAACCGTCCTTGTTCAAGAAAGAATTAATGTAGGAGAGCAGGACTTCGACGGCATGGTGATTATCTCCAGACTTCTCCATGAAAATTTAAAATGTATCTATGCTATGGTATCATCTCACTTCCTTTTTGTGACATCTCTCAACTTTTCTTGTATTGCTACTCTAGTGGCCGATCTTAATCTGCTCATCTCCACACGCACTAGGTTTCAAAGTTACCTTTGACACCTATTCCCATTTCCTCAGTGTTTTGTCAGTTTAAGGTTAGGAAAAAAATCTGATCAAGTTCATATTGATTATATTATCAGTCCTTAGTGTTTCAGGAGTATTTGCAATTGATATAAATAATTCTCTAACTGGAAAACTTCAGTTAGCTTTGGAGAGATTTGGGGGAAAGAGTACCAAAGATTGTCTGCCTCTAACCTTAAACTTGTGTGTTCTATTTTCCCATGTCATTCAGTGTCTGCCAGTAGATTCAGTGCTGTCCAAACTGGGACTCTCATCCCAGTCCCAAATCTAGAGGCACAGATAAATAGATGCAGAAAAAGCATTTTTAAAAAATGCAACAACTATTCATGACAAAAACTCTCATAAAACTAGGAAATGCAGAGAATGCCTTTGAAGTGATGAAGGCCATCTATGATCAACTTAGAGCTATGATCATTTCTTTCTTTTTTAAACCTTTTTCTTTTTAAGTAAAGTCTACCCACAACATGGGGCTCAAACCCAACAGCCCCAAGATCAAAGGTCACATGCTCTACTGACTGAGCCAGCCAGGTGCCCTATGATCATTCTTAATGGTGGAATTTTGAATGCTTTTCTCCTTAGATCAAGAATTAGACAAGAATGCCCACTCTCACCAATCCTATTTAATATCACCTTATTAATTAATTAGTAAAATAAGAAAATAAAAAGAAATACAACACATTCAGATAAAAAGGAAGTAAAGCTGCCTTTATTGATAACTGACATGATTGTATACATAGAAAATCCTTAGGCCTCTACAAAAAAAAATACCATAATTAATAGTGGAGTTTAGCAAAGTTACAGGATCCAAACTGTATTGCTACATTCTAGAAACAAATAATTGGATATTAGAATTTAAACAGTACAATTTACAATAATACTAAAAACATGAAACACATAGATGTATTAAATAAAATATGTATAAGACATGTACACTTAAAACCTAAGAAACATTACTGAGATAAAGATGCCTAAATAAATGGAGAGAAATACTATGTTCATGGATTGAAATAATATTGTAAAAAGTTTGTCTGCTCTCCATCACAATCACAGTAGACTTTTTTTGGGTAGAAATCGACAGAATGATTTTAAGCTCCATATAGAAATTCAAAAAACCTAGAATAGCCAGAGTATTTTGGAAAAGAAGAACAAAATTGGAACATTTACACTATCTAATTTCAAGACTTCCTACAAAGCCTTATTAATCAAGATAGTATTGGCATAAGGTTAAACACATAGACCAACAAAACAGAATAAAAAGTCCATAAATAGATCCATGTATCTGTGGTCAAATGATTTGCAAAGTATTTTAGTGGTAGAAAAGATAGTATTTTGAAAAATAATGCTGAAACAACTGTATGTAAAACTATATGTAAAAAAGAAACCTCAACCCTTACATCATACCACTCACAAAAAATTAACTTAAAATAGATCATAGACCTAAATATAAAGGAAAACTATAGAACTTCCTAAAAGAAACATGGGAGAAAATCTTAATGATCTTGGGTTAAGCAAAAAATTTCTTAAATAGGTCACATAAGTTTGAACCATAAAAGAAAAAAATAAATTGTATTTCACCAAAATCTAAATCTTTTGCTCTTCAAAAGACTCTGTTATGAAAATGAAAAGACACATCACAGACTGGGAGAAAATATTTATAAAAAATACCTGAAAAAGGACTTGTATCTAAAGTATGTAAATAACTCAAAATTCAAGTAAGACTTATCACCTAAGTTTTCAAAATGAGCAAAATATTTGAATAGATGCTCAACCCAAGAAGGTATATAATAGACAATTAGACCCATTAGGATTCCTCCAATTTAGAAACTGACATACCAAGTGTTGGTGAGGATTTGGAGCCACTGGACCTCTCATAAAGTGCTGGTGGGAATGTGAAATGGTACAACCACTTTGGAAAATAGTTTGGTAGTTGATTAAAAAGTTAAAAATACACTTAATCATATAACCCAGCCATTACATTTCTATGTATTTACCCTAAAGTGGTGAAGACATAAGCATATGTTCACACAAAGACTTGTATACAAATGTTAACTGTAGCTTGATTTATAATACCCTAAACCTTAAAACAACCTAAACATCCATCAATGGGTGAGTGGATAAACAAATTGCAGTAGACCCTGAGAGCAGGCTACCACTGGCAGTAAGAAGAGCAAACTGCTCATACACCCAACAACATGGATGCATCTTAGACACTACGTTGAGAGAAAGAAGTCAGGGACAAAAGGCAACTACAGTGTGATTCCATTTATATGAAACTCTGAAAGAGAGAGATGTAATGTACAGTGGCAGAAAGCAGAGTCATGGCTGCTTGGTGCTGGGGCCGATTGAGGGCATGAGAAAGTTGGCCAGGAAGGGCAGAAAGACACTGGGGCAGTGATGGAAATGTTCTGTATTTCCACTGTGGCCACTCTAGGAACATATACAGTCATCAAAAGTCACCAATTTGTGCACTTAGAATGGGTGCATTTTGTCATATGTAAATCATATGGTAATAAAATTGATTTTTAAAATTGTAGCAGGGAATGAAAGATCAGAAGGGACAGGTTTTGGTATATTTGTGTGTTGAAGTGGATGGTTTTTGAGTAGGTGTTATATGCTAAGAGGGAAGGACAGTGGAGATGGAGGGAGAGAATACTTCAGGGAGAAGATTACTGGTGAGGCCGATTTCTCAGAGAGGAAGAAGGGGGTGCTGTACAAAACACAGGTGGATGCATTAGCCTTGGGTGGGAGGAGGGAACATTCTCTCCCAGACGTACAGTGGAGGAAGGTGCTGTGTGGTATTGTTTGAGTAAATATGTGTGTAACTTAGTATGTGGGAGGGCAGAGAGTGGAGGAAGTTCGTGGTTCACTTAAACTTTAATATTTATTTTAAATTCTCTCTCTCTTTCTATATATATATATATATATATATATATTCCCATATATATTATTATATATTATATCGTTATTATATTATATTATATATTATTATATTATATATTAATATTATATATATTATATACATAGAAATATATATGGTATATACTATATATATACAGTGTGTATATATATGTGTACATATATATACATATACATATACATATACAGTACCTGGCATTATATATATATTAGGATGTGGCTACTCTGCAGGAAAAAGAATAATGTTGTCACTGCCTTTACAGAATTTAGAACACTGTGGTGGGAAGAGGGGTCAGGTGTTAAATAACCACACAACGGAATATGTAATTGAAGGTTATTATGAATTCCATAAAGGACACGGGAGCTTTGGTCAAGTGTAGCAGTAGGAACCTGATTTAGATGGATGATGCAGGAGGAGTCTGTTGGGTGAACAGGTTGTAGGGAGGAGAATGAGTGGGAGCACGGTGATCAGGGGCCTCAGTGAAGACCTTGAAGTTGGAAAGATTTTGGTACATTTTGATACAGAAACATAGTCATGGGTGAATTTTTTTCATTTTATAAGAAAATGAAACCACAGAAAAATAGATATGTGGATTTCTAATCATTAGAGGGTTCTCCAAGAGTATGATTAAGATTCATCCACCTACAAGGCACCTGGCTGGCTCAGTTGGTAGAACATGCAATTCTTGATCTTGGTGTTGTGAGTTCAAGCCCCACGTTGGGCATAGAGATTACTTAATTAAACTTGGGGGCACCTGGGTGGCTCAGTCAGTTTAGCATCCGACTTTGGCTCAGGTCATGATCTCACGGTCTGAGTTCAAGCCTCATGTCTGGCTCTGTGCTGACAGCTCAGAGCCTGGAGCTTGCTTCTGTTTCTGTGTCTCCCTCTCTCTCTGCCCCTCCCCTGCTCATGCTGTGTCTCCCCCTCTCTCAAAAATAAATAAACAAACAGTAAAAAAAATTTTTTTAAAGGTTCATCTACATACAATTCAAGGTTTTTGTTTTGTTTTTCACATAGAATGTATCACAAGCCAAGTACAAAGGCAAATAAACCAGGAAAATATTAGCAACAAACAAATCAAAGGACTACTGTACTAAATCTATAAAGAGCATGTATCAAATTGATGTGAAAGGCATCAGACTATCAGTAGAATCCAGTTACTATAATATTGTCTTTCTAAAATGTGATACTTTGGTCATAAAGTTAGAGAATTTTAAAAAGAAAAATAAGTGTAGGAGGCAAGTTGGGAAAATATAATAAAAATGCAAGTAAAAGACATAGCAAATATTTTATGGAAGAGAAAATGAAAATGGCTAGATGGACATAAAAAGCATTTTAACTCATAATAAAAAATATAAATTGCAAAAAATGAAATGGCATTTTCCTAACAAATAAATAGAAATTGGGAGAAAAATTAATGACGGTGAAGGTGCTATCCCATATAGATAATGGGAATGGAAAATGGTTATAAGTTTTTAATAAAACAGTTTGGGAATATGCATCTAGAACCTCAAATATATTTCCTCTGATTCCAGTTTTTAAAATTAACCCTAGGAATGTAACCATAAAAGACTTCAAAGATCTTGTTTTTTAGTTAAAATCTCAAAGCCCTACCTTTAACAACGAAGGGATGTATCCAAATGTTGCAGTATCATACATTAATTAAAAAGGATTTAAAAAATATTGTGATCTATGTGATCCTGGGACTATGCAATGACAGAGGGCAAGAGACTTTCCCTGCTACTGTACGCCAAAGACATCACATTGGCTGGCCCATTCCATTAATGCCATCATAGTGAAGGAAGGGTGCTGGGCACTGTATCCTCTACCACAAGAAGGCATATATTCTTTTTTTTTTTTTTTTTTTTTTTTTTTTATTTTATTTTATTTACTTTTTTGGGACAGAGAGAGACAGAGCATGAACGGGGGAGGGGCAGAGAGAGAGGGAGACACAGAATCGGAAACAGGCTCCAGGCTCCGAGCCATCAGCCCAGAGCCTGACGCGGGGCTCAAACTCACAGACCGCGAGATCGTGACCTGGCTGAAGTCGGACGCTTAACCGACTGCGCCACCCAGGCGCCCCAGGAAGGCATATATTCTTGAGGCAACAAATATGAGATTTTGTTTCCTGCAGGGGCCCATTTCACAGATGAAGAAAAGCTATCAGATTTGAGTGGGTTCAGAGCATGAGAAGGCTCCTTTGCTCATCTGGTACATCAACTTTGTCCTTCAGCCCTTAAGACCTAGCAGATTTAATACCCCTGGAATCCAGGAGCAGATCAGGATGTTGAATGGAGCTCACAGCAAGACACCGTGAAGGATGCACAGATTGGCTTTTATTTTCTTCGCCTGCCATGCCATGCCAGAACCACTGTCTGAGGACTTTTCAGAGGCCTTAAAAATGGCCATGGTATCTTGTACAACATTGCTTCTAACCAAGGAGTCCAAGTTAGATAATGGGCTGTAGCCCATTAGAATCGCTGGTCTTATCACGTACCCAACCCCCAGAAGCAGCTGGTCTCACAGAATAGTGGAATAGTCTATTAAAATTCACTTGTGCCTCCAGCTGGTTAAGTAAGCACTCTCAATAAGGATTGTTGCCTGAAAGATAGAGAATATTCTTTGAACCAGCACAATATATGATGTTATTCTTCCTTTAACTAGAATATGTAAGCCAGGGAATCAAGTAGTAGAATTGGGAGTAGCACATCTCATGAATGCCCGGTGACCTCCTTCTAAAATGTTTACTCCCTGTCCCCATTGTATGAAAAGCTTCATATCTAAAATAGAAATTCTGGTACCAAGAGAACAATATTTTTACTGTACTTGAAGCTTAGACTACCAACTGGGTATTATATCTCATGAGGTCACTGGGCACACAGGCAAAAATCAGGGTTATGCTTTTAAGTCAGTGTATCTGACACATCCTATGCGTCAGTTCATGTCTAAGGACCTGTCTCTTGTTCCAGCTGTCACTGTGGCAACCAGATTTGCATGTGCTCTGACTTTGGAGGGGCGCAGCCAGATCACACCCATCTTGAGTGTGTGGCTCAGGGCGCTTGTCTTGTATCCCTGGCATCCTTCTTGATACTGCTGTGAGATCCTGCTCAGCACCCATGCCTGCACTTGAAGACAAGAGCTGGTGAATAGATCCTTCCCCTACTTCTCCTTCCAGGGATAGTTCTGAGACTTAGTTGATGTGGGTATTCAGAGGACAGTCCCCGCGGATGAAGCAATGGTTCACACTTACAGGTGGCCAGCTTGATAACACATCCTCATTTGGGAGACCACTTTTGCTGCCTCACCTCTTTGTTCCTCCTCCTTTTGCTCCTCCCTGGGATTGCATGTCTTAAAAAATAACAATACATTATAGCTTTCAGCCTCTGCATTCATAGATTGTAGGCTAAGATTGCTGGCAATGTGTGAAGGGTGTGGATGGCCATGCATACACATGTACACACACGGGCAAACACACACTGTCACATACAAATAGTATTGAAGGTGTAAAGGAGGGTTAAAGAGAAAAACAGCAGCAGTAAGAGAAGAGGAGAAGGAGAAGGAGAAGGAGGAGGAGGAGGAGGAGGAGGAGGAGGAGAAGGAGAAGGAGAAGGAGAAGGAGAAGGAGAAGGAGAAGGAGTGTGTATAATTGATCCTGCAAACTCTCATTATTCTATATTGAGATGTGCTTAAATTAGGCACAGCTGGAAATGCCATGGAAAGTCTTCCAGTAATGAAATCCTGTCTCTGCTAGTTTCCATATTTCCAGGGAAATTGGGAGAAAGACAGGAACATTTGGTCTAGTATGTGACAGAGGGAGCATCTTTACTAGGGACATAACTAGGGTCTGGAGCTCAACTAACAGAATCTACACCTGAGGCCAGATCTTGCATTCTTTGTTGAGTTGGCTCAGCCCTACTGACTCAGCTTGTAACCAAACCCGCATAAAGTGAAGACAGAAAAGAGTCATCAGGGACCTTAAGCAAAAGATCTGGCTCTCCCAGTCAGGGACTTTTACCCAATTTGTAAGGGCAAATGAAGTTGTCGCTATACAATGAAAGCAGGGAGTTATATGCATGAAACCCAGGGGATCACCGGGCACTTCTTTATTTTGCCAAGTCTAAGGGCAAATGTTCATGAAGGACTACTGTGTTTCTGTCCAGGCAGGACCTCAAACTCAGTCCCCTGAGAATGAAGATTTGATCTCCTACCTCAAATTTTAGCCGGCTACAACCTGGCCTAAGGTGAGGAAGTATGGAATGGGTAGTGGAGGGACAGGTTATAATCACTGTTACAGGTCAGAGACTAGTGGCAGAACAAGAACTGAAACCCCCACCTATGTTTCCTTTCCCACATATGTTTATACATTTTCAGTTAATTCCTTTGCCTTCCTCTTCCTATGGCTGCTTTTAGGGTTTTGCTTTTAGTGTTCTGCAGGTTCAGTATGGAATATCTGCCAGTATTTTTGAATACTGCTTCTTCCTATTCTCTATTCTTTCCTTCTGGAGATACCACTAGATGGTGGTGGGATCTTCTCATGCTCTCTTCCATGCCTGTTAACTCTCTTTTATATTTTGATTCGCTGGCAAATGAAATAAAAGAAGAATTAAATAAATGGAGAGATAGTTCATGTTCATGGATAGAAAGACTCGATATTCTCAAGATGTCAGTTCCTTTTATTTTATCCATAGAGTCATTATGATCCCAATCAAAGTCCCAGCAAGTCAGCTTATGGATATTGACAAAGTCCCTCTAAAGTTTATATAGAGAGGCTAATGACCCCCAAATAGACAACATTGAAGGAGAAGAACAAAGTTGGAGGACAGATGCTACCCAACTTCAAGACTTACTATCAAGCTACAGTAATCAAGGCATTGTGGTATTGATGAAAAAATAGATAGACAAACGGAACAAAATAGAGAGCCCAGAAATAGAGCCACATAAATATAATGAACTGATCTTTGGAAAAGAGCAAGGGCAGTACATTGGAGCAAAGATAGTCACTTCAACAAATGGAGCTGGAAAAACGGGACATCTACATGCAAAACAAAACAAAACAAAACTGAATCTAAACACAGACCTTTTACTCTTCACAAAAGTTACTTCAAACTTTTGGATCATAGACCTAAATGTAAGGTACAAATCTATAAATCTCCTAGAAGATAGGAGAAAACCTAGATGACCTTGGGTGCGGTGATGCTTTTTCAGATACAACACTAAACATGATCCCTGAAAGAAAAAAAACTGATAAGCTGGCCTTTATTAAAATGAAAAAATTATTTTGTGCAAGAGGCAATATCAAGAGAATTAGAAGACAAGCCACAGAGGTGTCTGGGTGGCTCAGCTGGTTAAGCATCTGACTCTTGATTTCAGCTTAGGTCATGATCTCACAGTCATGAATTTGAGCCCCGCATCAGGCTCTGCACTGGTAGCACAGAGCCTGCTTGGGATTCTCTCTCTCTCTCTCTCTCTCTCTCTCTCTGCACCCCTCCCCCAGTTCATGCTCTCTATCTCTCCCAAAATAAAATAAAATGAACTTCAAAAAAAAATAAGATAAACCACAAACTGGGAGAAGACATTTGTAAAAGACACATCTGGTAACGGACAACTATTCAAAATATGCAATGAACTCTTAAGACTCAACAATAAGAAAACAACTCGATTTTTAAAATAGGCCAAAAACCTTTACAGACCCCTCACCAAAAAAAATATACAGACGGCAAACAAGCATATGAAAAGATGTTCCACATCACGTATCATCCAGGAAATGCGAAGGAAAACAACGAGATACTACCACACACCTATTCACATGTCCCAAATCTGGAACACTGGACACGACCAAATGCTGGTGACGGTGTAGAGTAACAGGAACTCTCATTCATTGCTGGTGGGAATGCAACATGGTGTGCCCACTCTGGAAGACAGTTCGGTGGTTTTGTACAAAACTAAACATATGCTTATCATATGAGCCAGCAATCATGCTTCTTGGTATTGATCCAAAGAAGTTGAAGACATGTCTACACAAAAACTCCACACATATGTTTATGGCAGACTTACTCATAATTGCCTTAACTCAGAAGCAACCAAGGTGTCCTTTGGTAGGTGAATAGATAAATAAACTATGGTCCATCTAATGAAGTGTTATTTGGTGCTAAAAAGAAATGAGCTATCAGGCCATGAAAAGACATGAAGGAAATTTAAATGCTTATTACGAAGTGAAAGAAGCCTATTTGAAAAGGCTACATAATGTATGACTCCAATTATATGACATTCTGGTAAAGGTAAAACTATTAATACAAAAAAAAAATCAGGGGCGCCTGGGGTGGCTCAGTCGGTTAAGCGTCCAACTTCGGCTCAGGTCATGATCTCGCGGTCCGAGAGTTTGAGCCCCACGTCAGGCTCTGTGCTGACAGCTCAGAGCCTGGAACCTGTTCTAGAATCTGTGTCTCCCTCTCTCTCTCTGACCCTCCCTCACTCATGCTCTGTCTCTCTCTGTCTCAAAAATAAATAAGTGTTAAAAAAAATTAAAAAAACAAAAACAAAAAGTCAGTGGTTGCCAGGGTGGGGGTGGGGAAAGGTAAAGAGGCAGAACACAGAGGATTTTTAGGGCATGGAAAATTACTCTGTACGATATTATAATGATGGATATATGTCATTATACTTTCTTTAAATCCATAAGATGTACAGCACCAAGAGTTAACAGTAGGGTAAACCATGGACTTTGGCTGATTATGATGTGTCAATATAGATTCATCAGTTGTAACAAATGTGCCACTCTGGTGAGAGAAGTTGATAATGTAGGAGGCTATGCAAGTGTAGGCGTAGGGACATGTATAGAAAAATCTCTGTACCTTCCTCTGAATTTTGTTATAAACCTAAAACTGCTCTAAAAAATAAAGTCTTAAAAAATTTACTCGAGATTCATTACTGATGGAATCACCCCCTTCTTGTTCCAGAATACTTAGAATTGAATTACCCTGGGAGACTGGGTTTTGCAAAACAAAATTGGAGACCTTGTTTGATGCAATCAACGAGGACCCCACCTTTGTCGTTTTTCACTCCCATATTAAACAGGCAGCTAGAAAGTGTCAGCCAGAGCTAGATGTCGCCAGGAGGAGTAGGTGGCAAAGGATGACAAGGTGACACATTAATAAGAGAAGTCCTGTTCAGAAAAAGGCAGGCCCATACAGAGCATGGGTGAGAATGGGCATTACAGAGGGTCTGATAAAATCCCATGTTACATTGTGGAAGATATTCTCTCTCCTAAGAATCTGCTGGTTTCTTAAAAGGCCTCATTTACATGTTTCCAATCTGGCAGTAGTAGATGCAGTGGATATTAAAGGTCACAATAAGGAAGAGATTTTGAGCATAAATACCACAAGAACACCATTTTATACTTTTTCTTAGGGGAAACTAAGTAGTCTAAAGAAGAATCTGTATGCATAAAGTAAGTAAACCAAGAATGAATGTTAAAAGAATTCATACATAGTTTTCCACGGTAGAAGTTCTAACTCCTATCGGAATAGGAGGCACCTGTTCCCACAGGCAGATTTCATCTGAGATGCTACATAGAAGGCTGTTTGTGATGATTAGCACTATCTCAGGTTGTTTGAACCTTTGTCTTTTATTGTTAGTGGATCTGTAGACAGCAAGCGTGGCACAGGCCCAGGGGCCAGGGGGATGGCTGGAGAATGATTTTAGGAACAATAAACGTTGAAGCATATCATCGATATCACGGGTATCTGCCATCTGCTTTCACCCATATTCCTCATAAAAACTTATCTTTTTACAAACATTGTCCTTACCATGTCTTCTACCCACCAATAGCCTGTGGCTTGCAGTTTATCAGTTCAGTGCTCTTGGCTTCAAGAAACAGAAAACCCTGACTCTAACCAGCTTATGCAATAAGGGGATTTATTATTTCACGCAATAGGACATCCAGCCTTTGAGCAAGCTCCAGGCACAGGACAACCATTTGGCTCCATGATGTTATCAACGACCCAGGTTCTTTCTGCCTTTCCCCTCCGGTCCCCTATGAGTTAGCATTGGCCCAAACTCGTTCCCTTCGTGGCTGAACAGTGGTTGTGGCTGTGACGCAGGCAGGCTGGGCTTGAGGACCCAGAGGAGGGTCCTGCAGGACCAGCCAAGATGGTCCTTGGATTCACTCGGGAGAGAAATCAAACACCAGTTGGAGAAAGTGATAACTGAGTTTACTGAACAGTGTGAGTGATAAGTGAAGAGGAGCAGGCAGAGTGTCTGGGAGACTCAGAAAGGGGAGAAGGAGCCTCATTGCCACTTGGGGTCAGGGGTTTAGATTGGAGAGGGGTCTGGGGTACGTGTTCCTTTAGGAATCCAGGGCAGGGTCTGATTAGAGGCAGATGCCAGGTGAATAACAGGTGTCACAAATTACCGAAGGGGGGGTGGGGGGGTATGTAGGCCCGAGTCGGCCAAGCCTTGTTTGAAGCTAACGTCCTGGAACGTGTTCGGGATCTGCTTCTCTTCTTACGAGTTATGTAACTTCAAAACTAAACGGGGTATTACAACAACGCATTAAAATGTCAGTAAATACGTGTCATGTAATGGGTCCCGTTAACTCCTTGAAGATGAATTTCTGACTAATTTCTGACTTAGTCCTATTTTGATGCAGATATTTCCCATTTGCAGGTGACATATCTGAGTCATAGGACCCACTGTTTCTATCTATACAAGCGTGCAATTTAAGGAGGGAACACAAAACGTCTTTCAGAGACCTGCCCTGCCCCTCCCTCCCCCACCACATTCCTCTTTTGCACATGGAATTCTGAGGTTTGTATTGTGTGGAGATGTATCATCTTTTCTAGTTTCATAATCCATATAGAAGCCTGGGAGTTGTTTCCAGATTTCTCTGCTGGGAACACAACAGAGTGACATTGACGTCCCCATTTGCCACCATGCTGTCCACAGTGAATTAAAGCCTGCCTATTAAAGGAAGAATGTAAACTCACAAATACCCCACCATGGCCTGATGAGCACTTTTCAATTAGAGATGGTCCTGAGTGAGGCCTGCTATGCTGTGTATGTCTGTGTTTGCCTCTCTTCTGGGGTGTGGCTTTCTCCCAGGTCGCAGAGACCCACCAGCCCACCCTTCTTCACCGGCACTCTGGGCATCTGCCTTGTGATGCCTGATCTTTCCAACAGGACATGGCTCCCACTCAACTAAAATCAAGTTTTCCTCTCCTAAGTTTTAAGAAAGAACTTCTTTCTCGATTTTCTGATTGGAAAATTATGGTAATTTCATCCACGCAGAACTTCTCTTATTTTTGGGAACTACTGTTTTGCTGAAGCCTTAAAGCTTAGTCTGCCCATTGGACAATGCAGCCTCTAGACCCAGACTTTTCTAGCCTGCAGTTCAGCAACTCATTTTCTTTTCTTTTTTTTTTTTTTTAAAGTTTATTTATTTATTTATTTATTTACAGAGAGAGAGAGAAAGAGAGAGAGGGGCGAGGGGCAGAGAGAGAGGGAGAGAATTTCAAGCTCAATGCAGAGCCTCAACCCAGGAACCGCAAGATCCTGATCTGAGCTGAAATCAAGAGTTGGAGGCCCAACTGACTGAGCCACCCAGGCGCCCCAGGAACTCATTTTCAAATGCAAATATTCTAAATAGTTGGGACAGGAGAAGTGAAAATAACTGTCTCCCATGCCTTCAATATCACAACATTTTATAGCTAGAAGGTATGTTTTAGGATGATCTTCTCCCTCCCCTAATATACAGACAGGACCTCAGGAGAAAGGGCTAGCAAGTTCACGTTATCCAGTGTGGCCCAGCGAGGATTCGAACCTGGCAGGAAACGCTTTACTGCCCCATAACCTCACTGGATGTTCTCATTTTTCCTAAAATATACATCCAGGGGAAGATAGGAAGGATGCATGTCTGCATGTACCAAATGGGGAATTTAGAATGCAAGCTCTATGAATGCAGGCACCATGCGGGTTGCTGTACATGAGTGCATCCCCAGTCTACACGCAGCAAAGTTGGTTGAGGGAATGATGGAAAGAAGAAGGTAAGAAAGAAATGTGGATTGACTAGTTTGGTTCTAACACCAACGTTGGGGGTGGGGGTGGGGGTGAGGAAGGGAGAAGTACTGGTGGGAAGAGGACAGAATTAAAACTGCCATCTGGTGGTCAGCATTGGCCCTGGCTTCTTTGTAGCTCTCTTGCTGTCTGGAATTTACTCAATACGTGGTGGCGGAGAGATGTTTAAAACGTAAACCACATCACATCGCCCCTCTGGCTGAACTCCTCATGGGTAGGTGCCGTCTATGCATATCTAGCCAACAGAACCTAGTAAAGCACCTGGAATGAATGAGACAACCAATCCACCAATGGATCAGGAACTATTTGCCCCATTTTGCAAATGAGTAAGCCAAAACCCAAAGGGAAAAAGTGAGTAAGGGTCACACAGGGTAGCGACAGCTCTGGCACCAGGACCCAGGCCAGGTGACGTCCCATACGGCGGTATAACGTCCAAACTCCTTACCACCACCGCCTGTGGGGCCCACCTCCCCAGCTTAGTCCTTTGCCTCCTCGCCTGCCCTGACCGCCACCTGCCAAACTGCCTCAGGCCTTAGAGCTTTTGCACCGGCTGTTCCCTCCCCCAGGCGCTCCCTTCCTCCAGATCCTTGGGGACCTGCTCCCTCTCCTTCAGATCGGTTGCCCCTTACTCGGAAGGGCTGAGACTGCCTCCTCCTCACTCTCTTGATTCCACGCATTTCGGGTTCTTTTTTTTTTTTTTTTTTTCTTTTTCGTACTTCTGATCTCAATTTACCCTGTTCGTTTATTTTCCGATTTAGTACCAGGTCCCAAAACAGCGTTTGCCTTGGTAGGCTTCCCATAAAATACTGTGGAGCGACAAACGGAGGGGTGAAGGGAGGAACGGACGAAAAAACGAGCGAAGCAGAAACGAAGGCGGCCCCCAGGCTGCGGCCCCCGCACGCCGCACGGTCCCGGCGCGTCGGGAAGGCGCAGCGGAACCCGAGGGCGGAGGCGCGGTTTCCCTTAAAAGCGCGGGGGAAGCTTGAGGGAGCACACAGGAAGGCAGGGCGCGGAGCGGGAGCGGCCCGGGTGAGCGGCGCTGGGCCCGGGAGGGGAGCGGAGCCAGGGGCGCTGGGACGGGGCCGGGCCGGGGGTTCCGGGGCGCGGGGGCGCAGCCGCGGGAGCCCGCCTGGGCCGGGGGTCCGGGCGGCGGGTGCGGGCGGGGGGATGGCGGGGTCCCGGTTGTCACGCTGGGAGTCAGCTGGCCTGGGTTCTGGTACTGGAGCTGTCGCTAGCCTGTGTGACCCTTACTCCCTTTTTCCCTTTGGGCTTCGGCTTACTCACTTGCAAGATGGGGCGAGTAGTTGCTGATCGATGGATGGGTTCATTCATTCCAGATGCTTTACTAGGTTCTGTTTGCTAGAGATGCATAGACAGCACCTACCCACGAGGGGTTCACAGCCTAGTGAGAAAATCCCCACCTGACAGGTGAGGAGGGTTGAATACAATTAGAATTGGGGAGTTCTTAAACAAACAAAACACGACCACCAACCAACCAACCTGCCGGTCTGCTTTTTCAGAGGAGAGATGTCGATTTGAACGTATAACATTGAGACTTCCACAGAGATTGAGGAGTAAGAATTCTTTTGGGTACCTAGAAGGAATATGCATTGTTAGCCAATACATTGCACATTGCCACGGCAACTTACATACTTACAGAGAAATTTACAAAGTGCATTCACAGTTCTTTGGGGCGTGATCTTTTGAGCCAAAGGAGCCTGTGGTGTATTCTGATTTTACTGACAAGGGGAGAGAGGTAGAGGTTAAATGACTTACCCAGGCGTCTGGAAGTAATTAAGCGACTCTAGAATCGAGGCCTCAGGACCCTTGCACCAGTGCTTTTTCCACGACACTAGAGTGCTTGCGTGTTTGCACGTTTTTATAATGTACGAATCACTGTTTTGTGACAAAAAGGGAGTTCCACTGGATCTTTAAACAGACTTTTATTGACTCTTAAATTGTCCTCTAATACTGTTGACATTTCTACCCATGCCTTGGGGGATTTAAAAAAAATTTTTTTTTAATGTTTTATTCCTTTTTGAGAGACAGGGAGAGACAGAGTGTGAGCGGTGGAGGCGCAGAGAGAGAGAGGGAGACACAGATTCCGAAGCAGGCTCCGGGCTCTGAGCTGTCAGCACAGAGCCCGATGCGGGGCTTGAACCCACAGACCACAAGATCATGACCTGAGCCGGAGCCAGACGTTTCATGGACTGAGACACCCACGTGCCCCGGCCTTGGGTGATTTTTTATCTGCAGTCAAACTTGACCTCCTTCACACTGAAGAGTCCCAAATCTGTATCTTCTACCCAACTTCTCCTAACTCCAAACTGCTAAATCCAGACATCCACTGATCATTTGGATATCCACTTGGATGTTCTGCAGGCATCTCAAACTCACTGTCTCCTCAACTGCACACATTACATTTCTCCACGAACCTACGTTCCAGATCTAATGATGGAAATCCTTATTCAGTCAGTCGCCCAAGCACAAACCTGGCTTGGTTTCTGCTCTCCCTTCCTACAAGTGGGCAAGTGAGGTTTCTAGGCCAGGAGTGGGCGTGGCGGGGGGGTGGGGGGGAGTGGTCAGTGGATAGAAAATTAGGTTTGATGAAGAGTGGACAGTCACAGAGGAATATGGTAAGTTGAGTTCCAGGAAATTGAAGTTAACAGGAAACTTAGCAAGGCATGTTTGTTAGGATTCTTCTTGGCATCCTTTTTTCTTTGCAGGTGATGCTCCTTCTGGGTTTAGGGAGGGTACCTCATATATGAGGATTTTATGACCTATTTCAGGGAAGACGAGTCAGGTGGTGAGGCTAAAGCGACCTTCCTGCTTTTGACAGCTTCTCAGACTCCTTTAGCTTAAAATATTCACCATGCTAAGTTGCTATATTTTGGGGGTGGTGCGTCCTGAACCCTGTCACATTCAGCAGTTAGCTAGCTATCGATTGTTATGTGCCCGATCTTATTTTAGGCCCTGGGGGTACAGCAGGGACCAGAACCAAGTCCTTGCTCTTGTGGAGTTTATGTTCCTTTGGGGTAGGCTACTAAAGAAATCAGCAAATAAAGATCATCCAGTGATAAGTGCTGTGAAGAAAACAAACAGAATAAGGATCTATACGGTTACTTGGTTTTTTAGTAAAGTTGTATTAATTTACCTTGCTCACAGGAGTGCACGAGAGGGTCGATTCTCATTTTGTCATCTGTGAATACGATCATTCAAAAGTTTGTTACTTTGAGAGGTGAACAGTGATAGTTCCTTGTAGTTTGCATGTCTTTGATTACTCAGGAAGTTGAAAACTGCACACAGCCATTTGTATTAGTGCTTCATGGAATTTTCTGTGTGTGTGTGTGTGTGTGCTCTGCTCTGTTTATTTTCCTGTTGAGTGGCTAGTGTTTTCCTCTATTTTGAATAAGCTCTTTATATTACTTATCTATTATTGAGTCGTTTGTGTGTAAAAATTTTAATGTTTATTTTTGAGAGAGAATGCAGGGAAGGGGCAGAGAGGAAGGGGGCAGAGAATCTGAAAGGGCCTCTGTGCTGCCAGCAGTGAGCCAGACACGGGGCTTGAACTCACAAACCAAGAGATCATGACCTGAGCCAAAGTCAGTCGCTCAACCAACTGAGCCACCTAGGTACCCCTTTTATTAGTTTTTATTTTCTTTTAATTTTTAAAACTGTTTATTTAGACAAACACTCTTAAACAGTGGTATAGTGACTGTAGGAAGAAAGAAAAAGCAGGAGGCCTGGAATTGCCTTCTTCTCTGCCCTTCCCCCCCCCCCCCCCCCTTGCTTCTAATACAGTGAGGCATAAGGGAGCAGAGAGGGGAAGAAGTGAGTTCAGGTAGAAGGAAAGAAAGAAAGAAGAGGCAGGTGGGCAGTGAGAAGATTTGGTGAGACCAGAAGGGAGCAGGTGGGAAGAGGCCAGAGGAACGGTAACAAGGAACAGGAGTGAGGGAAGGAAATGGGCAGGATGGGCAGATGGAAGGTGTCATGGGGCCTCTACACAATCACCTTGGGTACTGACCTTTTTCTTTTTCTGCTTCTATTAAGCTAGCAAATCCCTAGGAGAAGATGACCGTGTTCTTTAAAACACTTAGAAATCATTGGAAGAAAACTACAGCTGGGATCTGTCTGCTGACATGGGGAAGCCATTGGCTGTATGGAAAACACTGGTAAATATCGGACAGCCCCCACCCACCCCACCTTCAACCTCCAACAGTATAAAAGGGCCCAAGGTCAAAATCTTGCTCAGCTGTGCTCCTCTCTAGAACACATTGTGGTGTAAAAGAAAAATAAATGTTAAAACCACAAAGACCAAGGCTTCTTGTTGTAATCAGTTCTGGAAAATTGTAACTATAACAGTGCCATCAACACTGGATAACAGCGGATATAGATTGTGATATAGATTGTGAGATCAGAAGCTGAACAAATTGAGGCCCAGCCTAGGGAGAGAGGAGTCACTTCCCAAGTTCTTACTAGACAGGGATTGAACTCCTATGTCTCCTCGGGATTTCATTCCTTCTGTTTCTTACTACAGCCTCTTGATCTGTTATCACTGCTGTTGTAGGACCCTGAGTGAATCTGCTTCCTCCAACCCCTGTGACTTTCCACATTTATACAGTTAGCCCGGGTTAATTTAAATTTTTTTTTTTTTTAACGTTTTATTTATTTTTGAGAGAGGGAGAGACAGAGCATGAACAGGGGAGGGTCAGAGAGAGGGAGACACAGAATCTGAAACAGGCTCCAGGCTCTGAGCTGTCAGCACAGAGCCTGACGCGGGGCTCGAACTCACAGACCGTGAGATCATGACCTGAGCCGAAGTCGGCCGCTTAACCGACTGAGCCACCCAGGCGCCCCTAGCCCGGGTTAATTTAAATGAGACAAAGACTTTCAAACCTTTTGACTGAATAAGGAGTTCAACAGTCATGGGTTTTATTAGCCTCTAGGCATGAAGGGAGAAGTGCCAGAGCTCCCTCTGATTTAGCATGATAATAAGATTTCAGTAACATTTTTATATGAAAATTATCCAAACAATTAAGAGAGCCAATCAAGTTACAGTATTTTGGGGATTAAGCTTTTGTAATCCACATTGGAAGTCTCCACATTTGAAAGGAGATTCATACCGTTATTTTTGTAAACCATCTCAGTTCACCACTGTCAGAGATAATCTGGGGATGCTACATGGTGTCTAGTTTTTCACAGCTGTAGATTGAATGGGACATATCCCCTTTCCCCCCAAGTATTCTCAAGGCTCAGCACTTGAATTCCATTAGCTAGCATGTAAAGAACAGACCTGAGAAGCTTATTTAAAATGTTTTTTGATGTTTATTTACTTTTGAGAGAGACAGACAGAATGTGAGTGGGTTGGGGCAGAGAGACGGGGAGGCACAGAATCTGAAGCAGGCTGCAGGCTCCGAGCTGTCAGCACAGCCCGATGCGGGGCTCGAACCCACGAGCTGTGAGATCATGACCTGAGCCGAAGTCGGACGCTCAACTGACTGACCCACCCAGGCGCCCCGTGTATACTACCAATTTTAAGTTTCTCAGATCTGGGGGCACCTGGGTGGCTCAGTCGGTTGAGCGTCCGACTTCGGCTCAGGTCATGATCTTGTGGTTTGTGGGTTCAGGCCCCACGTCGGGCTCTGTGCTGACAGCTTAGAGCCTGGAGCCTGCTTAGGATTCTGTGTTTCCCTCTCTCTGACCCTCCCCCATTCACTCTCTGTCTTTCTCTGTCTCAAAAATAAATAAACATTAAAAAAAAAATTGGTAGTATGTTAAAAAAAAAAAAAAGTGGAGGAAATGTTATCACAAATGGAATGTGAAAACTACAATGTGTGCTTTTTCTCCCTTTTCTAACTACCCTTGAGTCCTTATATTGTCGGACTGGGTGGGAACTAGGATTCCCTTTGCAGGAGCACCTGCTCCAGGCGACACAGAAGTCCATTCGGGACACCTGCCCATCCCACACCCTAAGGATCACTGCTATTTCTGCTACCAGGTGAAGATTTGAGGAAATAACCATGTTCAAGATGTCTTGTAGGCACCCTAATAATTTTTTGCCAGTGTTATCTTGAGACTTTAAAAGAGGCCCGCTCCTTCTAAATTAGATCAGAAACAGCTTGATCTTGTAGTAGGAGCCTGCCTTTGGCTTCTTTTGGCTCTGCCTCCATCCTTGACATTCAAGGGTGCATTCAAAATGCAAACCCCTGTTGTCCTGTTGCTCTTCCTTTCTTCTGACTTTTCTCCTCCATTCTTTCATGCCATGTGGTCTTTCTGTTTTTAAATTGTAGTAGAAAACACCTAAAATTTGTCACCTTAGCCCTTTTTTTTTTTTTTTAATTTTTTTTTTCAACTTTTTTTTTTTAATTTATTTTTGGGACAGAGAGAGACAGAGCATGAACGGGGGAGGGGCAGAGAGAGAGGGAGACACAGAATCTGAAACAGGCTTCAGGCTCCGAGCCATCAGCCCAGAGCCCGACACGGGGCTCGAACTCACGGACCGCGAGATCGTGACCTGGCTGAAGTCGGATGCTTAACCGACTGCGCCACCCAGGCGCCCCACCTTAGCCCTTTTTAAGTGTACCAGCAGTAGAGTTAAGTACGTTCCCATTGTTGTGCAAGTGAGCTCTAGAGTTTTTTCATCTTAAAAAACTGAAACTCTGTACCCATCAAACACAACTCTCCATTTCCTCTCCCCGCCCAGCCCCTGGCAACCACCAGTCTGCTTTCTGTTTCTGTCAGTTTGACTACTTTAGGGACCTTGCATGAGTGTTGTCATATAGTATTTGTGTTCTGTGACTGGCTTATTTCACTTAGCGTAACATTCTTAAGGTTCATCAATGTCGTAGCAGATGGCAGGATTTCATTCTTTTAAAAGGCTGAATAATATTCCATCATACGCACGTACCTAACACATTTTCTCTATCCAGTCGTTGTTGATGGACATTTGGGTTGCTTCTCCCTCTCGGCTATTGTGAATAATGCTACTACAATGAATTTGAGTGAGCAGATAGTCCTTCCAGATCCTGTTTTCAATGCTTTTGGGTGTATACCCAGAAGTGGGATTGCTAGATCATAGGGTAGTTGCAGTTTTAAGTTTTTGAGGAAGCACTATTCTGTTTTCCATACTGGTTGTACCATTTCACAGACACGAAGTTTCCCATCTTGCCACATCCTCACCAACGATTGTTATTTGTGTTTTGTTTTGCTTTGCTTTTGATAGTGGCCATCGTAATGGGTATGATATGGGTATCTTGTGGTTTTGATTTGCATTTCCCTAATAATTAGTGATGTTGAGCATCCTCTCGTATACTGTTTGGCCATTTGTTTATCTTTGGAGAAATGTCTGTTCAAATTCTTGGCCCGTTTTTAAAAATCAGGTTCCTGGGGTGCCTAGGTGGCTACGTCGGTTGAGGGTCCGACTTCGGCTCAGGTCATGATCTCACAGTTTGTGACTTCGAGCCCTGCGTTGGGCTCTGTGCTGACAGCTCAGAGTCTGGAGCCTGCTTCGGATTCTGTGTCTCCCTCTCTCTCTGCTCCTCCCCTGTTCACACACACACTCTCTCTCTCTCTCTCTCTCTCTCTCAAAAATAAAGATTAAAAAAAAAAAAAATCAGGTTCCTTGGGGTTTTTTTGTTGTTGGTGAGTTGTAGGAATTCTTTAATCCCTTAGGAGATAGATGATTTGCAAATGTTTCCTTTCATTTCATAGGCTGCCTTTTCCCTCTTTTGATGGTGTCCTTTGATGCCCAGAAGTTTTAAAGTTTGGTGTAATCCCATTTGTCTATTTCTATTTTTGTTGCCTCTCTTATTGGTGTCATATCTAAGAATTCACTGCCAAATTCAGTGTTAGGAAGCTTTCCTCCCTGTGTTTTCCTCCAGGAGTTTTATAACTTTAGGTCATATAGTTAGGTCTTTAATCCATTTTGAGTCCTTTCCCCATTGTGTGGTCTTGGCATCCTTGTCTAACATCCATCGATCATATATGCCAGCCCGTTTTTTAAAATTTTTACTTCTGGGTGCTCTGTTCTGTTCTGCCGGTCTGTATATTCATGCCCATACCATTGGCTTTAGTAGCTTTGTAATATGTTTTGAAATTAGGAAGTGTGAGGCCTCCAACTTTGTTCAAGATTCTTTTGGATATTCAAGGTCCCTTGTGTTACATATGAATTTAGGATTTTTTTTTTCTATTTCTGCAAAACATGCCACTGAAATTTTGATAGGGATTGCATTGAATCTGCAGCTTATTTGGGTGGTATGCACATTTTTATGATATTAAGTCTTCCAGTGCATGAACACGGATGTCTTTCCATTTACTTGTATCTTTCTTTCAGCAGTGTTTTGTAGTTTTTAGTGTACAAGTCTTTCACCTGCTTGGGTTATATTTATTCCTAAATATACTTTTTTTTTTTTTTTTTTTTTTTTTGATGCTATTGTAAATGGGATTATTTTCTTAATTTCCTTTTTGGGTTGTTCATTGTTAGTATATAAAAACTGGATTTTTATGTGCTGATTTTGTATTCTGCAATGTTGCTAAATTTGTATTTTCTAACAGTTTTTTTTGTTATGTGGAATCTTTAGGGTTTTCTATGTAAAAGATCATGTCCTCTGCAAGCAGATAATTTTTCATCCTTTCCAATTTGGATGCCTTTTATTTCTTTTTCTTGCCTAATACTCTGTCTAGGACTTCCAATACCACACTGAATACAAGTGGCAAATCCTTGCCTTGTTCCTGATCTTTGAGAAAAAGCTTTCAGTTTCTCACTGTTGAGTATGATGTCAGCTGTGGGCTTTACACATGGGTTCTTTGGTTATGTTCAGATTATTTCTTGTTATTGTCTTTTTCCTTTTATCTATATATCCTTATCCTTAAATTTTTTCTAATGTTTGTTTATTTTTGAGAGAGAGAGAGCACCTGTGCACATGAGTTGGGGAGGGACAGGGAGTGGGAGACACAGAATCTGAAACAGGCTCCAGGCTCTGAGCTGTCAGCACAGAGCCTGATATGAGGCTCGATCTCTGAACAGCAAGGTAATGACCTGAGCCGAAGTCGGGCACTTAACTGACTGAGCCACCCAGGCACCCCTATATATCCTCAGCCTTTTCATATAGCAATCTTCACTTTCGTCCTTTATATTAATCTGCTTTTTTCCTGAGAAAATCTTCTCTGCGGCTCTCTTGAGTAGGAGCTGCCTTGCCCCTTCAAATGGGTTGTAAGGTGGGGTTGACATCTCTTAGCTCCTCAGTACCTGTTTCAAACAGTTCGTCTTCCATCTTCTTATACAAGTCTCTTTTACTTTGAGGCTCAGAATATCGGGCTATATCCTACAACTGTAAACCTTCTGGCTTTCTGGGATCTCACTTATGTTAGTTGTAGGCTTCAGTGCCTGGTTGACCAGTGTCCTTTTCCTGCCGAGTCTTGTTACCTTCTGGTGTACCCCGAGTATATATGCACGTGACCCGTGTACCAGCCTGGCCTTCCTTTCCTGACTTCGTCTACTTCCAGGACTTTCACTGCTGCTCCGCCTTCTTCTGGGTCCCCCCAAACCTCCGTGGCTGAGACCTTCTCACTGCTTGCCCCTGTTCTTCTTCTGAAATCTGGAACTTCAGTATCGCAGCCTCTCAGTCTTCTATTATTCCACGTTTCCCAACCTTACTCGTATTTTTTAATATTACCAAGACTTCTTGTCCCTGAGAGCCTCCAGTTTCTTCCAGATCCATCACTCTTTGCTGCTTTCTTCACTTTTTCCCTCGATTTCTTGATGCGCCTGTCACACACTTCTCAGCTGCACTTTTCACGAGTCCTCCTGGCTTTTTCTTTTTTTCTTTGAGAGAGAGCGAGAGCATGTGCATGCAGGGGCTGGGCAGAAGGAGAGGGAGAATCTCAAGCAGACTCCATGCTCAGCACAGAGCCTGACAAGGCTCTATCCCATCACCCTGGGATCATGAGCTGACATCTGACAGCCCCAGCTGCCCCTCTCTGAGAGGATGTTTCACCTAGGACGGTGCTCAGAGCTGGTCTTGTCTCCAGCCTGCTCCTGCCGGGCTCAGGGGTGCTTGTGTCTGGGGAATGCCCTCTTCTTTTCCCTGTCCCTTGCTCATGGCTTGGCTGGCACTCCACCCACGGCCTTGTTGCTATGTACCCACCTGGGAGCCCCTACGGACACCCTGAGGGCCCTCTCTTGACTCCATTCAGCCAGAGGCAGGCAGCCCTCCCTCCCTTATTCACAGCATGGAGCCCGACTCAGGACTCAATCCCATGACCCTGGGATCGTGACTGGAGCTGAAATCAAGAGGTGGACGCCCAACCGACGGAGTCACCCAGGTGCCCTCCCTGGCCTTTTCTATCCCTCGTTCCTCCTCCTTTTCACAGTTAAGCTGTTGGAGTAGATTTTGTCTTCTTCCCTACCTCCTACTCATTCTATATCCCATGCAGTCTTTGTTAGAATTATTCTCACCAATTTTACTTCTCATTCTTTTTGACAGCTCAGCTTTAGACACAGTTACTGTCCTTGAAATAATTTTTTCATTGCTTTCTGTTTTTGCTCATCTGCGTCTGGCTATTCCACCTCCTCCTCGTTGACTCCTCCTCTCCACTCATACATTAGGGAAGCGGTTCCTTCGGGCCCTGCCACATTACGTCCTCTCTCTACGTAATCTCATCTACTCAATCTCATCTACTCAATGCCTGCAGTTTCCAGCTGTTTGTAGACCAGTCCCAGGTTTGTTGCCCTAAAGACCTCTTCGCGGCTCCAGACCTGTATGTGCACTCACCTGCTTCCTTAACGCGTCTGCTTGCATGCTTCACAGATAGATGCCTCAAGCTCGGCTGGCTGAAGAGCAAAAGCTCGCTGGCCACACCTGCCCTTCTCAGTGATTGGTACCACTCACCATCTATCTAACCTCCCAAACTAGAGATGTGAACCTCATCCCCCATCTGTCCTTCATTCTCCTTTGCTACATTCAGGCTGTACATTCTAAGCGATTTTGCCTTTTCTAAATCTCGGAACGTATTTGATTTCTTTTGCCAGCTCTGCTGTCGCCACCACAGTACCATCATCTCTTGCCTGGATTCTGTTTAGTTTTTGAGAGAGAGAGAAAGAGAGAGAGAGAGACAGACAGACAGACAGACAGGGTGTAAGCAGGGGAGGAACAGAGAGAGGGGAGACACAGAAGCTGAAGCAGGCTCCAGGCTATGAGCTGTCAGCACAGAGCCTGATGTGGGGCTTGAACTCACGAGCCGAGCTGTGAGATCATGACCTGAGCCGAAGTAGACGCTCAACTGACTGAGCCACCCAGATGCCCCTCTTGCCTGGATTTTTACTAAATACATCCTAACTGTTCTTGCCTCTACTCCTGCCTGGTTTGTATCTAATTTGCACTCCACTGCCAGAGTGATGTTTAAAGAAGTGCGGGTTGCTATTGCTTTTGGATTCGACTCGACCTGACTTGGTGTTGTGTGTGCACATCTCCAGCCCTGCCACATCTACACCTTAGTCTATAGAACTCTCAGGTCACTTTGGAAGAAGTTCACTTTCCTTGAAGTTTTATCTCAGGGCTCCTGGGAGGGCCTTCACACATCTTGTTCCCCCCTGGAGCACTCTCCCCTCCCTCCTTCCCCAGCCAGCTACCTTTCCTCCAAGTCTCGAACATTATTTCTTCCCTGCCCCACTGCACACACACTTATGTTCTTCCTTTCTGTCTCCTTGGGTGAGGTCTCTATCATCCTGTCCAAGGCCAGTCCCTCCAACGCTGATCTAAATTCTGTTCTTTCTCATGGGTTATCCTCTCCCTCACTTCATCTTTAAATCTCATCCTTCCTGCTTTTTCCTCCTACTTGTTGAACCCCTGTGGCTTAAACATATTGTTCCTCAACTGTGTACTTCCATTTATTTACTGCTCTGTCTTCTTTCATTTATGCCATTCTTTTTTTAAGTTTATTTATTTATTTATTTTTTTTTTAATTTTTTTTTTTAACGTTTATTTATTTTTGAGACAGAGAGAGACAGAGCATGAACAGGGGAGGAGCAGAGAGAGAGGGAGACACAGAATCCGAAACAGGCTCCAGGCTCTGAGCTGTCAGCACAGAGCCCGACGCAGGGCTCGAACTCACGGACCGTGAGATCATGACCTGAGCCGAAGTCAGACGCTAAACCGACCGAGCCACCCAGGCGCCCCTTAAGTTTATTTTTTTATGTTAGAGAAAACGTGTGAGCACTTGGGGGAGGGGCAGAATGAGAGGGAGAGAGAGAATCCCAAGCTGGCTCCACACTGTCAGCACTGAGCCTGACACAGGGCTCGATCCCATGAACTATGAGACCATGACCTGAGCCAAAACCAAGCGTCAGATGCTTAACCAACTGAGCCACCTAGGTGCCCCCCATTGATGCCATCCTGGAAGCATATCCCACATCTTCAGTCTCTACCTTCACTTTAGAGTAAACCTAGTAAAATTGATTTCTATTTCATCTTTTGATTGAACCTGCTCTTGACAAGGTCATCAATAGCCCCATAGTTGTCAAGTTCAATGGATACTTTTCAGTCCGTATCGACCACATTTGTTTCTCTTTGTCTCTCTTTTAGTTACCTGTAGGGTGTCTTTCTCTGCTCATCCCTTACATGCTGGACTCTCCTGGGTTCCTCTTTTTATTCCACACACTGGTTAGATGGTCATAACCACACTACTGTTTGTAAGTATGGTGTATCAATTTTGGAGTCCTATTTTTCTAGTCTTTACCTTGATTCTCTTGACATTGTCTGCACATAAGTGGTCCTGGAGTTCTACCCTGGGATCAGCCATCAGAACATGCTTTCCAAAAGAGAACTCTGATCATGATCCTCCTCAGCAGACAGCCTGTAAATGGCTCTCCAGTGCTTAGAGTGCAGAGACCCACTTCTTTAATCCGGCACAGAAGGCCCTTGGTGACCCTGCCCTTGTCTTCCTCTCCAGTCTTTTCCTGGTCCCTTCTCGTCCCACCTCCATGGCCCCTCAGCTCGGCCTGTGTTCCAGCGGTCCCTAAAAGAAGGCCTGTTTTCTGCTACCCTTCTTTGTGTGTGTTCTTTTCCCTCTCCCCACAAACACTGGACTTTTATTCACCTGGTCATTAACTCAAAAATGTCACAGAGGTGGCATTCTCAGATTAAGAGGAAAGAAAAACCACAGTTGCTCAATTATTCATTATTCAAAACAATGTGTTGAGGAATTACTTTTAACCCCGTGCCAGGCTAGTCACTTCCGTGTGTGTGGTCTCGTCGAATCCTCAGAATTGTCTTGTGAGAGGGGTAAGAAGATTTCCATACCCGAAATTAGGAAGTTGAGGCTCAGGTAGATTAGTAGCTTGTGGGATTTGGACCCAGGTAAATCCTACCCGAAATCCCATGTCCTTTCTTTGCTGATGATGACTTTGGAGAGCAATGCTCACTTCTGTGTATAAGTACTTTATTAATGACACTACCTTTTCACTGCCTTTCGTGTAACTTTATCAGAACTCTTCCGTAATGTTCCTGTTGTAGTTTTAACTGCTCCAATGGAATAAAACCCTTAGAACACGTTTGTTAGCATGCACTATACATCCGTGGTGAAAACCGGACACACTGCCAGGGACCAAGACACCTATTTCAAAACCTCCACAGTGTCATTGGTTCCTCTGTGCTCTGTAGCTGTCTTTGTTGATACCTTTGTCTGACTCCCCTTTTGCTCCCTGTTCTTGCCCTTCCCTCTGCCTTTCCCTTTTTAGCTTCCTTAATAAGTAGATGAGTTGATTTTCCTAAATTCTCTGAACATGTTCAAACATACCACAAAATTGAAAGCATTTTACAATAAACACCTGCCTATTACTTGGAGTCTAGATTTTACTGTATTTGCCTTATCACCTATCTCTCCATTTGTCCATCCCTCTCTGTCTCACTTTTTGATGCATTTCAAAATAATTTGTAGAGGTCTGTACTACCACCTAAATACCTGAAGATGCTTATCAGTAATTCGGTTATAGGCAAATTAGTATTTGCTTATGGTGGTTTTTTAGTTATAGAATTTGTGTAAAATGGAATGTACAGATATTTTTTTAAAATTTTCTTTAATGTTTGTTTATTTTTGAGAGAGACAGAGCATGAGCAGGGGAGGGGCAGAGAGAGACACAGAATCTGAAGTAGACTCCAGGCTCTGAGCTGTCAGCACAGAGCCGGATGAGGGACTTGAACCCACGAACCTTGGGATCATGACCTGAGCTGAAGTCAAACACTTAACCAACTGAGCCACCCAGGTGCCCCTGGAATGTACGGATCTTAGGTGTACGTGCACTGAGTTTTTGTCAGGTGCATATACGTGTATCACCGAGATTCCTAGCACAATACAAAATGTTGCCATCACTCTGTGTGTTTTCCTCATGTCCCTTCATGGTCAATCTCTGTCCCCTGCCCCCAGAGGTAACTGTCCTGCTGATTTTTTTTCCCCCCACCATAGACTGATTCTTTTCTCCCCCACCATAGATTGATTTTTTCCCCCCTGTTCCAAACTTTATGTACATGGAATAAGATGTATTCTTTTTTTGAAAGGCTTCTTCCTCTCAGCACAGTGGCTTTGAGATTCATCTGTGCTATTGCATTTATCTATAGTTCACTCCTTTATATTGCTCAATAGTAAGAAGGTAAGCATATTATAATGGTTAATATTTTATACTTAGAGAATTGTAAATTCCTTGATTTTGATTTCTGAGACTGGTGAACATAATATTTTGCATTACTCATTTTAGAAAATACAAATTGTGGTCCACCTGCGTGGATTAGTCGTTTAGGTGTCTGACTCTTAATTTGGGCTCAGGTCACGATCTCAAAATCCGTGGGATTTAGCCCCGTGTTGGGCTGTGGGCCAACACAGTAGAACCTTGGGAATCTCTCTCTCCCTCTGTCTGCCCCTCCCCTGCTTGCACATGTATGCATGTTCTCTCTCTGTCTCTGTCTCTCAAAAATAAACATTAAAAAAACCCCAGACAAATTGTTTTATTATATGTATTTGACTTTTTTCTTCCCTTTGAAAGAAAAACAATTTCCTGATGAAGGATTCATGTGCCAGTAATAACAGTTGACTGTATTTTAATGTTGATTTTGAGATTTTAATAATGGTCATGGTTTTTCTAAGGAAAAGTTTTTTCTGCAACAGATTTGGAAGAAGTTGCATATGTTCCTCTTGATCTGTTCCATTTTTGGTTGCTGCCCTTAATTTGCCTTTTGACCCAGGTATCATTTTTTTGCAGGCTCTTTTCCATTGTTAATGTGCTTGTAAGTTTTCTTCCTCAGGAGTGCCTTCCCCTTTTAGTCTCCCTTCCTCTCAGTTTCAAGGAAGAAAACCTGTGATATTTTTCCCTCTGCATAATTTCCCCACAGCCGGTTGCTGGAGTCCACCGGAGCAGGAGCAGTGGGGGCTGCTCTCAGGACTCAGCAAGAGCAATTGAAGAGGAGGAAATGACCCTGTTTGCTGAAAGTGAAGCGAATTTAAGTATTGCTCATTCCTCTTCAACTGCTCTTTCTAGGCTTTCTGGGCTCCCTGGGGGCGATTATGCTCCAGGTTCTTCAGTTCATCCTGTCGGCAGTTCCCTGCAACAGTCCCTCTCTTGTTCCTCACCCTTCAGTAGCACAGAATCTGCTAATAAAAAGTGCGGGGGAGAGGAGGCAGTGTAGTCTTAAAGTTGTCTCCGGAGTCAGGCAGAACTGACACTTCCTAGCAGTGTGACCTCGGGCTCCCTAAACCTTAGGTCCCCCTGTACAGTGGGATGATAAGAGTGCCTCACTGGGTCATTGAAGGATTGAGTGAGGAACCATAAAGCTGTTAGCGTCGTGCCTGATAGACATGAGGTTCAACAAATGCTAGTAATTGTGAGTAAATTTGATGTTCAGTACGTTGGGAGTTAACATGAATTACTTCTGGTAACTGGCAGTGAATGATTTGAGAGACAACCGGTGGGGAAGGAAGACCAGGATCTGCCAGATGGTCTAATAAGATCTCAGCCTTATTATTTCACTTTACGTGGAACAGGACAGCTTGGAAAGTGTGGTTTTACGACAGAACATAACCCCAGACGAGGCGGGGCGTAAGCAGTTACAGTTGGCTTGGTCTGGACCATCATGCATCTGATTTCAGCTCCCATTGTTGCTTTCATCTCTGGGGATCTCGTGCTTGCTCGTCCTGGGTCTGGTTTCTCTCCCTGTGATTTTGTTGGCGAGCCTTGGCACAGGTTCTGAACTTCCTTTCCTGGCTCCGCAGTCAACGGTAGCCCTGCTCTTCCTCTGTTCTGGCTCCTCGTGCTCAGCTCCGTCCTTTGGCTCCGTGCTCCGGCACTGGTTCAGTCACCCACCTTGGCCTGTGACCCAGGGCTCCCGCCATTCATTTCAGTGGGGCGTCTAGGCTCTCAGCCAGAACTCTTGATACTTTCTTGGGGATTTTAAAGTCCCATTGACACTATGAATCCCTGAACGTGAAACTTGCAAAGCAAATGCGAAGCTAAGCAATGGTCCTGGGCCGTGTGTCCCTAGGTTTTTATTAATATTGGAGTTTTTTTCCCTCCGAATATAGAAAGGTTAATCTTGATGACTGTATCATCAGCTTTCACCAGCACGGGTGGGAGCTCACCTTTCAAGTTCTGTGGCCAGAATTGCTTAGAAGAAGTAAAAATAAGTGGTTTTAAGTTGGCACGAGGGGTGTGTTGAGTGTCATTCAGTTTTATCGAGAACTTGGTAATAGTAATGATGATAATCACTCACACTCAATCAGGGCTTGTCATATACCAGACGTGATTCTAAGCACTTTATGTTTATTAACTCATTTTATCCTCTGAACAACTTTGAGATGGTTATTCATCTCCTACTAGTGTGAGATTAATAACCCTAGAAGGAGGCGGAAACCAAGGGAGAGCAAGATGAAGTATTTTGCCCAAGGTCACACAGCTAAAAAGTGGGAGAGCCCTGATTCCAAACCAGGTAGTCCTTACCTTAACCTCTGGAAATGGCTCCTGTATCTAAGGGAGCCGGGGAGAAATGAAGAGCCGTAAACTGAAGATTGTCATCTGTCATAGACTCCATAGGACAGAAGACAGATACTTTAACGTAGTGCTTTAAGTCTGGGCTTCTGAGCTAGTTGGGTCCAAGCCTTGTGTGTGCCACTTGCTGGGTGAGTGACTTTGGGCAGATTATTCAACCTTGTTAAACTTCTCCTTATTCATCCGTATAACATCTGACAACCTTATTGTGACACTTAGGCGATATAATCACAGCTGCTGGCACAAATTAAAAGAGCAGTTACTTTTATTATGAATGCATGAGGCGCTCTGTGCTGGGTCCTGTTTGAAGGTACAAAGTAAATGTCAGGGGTGCCTAAGAAAAGATTAAAGTTTTTTTATTATGGATATTTTAGTCATATAAAAATCAGAATAGTATAATCCCCATGTGTTCTCACCCTGCCTCAATAAATACCAACATTTTACTGATCTCATTTCATTTCTCTACTTTTTTTTTTTCCCCCCTCTGGAATATTTTGATGCAGATTTTCAGAAATTCTAGCTTCTATCATTTATACTTCGGTACCTTGTCTTTAATGAGTAAGAACTTAAAAGATCACAATGGCATTATTATGAACCTAACAATCCTGAAATTCTTTTATGTCTTCTCATATCCAGCCTGTTTATATTTTCCCTCCTATCCCCCCATTCTTTGTTTTATGGTTTGTTCAAATCAATGTCAAAACAAGTTTTGACACATTGCATTTAGTATCTATTTCTAAAGCCTCTCGAACTATAACCCCCTCCTTCTTCTAAAGTATTTATTTATTTTCAAAACCAGGCAGGTCTGCCTTTTCCCTGGAGAGTTTTTCATAATCGAGATTTGGTGGATAAGTTATACCATTCAGTGCTGCGCAGAGTCCTGTGGGGGCCTGAGGCAAGGAGAAAAATCGGTGATGTTGGTTCTGTGTTTATTTCAAACCGTGATACTGTGTTCATCATGGGTCTTTGGCATTCATTTTGATTTTTAGAATTATTAATTGTCTCCATTGTGGTTTTTTTGGCGTGAATTTTGCACCTGAGGTGAATGCCTTATTCTCCTCACTGTAGTCTCAGCCCTGAGTCATTTAATCTGTTCCCCTGTCTCTCCTGTGTCTTATAAACTGGCGATCAGACCCAGGTGCTAGAGCTTTGCTGCTGTCCAACGCGTGGGCCGTGCTCCTGCAGCGCAGTTCCTCCTGGGAATGGATTAGAAACGCAGAGTCTCAGGACCCAACCCAGACGTGCTGAGTCAGAATGTGCATTTAACCAGGTCCCCAGGGGATTTGTGTGTATACTGAGATTGAGGATCACGGCTCCCGAGGCAGAATTAGATTCAGGTTTAATTTTTAGGGCAAGCATGCTTCATACACGTGTTGTGGATTTCTTCCCGTATCGTGTCAGGAAGTATGTGGTGTAGGGTTGTCCTGCTTTTGGCGGATCAGTGGATTCGGAGGCAGTCAGCTGAGTCCACCCATTAGAAAGTGAAGACCGTGGCTTCTTAGAGTTACTAGAACCACGTGGTTAAGAGGAGTGACCATACGGGTTCAAATGTCGGCTTTCCATCTGCCCAGCTATGAAACCTCGCTGTGCTTCAATTCTCTCTAAACTCTAACTTCAATTCTCTGTCTAGTGGAACCCGTTTCTTTGGGTTGTCATGCCGATTTTCTTAGAATAGGGCCAGGCACAAAAAAGCTCTCCATCAGAAATAGCACTTCGTCTTCTGGCTTTTCCATCCTTATCAGAGAAAGCCTCATAACAAAGATGTGTTTGGAGTTGGGCCTTGCGGTGAATGGGACAGTGTGCTAGGTGATGTTAATGCCTTGAGCATAGGCAGAAACTGGAAATGCAGTGTATTTTTGGAGATTAGCAAAGAATTTGACTTCACTATAGACTACAGTTTTTTTTTTTTTGTTTTTTTGTTTTTTTTTTTTGGTAGAATAGGAGAAAAAGTTCAATTATGGAAGTCTTTGTAGGCAGTTTGTAGTATTTGGTGAACAGTGGAGATACAGTGAAGATGTTTAAGGAGAGGAGCATGTCATGAGCAAAGTGGCACTCAGGAAGCTTAGTCCAGCACCCTTGGGCAAGATACGTTGGAGGGGGAGGGCGTGTGGTTTGGGAGGGTATTTCATCATAGAAGCTAAGAGAAGCCAGACCACAGTGATGGCATTGGGAGTAGGAAAATAAATGGGTGGAATAAGGCTGTGATAACGTAATACCTGAGCATGAGCACTGTAGGCAGGTAGACTGCTGGTTGGTTTGCGTTTTGCTATTTACTAGCTGCGACCTTTATCAAGTACTTAATCCATTCAACTTCTGCACCCCAGTCACCTTCTGGGGTAATGGCGATAATGAGATCTGCTTTGCAGGTTAGTTGTAAGGATTAAGTGAGATGATGCATTTCCTAGTACCTGCTACTGTGCCCGTCTCCTAGCTTCCCCTTGGTAAATGCTAGTTCTTATTGTCATTCGATGATGGACTGGCTGTTTGGTTGAAGGAGAGGAAGGTAAGTCATTTTTTGGTTTTAAGACTAGGATAATTGGTGATACAGAAAGAGGCAAGTCGCCAGGGAGAATTGGTTTAAGGAGGAGGTATTATTCTCTTCCCTTTAAGCTATGTTGGGTTAGAGACTCTGACAGCAGATCCAGGGGGAAATGTGTTAGATTCCAGGGGTAAATTATGCATGCGCCACACTTGACTAGACCTGTATTATTTCTTTGGGTACACATTATGGTTTTAGTAATGTCTTGGGCTTCATTTTGTTCCGGATCTCTGGGGTTCTGAGAAAGCAGATGTTTTACCTTGACATCCATTGAGATTAGCCTCTGCCTTTGCAGTCGGTGGTCCCAGGCCTGGCTGGTCCAGCACGGGCCGAAGGTAGCGAGGGATTTTTCCCCTCCTGGCTTTTCCTCATTTCACGTTTTGTTGTGGTTTTAAAAAAGCAGTTTGTTTTGCTTTTCAGCCATTTCAGGGTTCTCTCTCTCTCTCTCTGTGCAGGCTGATGCTGAAGTTTGGGGTATTAATAGGTGCTATTTAAAGAAGCTCATTTATGGGCAATTAAATAACATGCTTGTCAGCCCAGATTTGATAGGGAATAGGGAACTTTTTTTTTTTTTTAAGTGCAATGAAGTTTAATTATATTCCCTCTCCTTTTAGCTCTTTTGTCATTTTATTTAGAAAACAGATTTCTTCTTTTCTAAAAAAATCTGTATTATTCTTTCCCATATGTTTATTGGTGGGGGGGTGGGGTGGGGTGGAGAGGACTGAGATGGAAGGGCAGGAGATATATTTAAGTTATGTTTTGTTTTATTGATTTCACATCATTTTTAGTGATATTTCTATCAGTGGTATTAGCTGCTCCAAGCACTGCAGAGAGAACAGTCGAAGCTCAGGCTAAACTAACCCCTCTGTAGGTGGTAACTGACATCTCCAATATTGTATGTCACGAAACAGCACAAATACTGACAATAGTTGATGAGTTTATAGGTCAGAAGGTCTGTCCTGTATTCCAGAGCCCAGGCTGAATACCCCTTTATGCATGTGGTTTATAGAGCACAACTCGGAGGGTAGGAGGAAGGGAAGAAGGGACTCGGCCTACAGTATCTTTTCGAATAGCTGACATAACCTCTCTGTAACGTTTTCTCTCTTGCCTTTTAATACAGCAGTAGATAAGGGTACCTTGTGTAAAACTGACAAGAGTAGCTATTTCCACTAGATTTTTAATTTCAGTGCTGGGTTATCCATTCTTGTTCACTGTGGACTTGAGTGACTGGGGCTCTCCCCACTCCCCCTTCCTGTTTTAGTAAATACAGTCTGGGGAAAATGCCCTTGGCTTTCATTATAGTGTTATTGGAAATGTTGATCCTTGCATTGTTAAATATACCACCAGGGAAAGAAGTCCAAATATACCACTATTTGACCTCAGAGCTCCTGAACCCAAGTTTGGTGTATCCTTGTCACTAGCCCAGAACCCTTGTCCTTTACAGTTGATGGTAGACTTTAGCTTCCTTCTTCCTTTGCTAAACCTCACCGACAGCACCAGGGGTGACAGAATTTTAATGCCAGCGATTGCCTGCCTGCCTCCTTATTTTCTTTCTTCTTTTGTGCATTCTAAGGGTCATTAAAATGAAGACAGTCACCACTCAATGTATGCTTAGCAGTAGTAATTCTTCTTGACGCTTGATACTTTCACATTAGGGAACTTCTTTATCTCATTATGATTGGGAGACATAAGAAGATACAAATTTCTGAAGTCGCAGGTAGCACATCATGGGGAGGCCTGGAGAACCAGAAGGGACATCATTCTCTGGTTAAACGGGAAGACCAGACCAGAAGGCCCTAAAATCCTTCTCAAAGTCATAAATGTTTTTATCGTTCTCCTAGAGTTTGTAACCCATCACGTTCCCCATTTACGTCTCTCCGAGTGAGCCTTCTTTAGGCCCAGAATAGATCTTCGAGTGTTCTTCTCGAACACAATGCATGTCTTCCCGCTTGGTGACCAGTCTTTCCCTTGGGCAGAGATGATCACCATTTTCTCACGGGTGACACTGATCACTGCCGCTGCCATTATCTGTTCGGGTGGGGGCGATGTGTGCTTGACAAAGCTCCCTGCTGTGCACATAAGAGAATCCCTTCTCTATGGTTTTTTCTGTCTCTCCTTCCATCTCCACTCCATCCAGGCTGTTCGATGAACAACCAGTGCTCACCGCCCCTGGCAATATCATGCTTAATTACTCGAGTAGGCTTGGGTGAGTTGAAGTAGTTGCTGTAAACATCTAAACTTGAAATCTGTTTTGTGTAAAACAGAAACTGGGTTGCATGCACCAGGGGAAAAGCTGGTGGTAGAAATTGCTATACAGTTTGCTTCTAGACTGTAGTGGGAAATATCTGTTTTTGGGAAATTGGATAGATCAATATGATTTTTTTGTTAACATGCAAAGTTGTTATTGAAATTACAACTTATCTTACTTTGCAGTCCTAAAGTAATAAGTAAAACATTTATGGCTCAGAATAAATTGTGAACATCCCATTTCCTGTGGTAGCAGGCATGTTTGTATTCTTTTAAAGCCTCAGGCAGAGTGACATCAGCAGGTTTTTTTCATTTCCTAATCCAGAAGCTTCTGATTTCTGTCAAAGGACCTGCATTTTAGTACTGAGCAGATAGATCTTTAGGGACCTTTTAAAAAATGATTTCTTTTTAACGTTTATTTCTTTTTAAGAGAGAGAGAGAACGAGCGAGCAAGCACAAGCTGGGGAGGTTCAGAGAGAGAGAGAGGGAGATGCAGAATCTGAAACAGGCTCCAGGCTCTGAGCTGTCTAGCACAGAGCCCGACCTGGGGCTCGAACTCACGAACTGCAAGATCATGACCTGAGCTTGGTTAAATGGCTGCTTGGTTAAATGACTGAGCCATCCAGGCACCCCTTCAGGGACCCCTTTTTGATATGACTACATGTTAAATTGTGCTAAACTTCAGTTCTCTTGGGAGACCGCATGATGTATTAGAAAGAGCATGGACTTGGAATTTATATATGGTACGTGTGTGTGTGTGTGTGTGTGTATGTGTATGTGTGACAGGGTTTTAGCTTCACCTTCAGATTTTTGATCCACGAGCAATCTAGAATTTCTCTGATAACAGACTCAGCCACTGGGACGGTTCTTAGGATGCTTCTTAGTATACCAGAAGGAGTTCTTCATTTAGCTTTCTAGTTCCTCATTTAACTAGTTCTTTTACCCACTCCCCCAAGCACGCGCGCACACACACGGTTCTTGATCTGGTCAGGTTTCCATGACCGTTCTAACTTTTCATCCTCAACTGTACCACGGTGATTTCTTCTCTTGCCCTTTGGTGGTAATTACAGAGAAGAGCTATCTCAGGTGGGTCTGTGGCTTCAAGAATCCCAAACACTCATACAAAGAATCACCTTCAGTTTTTTCTGCGGGACAAAGTCTGCCTGTGAGCACAGTGAGTCAGTCTCTCCTGATGAAACATTTGCCACTTATTTATTGAACAGTTATTTATTGAGTACCTTTTATCTACAAGAGGTGCTGTGTGCAGAAGAGAAAATGAGAAAATGGTGAATTACCCATGAATTCAAGGCAGTTATAGTGAAGGAAGAAAGGGGAGACCAGCAGTTTTGTGTGTGGTGGGCTAAGGGTGTGGGTGGCATCGGGTGTGGCCTTTCTAGTTTTTAAAAGAGATGAGGGATAGAGGGATCAGATCCTTGCAGGGGGGAATGTTCACTGTTTGTTTTAGGAAAAGCAAAAGCGTGTGGTTTTTGCAGCATCAAGAGCACGACGGGAGATAAGGAAGTGGTTCTTAACTTCTTTCATCAGTTACCCACTGCATTTTTCCTTTGGCTTTCAAATGAGGTACAGTCTGTGTACGTGAGATTCATCCGGCGTTCTCTGTCATCTGTCCCAGGGCTCAGGGCATCTCTTCGGCTGCTTCTGCTTCTCACCTTCTCACGTAGACCATCCGATCCGCTCTCATCCCTCCATTACCACATGTATCTTTAGTCAAGATTACTGTTGGAATTCCACACGTGTATTTCCAGCTGTCCCTTGGACACCTCCACCTGGACTCACCCCTATCTCCGATCGACAAATCCAGAACTAAGCCCAGCTTCTACCCTCCTAAACCCGTGTCCCCTACCACAGCCCACTTCTGAGTGGTACCGCCTTCCACCGATGGCTCAGTGCAACAGTGTGGACACTGCCTTGGACCCCTGCCTTCCCTTTCTTCCCCACAGGCCAGCCCTTGGGTTTGCTTCCAAAACATCTGCTGCCTCTGTCCTCTCCTGGATCCTGGTTCCCGTGGGTCATCCTGTCGTCCTGGCTCTCTTGCATTCCTGGAGAACCCTCCCAGGTCTCCCTGGCTCCAGTCTTTCCTTCAACCATGGCTGGCTGACTTCACACTGCAGCTGGAATGGTCCTCCTAACACGTCACTCTGGCCACATCCTGTATCTTCCTAACACCTTTTAAAAGTTTTGGGGCGCCTGGGTGGCTCAGTCGGTTAAGCATCCGACTTCGGCTCAGGTCATGATCTCATGGTCCGTGAGTTCGAGCCCCGCGTCAGGCTCTGTGCTGACAGCTCAGAGCCTGGAGCCTGTTTCAGATTCTGTGTCTCGCTCTCTCTCTGACCCTCCCCCGTTCATGCTCTGTCTCTCTCTGTCTCAAAAATAAATAAACATTAAAAAATAAAAAAAAAAAAGTTTCTTATGACCTAAGGGTAAAGCCCTGATTCCTTAAATAGCTTAAAAGGGCCGTGGCAGTCTGGCCTGTGCCTCCCCCCCTCTTCCGTGGCTCCTCCCACGGCAGGCCGGCCTCCAGCTGTCCTGAACTTCCACTTTCCCATATTGGCCCTGCCTCACGCTCTCAGGCTTGTACATGCTGTTTCCTTTGCGTTCTCCTCCCTATTTTTGCCTTGCTACTTTTTATTTCTCCCCTAAATGTACACTTGAGGGCCGCTTCCTATAAAAAGCCTTCTCTAATTCCCTCAAGACTCGATTAGGTATTCCTAAATGCGCCCCTTTTACGGAGCACATAAAAGTCACGTCACCTTACGATTGCCTGTCAAATTGTCTTTCTTCCCTTCGAATCTGTAAACTTCATGAGGGGAGGGCTGGGTTTATTCACTAGTATATCCAGGACATCTGCGCAGCGCCTGGCATATCATTTATCAAGAAGCCGATCTTTTACTTTATCACTAATACTTGCCAAGAGCTATTTCAGGTCAGGACCAAATGTGGTTCATTGTATCGTACCGAACACTTTGTGTTCAATGACTATTTCACCTGCTGCTTTTGGGAACTTTATTGTACTTGAACTTACTAAAAACATTATATGAATGTAAATTTTAAAAGTTCAGTGAGATTAGGAGGTAATGTGGTTAACTGAGTGAATGTGCTATGAAGTAGATAGATGAATGAGTATTGCCCATTCACGATTCTCTGAGGCTAAGAGAAAGCTTTAAAGCATGCATTTTAGGGTCAAGTTGGCATGGGTTGGAATGCCAGCTGTATCATTTAGTCACGTGGTGGTCTCGGGCAAGTCAGTTCCTGCTCTGAGCCTCAACTTCCTACATAAAATGAGAATATAATGCCTGTCTTGCAAGGTCATTACAAAGATTAAAGGTTTGTGAGAACAGCTGCTATAATATCTGACACATGGAAGTCGCTGTATGAATTTTAAGTTATTTTCTCTTTTATTCCAACAAAGCTGCCTTTCCTGAAACATTTTTGGATTTTCTTTTTTGAAATGGTTTTCAGAGCTGGTTATAGATCATCAGGATATATCAATGGGAGAAATCATTTTTTCTTTGAGGATGTGTGATTTTTAGAAACAGCTTGGTTCAGAGAGCAAGATCAAGATAGTTAATACCATTTTTGATATTAAAAAAAATGGTGATTATAATGAGATTTTTCTTTTGTAGCATCTAAATTGGTACATTTTCTAGCTTTCTCACAGGTGGCATTGACAGCATATTCCATCTGGCACATTAAAATCCAGGGAATTAATTATAAAAAAGTCTTTTGATTTTGAATAGTGCTCTGATAAATCAAGTAGTATTAGCAAGCTCAAGAGAACTGAGGTCTTTAATCATCTACTTAATCACAAGTTAACATTCAAAATTTTACTTCTAGTGAAAAAGAATTTGGGGAAAAAAATGATCCAAGGTGCTACCCATCCTCTTGTCTGTATTTGGGGTCATTCTCTTCTTACCTAGGTCTGCAGGAATCCATGTGGCTGAAATACAGTAAGGCGGATGGTATCTAGTAATGACCCAGAGGAGCCTGGCACGTTCAAGGGCATGCCCCTGCTAGGAGGGGAGCCAGCTGGGGGAAAGGGATGGGGACATACAGGCAGGTAGGCAGCTTTTATAGCAGTACAGAGGCCTTGTAGAGAGTAATCCGTAGGATGTATCTGTCGTATAAAAGACTGGAGGCACAGGTAATTCTATAGGAAAAATACATTAAAGTGGGTGTTTGGAGGAGCATAGTTCTGCGTGGTGGTAGTGGTCCCCCCAGGGCAGTGTGGAAGCTGGATTGAGGATGAGCCCAGTCCAGGGGATCCAGTGACAAATGCTCAGGTTGCTGCAAGGAACCCAGTTTTCTTTGGTGATCTATTGGTTACCAAGGGTTTAGTATTTTTACCTTGTCACGGTATGGAAGTCGTGGATGTGAGGTGTCAAGTCAACTATAAAGTGGTGTTGTCATGTTAATTACTTTTAAATATTTTACTACTTGGTGCCTTGAATTTCCCTAATCGCGCGCACTCGCGTGTTTAAATGACATATATAATTGTTGCTGTTAGGACGATTCACTGAGAGCAGTTGATGGAGAGCTTTTGGGTAGAAGAGCAAAACATGAATATTTATGAATCTCTGGTGGGGGAGAGGAGAGAAGCTTATGCAGCGACCTTTTGCCACAGGGTAGGAGGGAATGGTCACCCAAGCAAGTGGGGACTGAGCCTGGCAGTAAAAGGTGCCTGTGGTCTAGATTTCACAAAGGGTTAGCCCCCCTAAAATGTTTGTTGTAGAGCAGCCTGCACTTTTGAGTGTCATTTTAATTTTAATAGCACATTGTTCTTAGGTTTCAGATGGGGAGCACTTTTAATTAAACGAAAATTCCAGTATTGTTAACATATGGGGTTATATTAGTTTCAGGTGCACAATATAGTGATGCAGCAGTTCCAGACATCGCCCGGTGCTCCTCATCATATACTTGATCTTAGCCAAAAGGCCAAGAAGCGATCTCATCATGATAAATGTACTCTTTATTCCCCATCACCTCTTTTACCCGCCCCCCACCTCCCCTCTCATAACCACCAGTTTGCTCTCTTTAGTTAGAGTCTCTTTTTTGGTTTGTCTCTTTTTTTTTTTTTTTCCCCTTTGTTTCTTTCTTATGTTCTACCTATGAGTGAAATCATGTTATTTGTCTTTCTCTGACTTATTTTGTTTAGCATTATACTCTCTAGCTCCATCCATGTCCTCGCAAATGGCAGGATTTCATTCTTTTTATGGCTGAATAATATTCCATTGTATTTATATACCACATCTTCTGTATCCATTCATCTGTCGATGCACACTGGGTTGCTTTCGCGTCTTGTCTGTTGTAAATAATGCTGCAGTAAACATAGGGGGACACATATCCCTTCAAATTAAGTGGTGTTGTGCTTTATAAAAGCCCACAGATGGGCGGCATGGGTGCTTCCCTCACACAGTGCTTTCTTCTGAAAGTTGACTGCTCTGTGAAATCTGGGGTGGTTCTCCAGCCTGGCTGTGGAAGAAAAATCATTGAGTAGCCTTTGACTGCAGCTATGGCAAAAAGTGAAAGGTTGTTTAATTTCTTTTAGTTTAACCTTAACTCAAAATTAGGTTTTGAATGACTGTAAAAATGCAAAATTTGGGGTGCCTGGGTGGCTCAGTCAGTTAAGCGTCCGACTTCGGCTCAGGTCATGATCTCACGGTCCGTGAGTTCGAGCCCCGCGTCGGGGTCTGTGCTGACAGTTCAGAGCCTGGAGCCCGTTTCAGATTCTGTGTCTCCCTCTCTCTCTGCCCCTCCCCTGTTCATGTTCTGTCTCTCTCTGTCTCAAAAATAAATAAACGTTAAAAAAATTTTTTTTTTAAAATGCAAAATTCAAAGTCTCCAATGTTATGAGAATGGTCTAAAAAGAGTATTTTTTTTATTTTTTTAGAAATAATTTAAGTGAAAGAACCCTTTTCTCCTTTCAGTTCTTTCCTATAAATTGTTTATTAGTGTTTTTAACTGTGGTTAACCAGGTTCAAATTACTATCTTAGCGCCATCAACATGCATTAGGATAGACTCTTACAAGAAGACCTGGGGTCTGGTAGGCAGTCAGCCATTTAAAATGCTCTTATAGTATAAATGGCATAGACACATTTTAGGAACCTTTTATGTTAAATAGACAAACATTTTTCTGACAGAATGTTTTCATTTTTGCAAGCCAAAATTTCACCTCATGCCAGAATTTTCCACTTGTGATATAATTGAGTGCCTGACAGGGATATAAAAAATAAGAGATTCAGATAAAACAGTAGCAGCAGCAACTAAACATCAAATTTATTTCTGGAGAATGACCTGAGTAATTTCCACTGGATAATGAAAGTACAGGATAGGTGCTTTAATCTTCTCATGCCGGGCTAACAAACTACTGCAAACCTAGTGACTTAACATGGCAAGAATTTATCATCTTCCAGTGCTTGGGGTTGGAAGTCCAACACGGGTCTCACTGGGCTAAAATCAAGGTGTCCATAAGAACCGCGCTCCTTCTGGAGGCTCTAGGGGAGAAGCCATTTCCTTGCCTTTCCAGCTTCTAGAAGGTACCTCCATTCGCTAATTGGCGGCCTCCTCCCATCCTCAGGGCCAGCAAACTTGCACCTTTCTGACAATTTTTCCATAGTCCCCTTTGCTGCTGATCACAGGCAGGAACTTTTAGGGACCCCCGTGATTAGATTAGATTAGGCTCCCCTGCATAAAACCAGGATCATCTTCCCATCTCTAGATCCTAAACTTAATCACATCTGTTAAAGCCCCTTTGCCACCTAAGTAAGGTGACATATTTTCAGGTTCTGGGGATTAGGATGTGGACATCCTGGAGGGAGTGGTATTTTGTCTACCATTATGTAAATACTTAACACAGGATTTCATTCAGGGAAAGTACTTTTCACAAGTGCCTGTGCTTTGTTACAGGTCTTTTAGAAACTTTCACCTGGGTATTTTATAGGGAAGGGTTGTACTTTCTTTTTTTAAATACTTGAAAAAGCCAGTTTTACTTGTTTGGATCTTAACCTGCTTGCTAAAGCTAATGTTCATTCTCTTTGTTTGCTTTGATAGTGATAACCTGCTAAGGAGAGCCGCCTGCCAAGAAGCTCAGGTAATGTCACTTAATGTGCTAAAGTGAAAACCCGCTTTATCTCCACTGCGCAGAACACCCCGGCTCTTCCAGGGGACCTGCGCGGTGCCTTGCCTCGGTGTGGTTTGGAGAGATTTTCCTACTATCCGGATGAGTCAGGCTGAGAGCCAGCTCTGAAGAGAGCTGGAGGAAGTTAGCCATCTGGTGAAGAGCAGTTCTAACGCCCACCCCTTTAGACATGCTTACTTCTGGATTCGACCTAAGAGTGCATTAAGTGGGCTGGTTGGAGCTCGGGGAGTTTGTTCATGTCTGTGGTTGTCCTTGAAGATCAGACTAAGCCCTGAATCTCCCCTGCTCCAAATAACCCCCAAGGATGTCCGTTCAGAGCAGGTATTGCCCCTCGAAGTCAAATCTTCTTAAAACTGTTGATTCATATTTTTAAAGCCTGTTTAGCACAGTTGATTCATACCATGTGTGTGTGGTTCTCCCAGGCCTGTGATACTGCACTTAAATATTCCTCTATCTGGCTGCATTAGTTATGGTTGAATTAGAAATCCTTTCAAGTTGAATGGGGTGCCTGGGTGGCTTAGTCAGTTAAGCATCCGACTTCGGCTCAGGTCTGATCTCAACGTTTGAGAGTTCAAGCCCTACGTCAGGCTCTGTGCTGCCAGCTCAGACCCTGGAGCCTGCTTCGGATTCTGTGTCTCCCTCTCTCTCTCTCTGACCCTCCCCACTCGCACTCTGTGTCTCTCTCTCTTTCTCTCAAAAATAAAAAACATTAAAAAAAAAATCCTTTCAAGTTCAAGACCATGTTTTTGTTCTTCCATCCCCTCCAAGTTTGTACATTATACTTTGCAGGTGAAATTCCATGAGTTCCTGAGTTGCCTTTTTGTTGTATGTCATTTAAGCTTATGATATCAGAAATACCAAAAAGGAAACATGAAGTAAAAAACGACAAAGGTATGATGTATTTAGTAGAAGATGTGGTGGCAAGCCTCATATTTGTTACTGAAATGTTTTCATAGATGACAATGACAATAGATACTATTAATAAATTTTTCTCTTTGGTGATTATCTAACTGTTCTAAATCTGTGGTTAAGAATTTGATTACTTATGTTGTTTGTTTTTATCTCCTATGGCTCTGCTGTTTTGAAAATCGATTCAAGGGACGCCTGGGTGGCATAGTCGGTTGAGCGTCTGACTCTTGATTTTGGCTCAGGTCATGATCCCAGGGTCGTGGGGTCAAGCCCCATGTTGGGCTCCATGATGAGTGCGAACCCTGCTTGAGATCCTCCGTCTCCCTCCGTCTCCCTCCGTCTCCCTCCGTCTCCCTCCGTCTCCCTCCGTCTCCCTCCGTCTCCCTCCGTCTCCCTCCCTCTCCCTCCGTCTCCCTCCGTCTCCCTCCGTCTCCCTCCGTCTCCCTCCGTCTCCCTCCGTCTCCCTCCGTCTCCCTCCGTCTCCCTCCCTCTCCCTCCCTCTCCCTCCCTCCCCCTCCCTCCCCCTCCCTCCCCCTCCCTCCCCCCCACTCACACACACTCTCTCTAAAAAAAAAAAAAAAAAAAAATATATATATATATATATATATATATATATACATACATACATAAATTTCAAATAAATTTCAGTATTAAATTCGAGGTGTTTCCCACCCCAAGCTAATTTTCCATTAGCAACTGGAAAATCTTCTTGGGAGAGGATGGACTTCTTTGTTTCTCCCTAAGGAAGAGTGGTTATAGGGTCCTCTCTTTCTTGTTTAAGGAAAATGCGTCCACCTCTGTTCTGAGTGCCGGCTCTTCCTTTCTCAGAGACTGCTCCCCTAGCCATTTGCTCCCTCATATTTACCTCTTCCCACGGCTCTAGTTCTTTACTTCTCAGCACCCATGGACCTCCTTCCATCTGGCAGACGGAAGTGAATTCATCCTTAGAGCCTACTCTCATTACTCTTTGTGTTCATGTCCTTCCTTTTACAGTCTAAATTCTTGAAATAATTTTTTTTTTAATCTCCCGTAAACTCAACTTACTGTAGCTTCACATGAGCTCCTTAGCCCACTGTAAACCTGAGACTGGAGGTAGGTAAGAACTGGAGAGACTAGGAAACCAGGACACGGGAGAATCATCTGGAACTGTAGATCTGCAATCTGGTAGGCCAGAGAAACTAGTTAATTAAATGACTTCTGGCCACATTCCAGAAAAGATATGGCTAGAGAAAGAACACATTACAATGTTGGGAGATTTGGCAGTGAAATTTTAAGGTTGAATTCAACGAAACTGAAAACAGAAGAAATTAGAACACACCAGAAACTTTTTACAAACACATGGTAGGTCTTTCAGAAGCATTCAGAAAGTGTTTTGTTTTGCTTTGTTTTGTTTTAAAAGACTGTGCGTGGTGAGAACAGCTCTCCCCAGGACTGTCAGGGACTCAGTGGATTTAGAGTCACTTAATAAAACTCTTGGTGTAACTTTCATTTTTCTCCTGACTTTGTGCTTGTACACTTGAAGTCTGCCTCCTTGGCCCAGACCTGCTCTCCACAATCAAAGACCTGAAAGCTTGGCTCTGGAGCTTTCCTACTCACTCCTTCTGGTGATGGTCTTTTCCAGCCCAGGTGGGAGAGCGCCAGCTCACCTTTGTTCCCGGCTTGGTTCTGTGCATCCGGTTCTGCATGCTTCTGAGTGCCGCCACCTCCTTTGTCTGCTTTTTAGAGCTGACAGAAGAAGTTTGGGCTTTGGAGTCACATGTAAATTCTAAGCTTGTGATTTATTAACTATATGACTTAATCTTTCTGAATCGTGGTTTTCTCAACTATTAAAATGGGGACATTTAATACCTCCTTAGTTTCTGAGAACCAAGAATAATGTGTAGGACAGAGGCAAATACTGGGTGCTTAGTAAGTGTCGTCTTTCTTTTCCTTGCTAGTTAATGCTATTTGGCTATCAAGTTATACAAGGTCACAAAGAGGAGGAGGCAATAGACTATTAGGTTTATTTTCTATATGTATATGTTTGTTTTTGAGAGAGAGAGAGAGAGAGACAGAGCATGAGCAGGGGAGGGGCAGAGAGAGAAGACACAGAATCTAAAGCAGGCTCCAGGCTCTGAGCGGTCAGCACAGTGCCTGACGCGGGGCTCGAACCCATGAACCACGAGGTCATGACCTGAGCTGAAGTCAGATGCTTAACTAATTCAGCCACCCAGGCGCTTTGAAAGTATGAACATTAATTGGTCACACATAGGTTCTTTATGAGTACGCTTTAGTAATAAATTGAAGGAGAAAAAGATTATACTCTGAAAACTGAGGACAAATGGGTTAAACTTCCCTTCTGATCGACTGTGGCCTTGCTGATTATGTGTTTATAATAAACCTGCCCGTATCCTATGGAGAACAGAAAAGTTACTTACCTCTAGTAGATGAAGCAGGGTTTTTTTTCTTATAGAATTTAGGTGATTGTCATTAAATAATGGTAGACTTTGTTATTGCCCACAGTGTTTTTGTCAGTATGAAATCCTGAAAGAACATTTTTTCCCCCAGAGTAGATACTGTGTCTCCTGGAAGTAAATGCCTTTGGACTGAAAGAATATATGTCATCGCTAACTGAATAAAGAGACATTTGCTTAAAACTTTTCTTCTTTCCTTTTTAGGTGTTTGGCAACCAACTCATTCCTCCCAATGCGCAAGTGAAGAAGGCCACGGTTTTTCTCAATCCCGCAGCTTGCAAAGGGTAGCTCAGTTTGTGATTTGTCACATCCTCCCTTTTCCTCAGGGGTGGGGGGAATCCTGGACTATCAGGCAGCTAGTTGGATTGTGTGGAATTGGAAGAAGGCTCAGTACTCATCTAGCAATATGATTAATTTGTAATGGAGAAACAGCAGTTAATGAGCTGTAACTGTAAAGCTGCCTGATGCTTAGGCAACGTGTCTAGCTGCAGTTTAATAAAAATCCCAGAATTCCCACTCTCACGTAAGTCTTCCCTGTGTGGGGACAGCCCCTGCTGTTGCGATGGCAATGATCGAGCCTTCTCTGTCACAGGATGTTCCACGACGGCCAAGAGCACTGTGGGCTTGTGAAGTCAGAAATGACCTTTCCAGAAGGAGGGAACCTTGAGCTAGGTCTTTGGAGGTTGACAGAGAGAGAGCACTCAGTCTTCCTGATGGAGGAGATGGGCCAGGGGGTGGGGGTTGTGCTAGGGACAGGAATGACTAGTTAGGTCCCTCCTGTGTCCCATGACAGTCTGTGACCTGGTCTGGCTGGCCTGGAAGGGTTGTGTGAAGACATTGTGGGCATTCAGGTGTGAGGAATCCATGGGACTTTGGTTAATAATCACATGTTTGTGTTGATTTATCATAACAAGGGTCCTGTGCTGGTGCAGGACGTTGAGAGTGGGGGAGGCTGTGTGTGCATTTAGCAGGGCAAAGCGTCCGTGGAAATTCTCTGTGTTTTGTGCTCATTTTTACTCTGGACTTGAAAACTGCTCTAAATAATAAGGTGTATAAATTTTAAAAAACTATAAGGGAAAAAAATTTTTTTTTCATTCTTAGGTGCTGCTCTCATTTAGTTGGAAAGGTGAATTTAAAAAGACTTTGAAGGCTTTTAGAAAAAAATCATTTAAAACTTATTCTTTTTAAGTTTAGTTATTTTGAGAGAGAGAGTGTGCGTGAGCGCGTCTGAGATTCAGAGAGAGAGAGAGAGAGAGAGAGAGAGGAAGAGAGGGAGAATCCCCAAGCAGGCTCTGCACTGTCAGCACAGAGCCTGATGAAGGCTTGAACCCACAAACTGTGAGTTCATGACCTGAGCCAAAATCAAGAGCCAAGCGCTTAACCGACTGGGCGCCCCTAAGATGCAAAATTATTCTTAAAATATAGTAAGGATTAAAAGGTTGTGTGTGTGTATGTTGGGCGGAATAATATTTTTTATTCTCCCTAATGACCAGAACAATTCTTTTTGTCTTTTCTGAGGATCAGAAAATTAATAAATATGTATTAGGTTGGATCGTATAAGATCTAAGTCAAATGATATTAAGAACAACAACAACAAAAAGAATAGTTGGGACCAGCTTCTAAGTAGTCTTGTGTAAAACGCAGGGTCTCTGAAATAAGTTTCTTGAGTAAGAAAGAAATAATTTCTTGAGAATAGTGAGTGTGGGTTTATAGATAGAAGGAGGAGTCAGTCCTTATTTTTAGTTCTGCAGTTTCTGACGCTTAACTACAGATTGTCTGAACTGACTCTGCCTACTTGAATCCTATCAGACTGGCTTGGTCAGAGCCACCTCCCTCCCCCATGAACATACCAATCTTAACGCCTGTTGATCATTCGGCCTCACACCACACAATCAAAATAGCCAAGATAACTAAACAGTGGTGGCCTGTGGCAGAAGCTGGCAGAGAACTCTGTGGGCTTCAGAGTCGGAAGGACCAGACTTGTATACTCTTCGGTTCTGTGTACTACGGGAGTTACATAACTTAAATCCTCAGTGTACTCATCTGTGAAATGGGAAAGTAATAGCTCCTACCTTATACAATTGCCATATAGAATAGACGCCTTTAGGATTAGATGAGATAATGCCTATAATGTGTTGGGCGTTTCTGTTTCCTGTAAGCACTGGATAAAAGGGAACTATAAGCCACTGTGATTACTTTTGACTTGTTGGCGAGATTCAAAACGCTCTCTACTTGCTCTCGAAAGTGCTTGTAACTCCCCCCTGCCTACTGTAGTGTCACTGTTGTAGGTCCTATTCCTTTAGAGACCTAGTAAGTTAGCAACTTGCTAATTCTGATGAAGAAAAATATGACACATTAAGTTCCTACTTAGATATTTACATTAAAAAATTAGGAAACTTTTTTAGAGCAGTTTAGGTTCTGTGTACATTTTTACATGTGAAGGTATCGGCATTTCTAAAGGTGGGTTATTGTCTAAGAGTATAAAATCTTTATCTTTAAAGGTGAGGCAAGGGAAAGTCTTCTAAAGTTAGTGTCCCTTTTAGTAAGGTGAACCCTTGTATGCTTCTGGCCAGCCGCCGCTCTGCAGCCCTCCAGCATCTTTTTTTCCCCTAAGCTTTCACTATTTAATTGCACTATTTCTGTCATCTTGGCTCTGCTCTGACGCATAATTCATAATTCATCGTGTAGCTATTTCATTATGTAGTGCTGGTTTAAAACTACATGGGCGCTTTAAGAAATAAGGTAACTGTGTGTTTAGCATTAATAAATAATACATTAAGAAGTAATTGTTTTTTTGGTGTGTATGTGAACCTGGAAATTGCTGTAGGTACATAAAGTTTTCCTTTAGCTCTGGTGCTATCTCACCTTTAATTATGTAATAAATAATGCATTTCTTCCTGGTAACACTTTCAATTTTTTATATCGAACATGAGAAGGGAAAAAAAATCACTTTCATTTTAGAGATTGTCTGTAGCCATCGTATCGCGTAAAGACGTGAATAAAAGCCCAAATGTTCAAATCCTGTTTCTTCAACTTGGAGGAGTTTACCGATTTGTTGTAAATGATTAATATAGCAGATTGAGACTGGTCCATAGTTGTGCTTCTCAGTGAGAGCTGATCCACTTCTAGCTGATCTTTTCTTATCAATCTAGTAATGAAAACAACCCTGGAAGGAGAAGCATTTGTAGTGTTACTAGCTCAGCCCTCTGCTGTTGGGTGAAGCCCCAGAAATGGTGAGCTGGAAAAGGGAGGTCTTCATGTAGCCTTCCCTGCTTGTTCTAAGAAGCACTCAGGGCACTAGACGGGGCAGGGGATATTTGTGCCCTTTGCTTCTGACGTGCTCGTGTAAATCACGAGTTGGAGACACACTTTCTGAGTGGTTCTTGTGAAAATTTGTCCAACCTTCTCCATTTCTATTTTAATTCAGAATCAGAAATGTTCTGTGTTTCTCTCTGCCCTTTGGTGCTTATTTCTTTTTAAAGAATGTTGAATTTGGTTTGTGCCTCACTGCACATGTGGCCCATGAGCTACCTGTGCGTCTCTTCCTAGTATAAAATGCCTGTGAGAAAGTCAAAGCACGCATAACTGCTTTAAAAAAAACTTTTTTTTTTTTTTAACATTTATTTATTTTTGGGAGACAGAGACAGCACGAGTGGGGGAGGGGCAGAGAGAGAAGGAGACACAGAACCTGAAGCAGGCTCCAGGCTCCGAGCTGTCAGCACAGAGCCTGATGCGGTGCTCGAACTCACAAACCGTGAGATCGTGACCTGAGCCGAAGTCGGACGCTTAACCGACTGAGCCACCCAAGCACCACCCCCCCCCCCAAAAAAAAGTCTTTGAAAGAGGACTGAGTAAATGTGGATGCGAAAGTTAGAGGCTCGGCATTTTGAAAGTTCTAGCTTTTGTTCTTCTTCGATGTGATAGTTGAAAATGTTTGGGCGAAAAACAGGTCAACTGATTGGTATGCTTAACATTTATTCAACTCTGAGACTATGCCATTTGAGGACTCTTTGCAAGTTGTGCAACCCTTGATTCCTGGGCTGTGTTTCTGACTCCTCACCTGCACTGGACAAGAGTCACTGTCAGAATGATGTATTTGATGCTTTTAAAACACAGACATTCTTCAAAGGACTCTGTTTCTGTTCTTAGATCACCTCACAATTGTGTCGTTTCCTTTTCCGCAGAATTTACATGTCTACATTTGGGGCAGGTTTATTCATTCATGCATTAGTGCATTCATTCGTCAGATACTTATTAAATATCTTCTGAGTGTGCCAGACATAATCCTAGAGGCCGGGGGATGCAAGGATTATAAGATTCGGTGTCTGTTTTTGGAAGGCTTTTAGTCTTGTCCCAAAGACTGTCTTGCCAGATCACTGATCGTCACGCAATAGGAAAATTCCTAAGAGAGGTGTATACAAAGTGATAGGGCAATAAAGAGAAGGATGTGACTACGCCTGGGAGCTTCAGACAAGCTGTTGGTTATCCTAAAGTTACATTAATTTCAAACTTACCCTTTCTTAGCAGAAATTCTGCCTTCATCGAAAAGAATTTTGCTCCTTCTCCTGGGATTTCACTACAGGTTTGAAACTCAAGAAATGGAGATATCTCTAGTATTTGAAACTTAAAAATGGTGTATTTCTTCATCAAAAATTGTGTCCACTGAGTTAGAATTAATCAGTATTCTGTGGGGTTCAGTTTATTCCCTCGGGCCATATGAAAAATGTTAAATACACTCTCCTTCTACCCCTGGAATATAAATCAGTTCCATGAGGACTTACTACATTATACTTAAGTTCTAGTTGTTTTTGTCTGCTTTGTTGTGCTGTGTCCCTAGCCCCTATACCTGTGTCTAGCGCATAGTAGGTCCTCAGTAAATACTTGCTGAATGAATCAAATGTTGTTTCCTGAGGGGAGCCATACGCAGTGAACATGCTTCCTCTAGAGGAACTAGACTCTGAACTATAAGCATCCCAGGTGGGTAAGAGCTGATTGCGTTAGAAGGTAAACTCCTGGAGGCCCCAGAGTGGTAGCATCTACGTTTCTATCCATAGAAGCTCATCACTCATTGTTCGACTTCCTGTGCTTGCACAAATAGAGGAAATCTGCTTCTTGTTCTACTCCAGCGAGGATGGCTGGGCTTTTTATTCTCCCTCTTGAGAACTTGTGTTAAAATTTTTGTGTTTTTCCTTTGTCTACAGCAAAGCCAGGACTCTATTTGAAAAAAATGCTGCCCCAATTTTACACTTATCTGGCATGGATGTGACTGTCGTTAAGGTAAGAACGCTCCAGAGTGTTGATTTTATCCGAGCTACTGCTTCTTACCTTCTTCTCTTGACTCCATAGCAGAAATCACTTAACACACAAGAAGCTGGGAACAGAGGAATCAATGTTGTGTCTTTGTTCTGATCGTTAATAAAAGTGGTTTTATTTTTATTTTTTTCAAAGCATTGCCAGCTTTTCATTTTCAGAGTAAGATTAGATGGAAGCATGAACTTGATTCCTTTCATCTGCAAGATAGGACGCGGAATTACTGTCTCTTAGAAGATGAAAGTAGTAATAGCTGTAAGAATTCTTTTCCTGAAAATAAAAAAATTTCCACTTTGAGTAATTAATTACTTGGTAGTGCCACAGACAGGTAAACATTTTCTCTCTGGTGAGGAATTTTAAGTGGTAAAGCTGTAGAATTTGTGACATTTGGCTAAGACAAGGGGACAAAAGTAAGTTAGAAGGATTGTGCTATAGAGAAGATGCTCCAAGACTCCACTCAAAGCCCCAAAACTTTGAAGCGATATGTATATGGTGTGTACTGAGGTGTGTGCATTTGGTGAAAATCACTCCTCTCATGTTTGTAAGTCTGTGGTTTATTTTTAATATTACACACTTTTATGAAATCAGAGATTAAAAGGTAATTGAATCCAATTTACCGTGACGTGTTGACCTATCGTGTCCAGCTGGTCCGAGATGTGGTCTTCAGTTGTCCACCTCCAGGGACGGGAGAAGGGGGAAGAGAGCTAACGTTCATCTGAGTGCTTGTAATGCACGTTTCAGGCTCCACGTATGAGAGATCCTAGAATTGTTATGTAGGACTGACATTTCTTCCTTGAATGTTCGATTGAACTCAAAACCATCTGGACCTGGAGCTTTCTCTGAGGGGAGATTGTTTTGTATGGTTCTAGAAGTAGTCAGGTTCTATTCTTGAATTAATTTTGGTAAGGCACGATTTTCAAGCAATTTGTTCATTGCGTTGAAGTTTTCAAACTAATTGATACCAAGTTGTTCATAATTTCCTCCTTTTGACTTTAAGTTTCTGTAATACTTGTAGTATCTCATTTTAATTCTTAATATTGTTGATATGTGCCCCCATTTTTTCTCTCATTAGTCTTGTGAGAGATATGTCAATTTAATCCTTGCCAAGAATCAGTTTTTGGCATGTTGATCCTCTCGTTTATGTTTGTTTCATTAATTTCTAGTCTGTCTTTATTGTTTCCTTTATTCTACTTACTTCGGGTTTTTCCCGCTGTTCTGTTCTGACATTTTAACTTGGATGTTTATTTATGTTTTACCGTTTTTCATTGTATTTATTTCAAGCTATAAATTTTGCTTTACTTCTTCAACTGCATCTTCTAAGTTATGGCATATGATATTTTCATTAACATTCATTAAAAAACATTTTCTTTTTTTTTATTTATTTTTTTTAATTTTTTTTTTTTTTTCAACATTTTTAATTTATTTTTGGGACAGAGAGAGACAGAGCATGAACGGGGGAGGGGCAGAGAGAGAGGGAGACACACAGAATCGGAAACAGGCTCCAGGCTCCGAGCCATCAGCCCAGAGCCTGACGCGGGGCTCGAACTCACGGACCGCGAGATCGTGACCTGGCTGAAGTCGGACGCTTAACCGACTGCGCCACCCAGGCGCCCCTAAAAAACATTTTCTAATTTCCATCATGATTTTTGTTTGGCCGGTGAGTTCTTTAGACCCTTTTTTAAATTTCCAAATATAAAGTTTTTCTAGTTATCTTTTTTCCTAGTTAGCATTTTGTTAATGATTTCTTATTTGATTGCGTTATGGGTCAGTGAATGTAGTCTATACAATGCCAGCATTTGGAAGTTTATCGAGTCTTGTTTTGTGGCCTAGCGTGTGTTTTGTTTTCATAAATGTTCCCCGTATGCATTAAAGAGTATCAGTCATCGGGTACCATGTTCTGCTTGTGCCCAATGAGTTAAGTCTGTTCGTTGTGTGGTTCTAGTCTTCTGTGTCCTTACTGAGTTTTTTCCTTCTGCTTTAACTATAGAGAGAGGGGTATTAGAACGCTCCCACCGTTAGTGCAGATTTTTCTATTTCTCTATGTAGTTTTGCTCATTTTTGGTTTTTATATTTTGAGATATTTATATATTTGATAGATTTGATAGATTGCTCTCCCGTTTCAAGTCACCTCATTTGTCTTGCACTTTGACCCTGTCGAGAGCAATTCTCTTTAGCCCCAGTACTACCTCTGCCACAGTCTGTCTTCTCTAGTATTAGTGACTCTAGCTTGCTTTGGTTGGTTTTTGCTTGGTGTAATATTTTTTTATCCCTTTACTTTCAGCCTTTTTGTATCTTTATATTTTAGATGTACTGCTGGTAAAGGCTTGAAAACAGGGTATTTTAAGGATCCACCTTTTTTTTTTTTTTTTTGGTCTTTTTACTGGACCATTGAATCCATTAACATTTATTATAATTACTGCCATATTTCTTTCTACACTAGATATCTACTGCTACATAAGAAACACCTTGACAACTGCTTCTCTGCTTCTGATTCTGTTGGTCAGTGGTCTGTTCAGAGCTGCCCTTGTGCTGGTCTCACTGGGCTCGCCCATGGCCTGGCTGAGGAGGGATGGCCTAAGATGGCCTGACTCATGTATCTGTCGGTCAATTCTGCTGCTGTCTGGCTCATGTGGTCCCCAGCACACATCTTCACCTGGCAGCTGGGTTCTCTGAAGTAAATTACAGACATCATGTCATTTTAATCCCTAGATTCTTCAGTATGCACTTAAAAAAAAAAATCAGACTACCTTTCTTTGTAACTGCGGTGTCCTTATTACACCCAGCACAAGTAACAGTTCTCTAATATCATGTCATGCTAGCTAGTGTCTTGATTCACTTTTCTTTATTTAATATCATTAGGCCACTTTTTTTTTTAATCCTTCCTTTGTTGGTGCATTTGGAATTTTCATCTTCAAGTATGTTATCCTTATAAATGTAATCTTTTAAATAACTGTCTATTAAATCTGTCAAAAAATTTTTGAATTTTGGTGCATTCATGTACATATTCATATTTATTAATTTTTTTGCAAGTATTTATTGACTGTCTACTGTGAGCTAAGTCCTGTTCTAGGTATTGGGGATACAGGCTGAACAAAATAAATTTTCCATGTCTGTCCCCAAAGAGCTTCAAAGTGGGAAAGGGGAGGATCAGATAGGAAACACACAAACATACGGTTTGTCGGATGGTGATGAGTGCCAAGAAGAAATATCAAGTAGAGTAAGGACCGGCAGGAATAGGGGTGTCATTGACATATTCAGTAAATTACCTTTTGCCTCTATTGTTGATAGTGTTGTTTAGAGAAAGGCTCAAGGGAGAGTCCTAAAGAAATGTCACTGGGAATCTACCTACAATTTGATGTCACTCCACTGAGCTGCTCCCTTGGAGCACAGATCTTCAGTTGGTAGCTAACTAACCTGCTTAAATTCTAGTGTATCGTTCCCACATTTCTCTATTTTGTCCCCGAGGACCTCATCACATAGCTTGCCAGGTGCCTGGCTAAAGAGCAGATACAATGTCTGTCTAGTTTCCCATATCTACTGATCTAGTAATGTCAAGGAAGATGAGGATAGTCCAAAATGCCTCATTCTTAGCGAACCCATACTGATTCCTGACGATCGCCTATTTTGGGATACTCACAACCCATCCTCTTAATCAGGATTGACCTATATTCTTTTTAAAAAAAATTAACGATTTGCAAACGTGTGTTTAACAATAAAGCCAGCCATTTCATTTTTAGAATAAAAGTGGGATAATTCATCATAAGATTAATGGTGTTAGTTCAGGGGCTTCTTTTTTCCTCTGTGTTAACTGTGCTCAGGTACTTTGCCTATTAGTGTGTCTTGTACAGTGTCAATAGGAAGGGCTGTTTCCTATTTTAGTATTAGTTGCATTATGTGTTTTAAAATTTAATGTTTGGTTTTAGAGGTAGTGGCTTATTGAAGTCTGCATATGTATCTGAGGAAATACTTTCAGTAAAAATGGTGAGGTTTAGGTACTGTGTCGTAACTACTCTGAATCATACCTGTACATCTTTAACGTGTAGTCATAGCAAAACCTAACCTTTCATTTAAGTACAGTACAAGTTATGAACAGTTACCTTGCTAGTTTAGTAGTTTTACACACTGCTTTACAACAGTACTAAGGGGAAGTTATTATTACCCCATCCCCCAACACACATAATCTCATTGATAAGGAAATTAACCTCCTGAGAGTTTAAGGCCTCTCAGCTAAAAAGTAGCAAGCAGGGTTGGCCTTTAATCTGGGTTTCTTGGGCTCCCAAATCTGTGCTCTTTTCATTACATCTGTTACTCTGTATTTGCATATACACATGACTTCCTGCTTTCAGATGAAAGGCACCCGGTAAATAGTGTAATTGAATCTGCACTGGACTGGAAATGAGTCCTTTGACTAGCTAACTGTATAATTGGAGACAGATCACTGGGTTTGAGTTTTATATATATGTATATATGTGTGTGTATATATATATAAACATATATAAATTTATATAATATAAATATATATATAAATATATATTTTAACATTTTTTTTAAGTGTTTATTTCTGAGAGAGACAGAGTACAACTGGGGGAGGGGCAGAGAGAGGGGGAGACACAGAATCTGAAACAGGCTCCAGGCTCTGTGCTGACATCTGACAGCAGGGCTCGAACTCACGAACCGCGAGATCATGACCTGAGCCAAAGTTTGATGCTGAACCGACTGAGCCACCCAGGCGCCCCGAGTTTTATATTGTTAAGAAGCTTAAAGATGGTTTCTGAGGTCCCTTCCAGCTCTAAACAGTACAAAAGTATATATATAATTGCTTTGATAGCTGCTTAGTTTTTCATGCCTATCAATTATGCAGACTTTGAGGAAAGACTTGTGTAAAACTTTAAAGAAAATATCTCAGATGTTTACATCTTTGATCTTATGGCCCTAGGATGATAAATTTACCAAAGTCTTCTTTTGTATTTCAGACTGATTATGAGGGCCAAGCCAAGAAACTCCTGGAACTGTTGGAAAACACAGATGTGATCATTGTTGCAGGGGGAGATGGGACACTGCAGGAGGTATGGCTGTTGTTCTGTTTGAAACCATTTTGAAGGTGAGAAAAATGGAAACTAGATGGTTGAGCAATGGCATAAAGTGGTTACAACTTAAGGAAATGATTTATTTTTAGTTTATTTTTTTAGGATTGTTACTCTCTGACACAGGCATAGCATTACGTTTTCCTCATGTGCTTTTATTTCATTGCTTCGTATAAACTTTATACCCAGCATATAGAAGGATTTTTGTTTTATCAAATTGAAGTTGGATAAAAATGAATACAGAGAAAAAATGGTGTTGAGTACAATAAGATTTTTATACGTTAGAGACTCTGATGGAGAAGCCCTGTTGGTTAGGGAGTTAGGGAATCAGTTTTAATTATGAAGAATTTTATTCTTCTGAAATAAACTTAAAGATCCCCTTTTGAACAAAATGCATTTGCCTGTCCTCACATCATTTCCATCACATGGAATGTTATCTCCTAATAGTACAGTTACAGGCCGGCGTCTATATATTTAGGTGTATGTATCTGCCTCTCTTTTAAAACTTCATGTCCTTAATGCTTACTTTGGTCCAATGAGGACAGGAAGTATGTTGCCCTAGAAGTGCTCTTCTTTTGGAGGGCAGCAGACTGAAACCTTCATTATATATTGGAAACCCCTGAAGAGCCAGGTCAGGTGCCCCTCCTCCGGCTCAGTGTTTCCATCCTATGGGCCATAATTCACATTTGTGCCTCATTTCTGATTGCCTTTTGCCTCCATTTGGTGGTTTCCTCAGTGTTGAGGGATCTGGAGCTAACAGCAGACAGAGCAGTGTCCTATGTTTGACTTAGCAATTATGTGAGCCTTAGTAAGCTTCTTTTAGAAAGGCTGTGCTAATGATCTTGTAATTGTTTTTATGGCTTTTTAATGAAGTGTGAAGAATACTGGTAGCATGCCAACAAAGAAGGAAGTAGACCTCACGACAGCCCCCTTTAATCCTGAAATTCAGTGAGGCAGGAGGTGAAGGGGGAAGATTGGCATCAGCCTTTACTTCACAAAACGTTTTTAAGAAATATACCAAATCGCGTATCTGGGATCATCACAGTCATATAAAAATAGGCACTGAATATGCCAAAACGTAAAAAACTGATTAATGATGGTTGTTCTGCATGGTGGGACTTTGAGAAAGAATTTTCTTCTTCGGGTATTTTTCACCACTTTTACAAGACCTGTGCATTATATTTTAAAAATAAAACATGTACAAATTCAAATTAAAAATACCTTTTAAAAGCGGGGCCACTCTTCCCCTTGTCTTCATTTTCATCAATAAGAAACATTTATTGAGCAGAGACTTTCCCGCGTGTAGCAAAGAGTTAGTTTTTTCCTGTATGTGCACTTATAGTACAACCTCAGCTCTTCCGTATGATTGATGGGTGCCTCACACTTGTATCCATTTTATAGAACTTAAAACAATTTTGCTAATATGATGTGGAGGTTTTGTAATTATTTTGTCTTAGCTTCTATTGGACTATTGATTTTAGGTCAAGAATAAAATCTAATTTAGCTCTGATCCCTTTGCAGAATACTGTGGTTGAAGAGCTAGTACATCTTTTCACATAGTTTCTAGGAAGAAAATAGGAACAAGTTGTGATCCATGAAAATTGAGTCTAATTCTTGTATGATAAGGGGAATACACGTTGTTTATAATAATTTTTTTTTTTAACATTTGTAGGTTATTACTGGAGTTCTTCAAAGAGCAGATGAGGTGAGCTTTAAAGAAAGAGCAATTGCATTTTAACTTCTGCATTTCTGTTCTTTTTCTCTTCTTTTACCTTTTTTTTTTTTTTTTTTTTTTTTTTTTTTTTTTTTTACCATTTTATATGTTAAGGTGCTTCCTTGGGTTTTAGTAAATACTGCTGCCTGTGTCCTAGAACACTTTTATTATTAATCTGTGGCAGACTTCTCTGCTGTAGTATTCCAGAGTACCGAACAGCTTTTTACTGGAAAAGCTATTGTTTGGAATATAAAACTTTCCCATGGAAACTCTTGTTCACAGAATTCCTTCATAAATGAATGAATGGTGGTATATCCATATACTGGAAGCCATGGAGCAGTAAAAATGAATGAATTAGATCTATAAGTATTTATAGATCTTTCTCTCTATGTATGTGTGTATACACATATATATTTATGTGTACATATAAAATTTTTAAAATATTGAATGAAAAAGGCAGGTTGGCAAAGTATGTTAGGCATTACTACTAGGTTTTGGAATTCAGAAAACAATACTGTATACTATCGATGAATGCCTAAATATGTTGTAAAAGAATAACAATGTGGCTGGAAAGGAATCCCATCAACGGCAGGATAATGGTTGCCTCTCAGAAGGGAGAGAGGGAAACGGATGAAGGACTTCTCCTTGAATGTGCTTACTCTCTTTGCCTTCTTTATACTGGAGATTGTTTATAAAGCCTTGTCATTAGTTACTCTACAAAGGTTAGATATTTTTAGTTGAATTTTATCCACAATTTTTTCAAATAATACTGTGACAACATAATACAATTTCTGTCACAATAGCACATTTATCTAATATCTTTAAGACCCTCATTTTTGTAACCAAATTTCTTTGAACCAATTGTCGTTAATGAGTACCCAAATATTTCTTCCAGATTCAGAGTCCTGTTTTTAAGGGCTTTCTCATTCTAGAAACTGCTCACTTAATGTTACCCGAATGCTGGTCTAGGGAAGGGAGAGACAGGGTAGTGGACTTAGGGTCAGTTACTTTGTCATAGTGGACGCGTCTGTGTCTCTGTTCAGCCTGACTTTTTTTGACCATAACCATAAAACTTTTCTTTTTTTCCCCTAGGCTTCCTTCAGTAAAATCCCCATTGGATTTATCCCACTGGGACAGACCAGTAGTTTGAGTCATACTCTCTTTGCCGAAAGTGGAAACAAAGTCCAGTAGGTTGTCAATGTGGGGCGGTAGCATTTGTGGGGGACTGAGCCTGGGAATGGACAGTTCACATGTGGGTGATATGAATTTTTTGGTTTTGTTTCTAGCTTTGATAGCCTGAAACCTCAAATCATTAAGCGCAAGACCTAGATCAAATTTCAACCTTTCTGTTCACTGGGAAGTTTCCTTTTTTGGGTTCTGGGACCCTGGTGATCTGATATCAAGTGCCCAGGTCAGGTGTAGAGATGAATATTGATGTCCTTTTGTCAGTTTTGAAGATTGCATGCCTGACCCAAACTGTCTTTATGCCTTTATGTTGTAAGATTGTCTAGTGAAGACAGGTTTGCATTGATCATTTGTTTGCTTTAAAAATGCATGATCACAAACAGCATGTCCCTTGTGAAAACTGAACTGGTAGCCGTGGCTTCTCTATTCTGATAATATAAGTAGCTAGAATAGCTAAGTAATAGCGGCATCCTTTGGGAAATGCCTAAAGTGGAAGGCAGTGTGGATAAAGCAGCTGGGGAAGCAACATCTAAATGAAATTGCTGTGAATCTGTCTTCAGGAGTCGGGCAGATTGTTGTTGTTGTTGTTCTTTTCTCTCAAAAGCCTTATGTAAACAAAGCTGTAGTCCTTCGAGAAGATGGAAATCTTGAATAGGAGTCCTGGCTTTGAACAGTGACAAATAGTATAACTGAGAAAATCCTTTGCAGGCTCTCGTTGTCAGTTGCTTGATCTTTAATGTCAGCTTTGTGACACAGTTAGGGGAGATCAATAAATAAATACTTGTTGAATGTGTTAACTAAAATCTTCTCATGATATTTCTGGTTATATAAGGTTCTAGAATCATAACAATAATAGTATTCAGGTGATTTACTGTTTGGGTTTTTTTTTTTTTTTTTCTTTCTGCTTTTGGGATTTTGATTAAATTGGTTTCTGTGGATTTATTTTTGCTGTTACAATTTTAGGAGTTATTTTATATCTTTTTACCAATTGTCTCTCTTCTCTCTCTGTGTATATATATCTACACACACACACACACACACACACACACACATATGTATACACCTACATATATATTATAAAAGTCTTGGTCCGTATGTCAAACACGAGGCATAAACATAGACATATATCAGGCCTTCATCTAACGTCTCTTGCTTCAATCCTTAATCTGTGTGGGATGTCCAGGTCTTCATTAGTCATCCTAAAGCCTGACATGGCATTTCAGTTTGCCAGACTTGTTATTCCCAATTTAGAATTTCTGAGGAGCAGTAGATATAACAAAAAGTGAATTATTCAAACATTTTTGTTTATCTGAGATAAATTCTATGTGGTTTGGGCCTTGGCTACTTTAGAGAGTTAGTCTTTCGTTCTGTGTCAATACAGATTATTTGAATTGCTTAGCCAATGTTCCCAAATATGTCAGTGATCCAGAGGGAGACCATGTTCCTTGGAGAACACCTTGCCTACCCAAAAAGCCAGCTTATGTGCGTCGTAGCTGCCCTCAAGGTCTTAGTTTGTTGAAGGTCTTCAGTTTTTTGGGAGCTGATTTTCCCTGTGGTTAAACTAATGTTGTTGCTGCTTCTATTTATAATTTAAAGATTTATAAAACTTAATTTATAAGCATGCCCAAGGGCTCTTAGGTAATTAAGTAAATTTGCCCTGGGTTTGGAATTTTGTAGACCTCTCAACAGGGCAGATGCCTAAGGCCATTTAAGAGAACAAGGCTTTGTTTTTTGCACTGCTCTCAAGATGTGTTGTACCACGATTACTACAGGAGAAAAAAGAGTCTTGCCTCTGGAATGTTGCAGGTAAATAATCCTAAAAAATAGCTGTTCCATGCTACAGTGCTGCTTTATTTAGAACTTTCCATTACTGCCAGAGAATGATAAATTTGGAGTTGTGTCTTAGCTGTTCTCTGCCACATAATTTTTGGGGAAAAAAATAATATTAAAAGGCTTTTTCATGGGGCACCTGGGTGGTCAGTTGGTTAAATATCTGACTTTTAAAATTTTTTTTTTTTTTTAACATTTATTTATTTTTGAGACAGAGACAGAGCATGAACAGGGGAGGGGTAGAGAGAGAGGGAGACACAGAATCTGAAACAGGCTCCAGGCTCTGAGCTGTCAGCACAGAGCCCGACGCGGGGCTCAAACTCACGGACCGTGAGATCATGACCTGAGCTGAAGTCGGACGCTTAACCGACCGAGCCACCCAGACGCCCCAAATATCTGACTTTTGATCTCAGCTCAAGTCTTGATCTCATGGTCATGTGTTCAAGCCCTGCACTGGGCTCTGCTGGGTGTGGAGCCTACTTTAAAAAAAAAAAAAAAGATTTTTTTCAGCCACGACATTGTATTTTAAGGTCAGTCTCTCAAAAGCTCTTCCTAAACCCCTCAATGTGCTAGGTGTTACTCAGAGCAAGTCCAGAGCTTTTGGATCCTTTCTAAGAGCTTCCTTCAGAATTAATATATTTATAGGATCTAAACCTGTGATCATGCTGCTTGCTTTCTCCTAAATTGAACCTCATTTTCTAAACTGCTGCCTACGTCCTGGATAGCATCTGTACTGGAGGGGGAAAAATGGGGTAAAGACGTGTCGATAGAGGAATACGGAAAAGTAAAGTAGGCCATCTTTTCACTTTGATTTTGTTTACTGGGGAACCCAGAATGTACTCTAAGTGAGTTAATGTGTATATTTTGGGGAAAGTATCTTAAACTGTATGTAACTTTGCTAGAAGCGCCGATTCAGGTGGATGTGATTCCTGACTTAGCTGTTTACATTTTAAGTCTGATCACACTGATGAGGAGGCCTATAAGTCATGGGCTTGCCCTTTGGGAACCATAGGTACTCCTTTGGTACGTTCACAGTAATCTCAGAAGGTGAGAGAGTGCACCCTTGGAGTTAGACCTAGTTGAACCTTGTTTTGCCACCAGCTTGCTCTGTCATCTTGAGAATATGATTAAATCTCCCTCTTGAGTCAGTTTCTTTAGCTGCATTTATCAGATGCCCAACAATAGTACCTCAGAAGATTAACAAGTTAAAATAAGGACTTGTTAGGTAAACAAGCAATTATGCTTGGTAAACCATGGGATAAGACTTTATGCATATTTATTGATGATTTAGGATGGAAAATAGTAAATAAGAAATAGGATGACTGTACAATTAATGAGTTTAGATTCTATAATTAAAACAACATAAATAAAAAAAGACAACCCTCTATTCTCTTGCTGTTTCACCTAAGGAAAAACATTTATTGTTATTAGAAAGAAAATTTTTAATGTTTATATATTTTTGAGAGAGAGAAACAGAGTGAAAGCTGGGGAGAGGCAGGGAAAGAGGGAGACACAGAATCTGAAGCAGGCTCCAGGCTCCGAGCTGTCATCACAGAGCCCGACACGGAGCCTGAACTCTCAAACTGCGAAATCATGACCTGAGCCGAAGTAGGCCACTTAACTGACTGAGCCAGGCACCCCAGGAAAAGCATTTATTTTTAAAGGAAAGAACATTTTACTATGGAAAGGTTTTTTTTCCTACCAGAACGGATTAGGAGGAGCCAAATTAGGAGAGAAACAACACTTTTTTGAACAGAGATTATAGTAATTTCTAAATGTCTCCTTTTTTATAGTTGCACTTAAAGGCTAGACACACTAAATCTTTTACTTTATTAGTAATGACTACTAACATTGCTGAGCCTTTACAAAAAAACATGAAACACTTAGGGATAAATCCAACAAAATATGTGTAAGATGTATATGCTGAAAACTACAAAACCTTGAAGAGAGAAATCAAGAAAACATAAATAAATGGAGAGACCTGTGTTCATGGACTTCAAGGCTAATATTTTGATGTTTGTTTTCCAAATTGATCTCTTTTTCAAGATTTTTTTATAGAAATGGACTTGTAGATTCTAAAATTTACATGGAAAAATAAAGGAACTAGAATACCCAGAATAACTTTGAAAAAGAATAACTAAGTTTGAGGACTTACCCTATCTGATTCTAAGACTAACTCTGTAACAGACAGTCCAAGACCAACTCTTTCAATAGTTAGTGCTGAAACAGTGAGCTAACCACATGCAAGAAAATGAACCATAACACATACTTAATAGTACTTATAAAAATTAACATGAAATCGATCACAGTCTTATATATAAAGCCTAAAACTGTAACATTTCTAGAGGAAAATCTTTGTGATCTTGGTTAGGCAATGATTTCTTAGGACGCAAAAAGCAGAAACCTTTAAAAAAAGATAAAATGGGCTTCAGTGAAATTTAAAACATCTGTCCCTTGAAAATAATTGTTAAGAAAATGAAAAATCAAGCCACAGATTGGGAAAAAAATTTTGCAAGATACATATCTGGTAAAGGACCAGTATCCAGAGTATACAAATAACTCTCACAATTCACTAATAAGAAAACAAACTCCCTTGTAGAAAGAAGGGCAAACCATTTGAACAGACACTTCACCAAAGACATAGATGGCATTTGTCATTAGAGAAGTGCAAGTTAAATCCACTTTGAGACGCATTTATTAGAATGGCTTAAACAAGCCAAACAGAAACCTGACATCATCAAGTGCTGACATATACATGAGGCAACTGAAACTCTCATATTTCTGATGGAAATGCCAAGTGGTATAGCTACTATGGAAAACAGTCTGGCAGTTGCTTATAAAATTAAACCTGTGAGCCATAATTATAGGTGCTTACCCAAAAGAAATGAAGACATCTGTCAATACGAAAACCTGTAGAGGAATGTTTATGGTAGCTTCATTGGTAACTGCCAAAAACTGGGAACGGTGCCAGCGTCCATCAATTGGTGAATGGATAAACTGTGTACTTCCATACAACGGAATGCAACTCTGCAATAAAAGGAAATAGTCTTTAAATTCATCCAACAGCGTGAGCCTCATACTCGTGCTAGGAGTTTTAAAAAAGCTAGTGAAAAGGCTTCACACTTCTTATTTCAATTTGTAGGACATTCTGGAAAACAGAAAGCAGCCAGTAGTTGCCAGAAGCAGATGGTGGGGTGAGTGGGTTGGCCACAAAGGGCCATGAAGGAACTTTCTGAGATGCTGTAAATGTTCTGTATCTTGGTCATGGTGATGATTACATGACTGAAGGCATTTGTCAAAATTTGTAGAACAGTATAACTAAAAGCATGAAATTTGCTGTGTATAAATTATATCTCAATAAATCTAACTTCAAAGAAGAAGTTAAAATATTAAACTAATTCTTTTAAGCTTAGATAATTCTACTTGTGTGAATAAGTGCTTGGGTGGAAGTGTTAGTCGCTTCTCAGTTTGGTTGACATTGACCTGGACCTTCCTTGGCTCCTCTTTCTCATTGTTCTTTGTGATTATCTATTGACCCTTGTACCCCACCCTTGCAGTTCATTCATTTGGGACAATTTGAGTATCAGGCTAATACCTGTAATGTATTGAAACATATCAAATATATTTAAAGCTATGCATTCATAATGATACTAGGAAATAAAAATGAAAAAGTTACTGGTCCTTTTTAGAGGATACTAAGGATATCAACTTATTTTGAAAATTGGTGAAGTTAACAAAAAAAAAAGCGTTTATCGATTTTTCTCATATGACCTCAATTTTATGGTACCAAATTTTGGATGAGGGAAAGTTTCTCTTTGTGGACCAGATAATAAATAAGAAGGAATAATAGAATTAAAAGGTCACCATTTTGCAACTCTCTGTTAACTAGTAAATCTAGCCATTGATTGTCAATAGTTGCTACTATCACACAAAAAAGAGGCAAACAGATTTCATGTACTTACTGATACAAGTACACACCACTACCTCTGGAGTACTTTTGCCAAAAACTCCATGCCCAATCAGATTTTTAGGAAATGCAGGGAATTGGGACATGTGTTAATATCATGGGAACGCAATCAGTAAAATCCAGATCCTCAGCAACACAGTAAGACAACCCATTTCTTTAATGAGTAGGGAAAAGGAGAGAGACTCCGTAGATTTGAAAAGACTTGACATATAAGCCAATTGCAATGTATAGATCTTATCTATTAGGTCCAGATTTGAACAAAGAAGCTGAAAAGAATATGAGTTAATTGGGGAAATTTTGACATTGACTAAATGTTGTTGATATAAAGGAATTATTTAAGTGTTTTAGAAATAATGGCAATTTATGTTTTTTTTAAAGAACCTTTTTATCTTTTAGAGATATATAAAGAAATATCTATGGATAAAGTGTTAAGATATCTGGGATTTGCTCTGATACAGATGGGGAGAAGTGGGTGGGAGGTGTATAAGGAAATAAGATCGGCTGTGCATTGATAATTGTTGAGGCTGGATGAGGAATACACAGGAGTCATGATACTATTCTCTGTACTTTTTTTATATGCTTGGAATTTTATAGAATAAAATCATCCATCTAATATTGATTGCCTAGTATGCACCATGCACTAGGCTAGGTGTTAGGTTTTATATTGGTCAATAAGGGATGTAAATTATCACCAACCTTGTGGAACTTTTAGTCTCCAGGTGGAGGCAGATGATAAAGATGTAAATAAAAAATATGTATTATAAATTGTGATCTGCTGTGAAGGAAAATGAACACAGTTCAGTGATAGAGAATTATAGGGAAGGGCCTAGAGGCTGCTTAGGGGAAGTGGTGACATATCAGCCAAGATCTGAAGGGTGAGACTAGTGAGCCATGCAAAGGGACAGCGGGTAAGTGACAGGAGGGGTGGACAGGCCGGGCTAGGAAAGTATTCAATGTGGGTTTGCTTGTTCTTTCTGCTGCAAGAGAAAATATCTTATTGTCTGGCCACTTGTTGATTTAATATTTCTTTTGCTGACTGTCTTTTGTATCCTAATGTGTGTCTGACCTGGGATCTAATTAGAGTATGAACCTAGAACTACTTTCAAGCCTGGCATAGTTTCACATGCCCTGAACGGTTGCTGATAGTACAAGCTTTTTTTTTTTACCTATAGACTTTTCAACTGACAGTCAGAATGTAGATAGGGACAGTCTCGTGTCCTTGAACAAAAGAATCAGCAATTAAAATTACATCCTTGTAATCCTGGAAAGTCAGAGGAATAGGTCTTGGGTTCTGGATTATATTTTGCTTAGATAACTCAAACCTGTCCTTTAGTTACCCTTTGGGTTAATAGAGTAAAAAGAAATAATGTTTTTTCAAGTGCTTGAGTTTCTTAGAATGAGTGAAAGATGCTGTTAATATTAACTATCATATTTTCCAGTGATAGGAGTCAGACACATAGTAGAGAGTCAAATGTGAAATAAACAAATGACTGGCCCTTTGTATAAACTTCTCTTGGCCAAAGCCTTCTCTTTTGAGTCTGTATCAGAGCCTTTCACTATGTTTGTATCAGTAATTCTTTTATATTCACTCGTTCTGCTATCTTGGAGTATTTTGAAGGAATTTCTTTTCCCTGAACCTGTTAGTACTCTGGACAGGAGAGAGAGAGAGTGGGTGAGTGAGTGTGTGTGTGTGTGTGTGTGTGTGTGTGTGTGTGTGTGTGTGTGAGTGATGGGGGAAGTGCTGCTTGTTTTCCGCACGTGATCGTTTCCTCCCTTTGTCTTTTAGACATATTACAGATGCTACACTTGCCATTGTGAAAGGAGAGACCATTCCACTCGATGTCTTGCAGATCAAGGTAAAGTCTGTTTTTCCCAGAGTTTGAAAAATTAACAAAGTAGTGCACACGTACATTTTAAAGAAATGAGCTGTAGCAGTTCAAATGAGGTTACAATGAAAACAATATTGTTTCCGTCCCAGGCATAACTCCCACAGAAAAATAACTTTACCTGTTTATTCTAGTTGTTATCACTAGTTAACATGCTCATGATACTACTTTTTAAAATTGTGGTAAAAAACCCACAAAAGAAAAGTTACCATGATAACCTTTTTTACGTGTACACTTGATCATTAGTGTTCAGTGTATAACATTGCCTTTGACTTACCGGTGTCAGACTTTCTCTCTTGACCTCTCCGTACCCTGTAAGAATTCCTCTATATCTCCTCTCAGTATAGTTGTTTCTCTTTGTACTTCCTCCACTGATTACCTTTGGACCATATAATTTCTCTATCTCATGTGGTGGTTTGGAATATTAGAAGAGCTAATTATACAAAGCATTGAGGACAGTGACTGGTTTCATCTGAACCTGTTTGCGTGGTGGCCATCCCTCAGGCTTTGCTAAAGGTGAAATCTTTCTCATGTCACATCCGTCCTTTGGAATTCAGGTTACTTCAATGTCTTGCAGCCTCTGCTCTCTCTCTGATGAGCTCAAGAAAAAATGATAGTTTGTAAATTATCTGGCTTTTTTTTTTTTTTAGGGTGGAAACAATGTTCCACCCTAATGTTCAGTGGGAGCAGGACTTCCCATTTTTCTGTTGGGTTGTCTAACATTTTATTGATTTGTAGATGAACTTGTGAATTGTTTAAAAAAAAAACAAACAAACTTCTGCTGGCTTTGCACACTCAAAGGGCTTAGAAGCAATGACACTAAACAACAAAGAATGTACCTGGCCTTCAGATTTTGGTCTCTAAATAGTGTTCCATAATAAACATGACCAGGGCTCTGTGAAAAGATGGCTTCCAGAGGCAAGGCAAGAACCAAGCAAAGAGTTACTCAGAAACTGATGGAGACAACAGGAAAAGACATAGGAGGCTAGTCTGATGGTATCCTCCTGGCCAGTTTTGGGATAGTTTGAACATCAAAAAGAATAATAATGCTGATGGATTATAATGCAATAAGTAAAAATGAAGAATCTATAAGCCTACAGTTTAATATTAGAGAATTTCCAGCTTGTAAACGTAGAAGACATGATAGTTATTATTTTGCAATCACTAATGAAATAATTGATTCAAGTAGAGACCATTAGTGGATGCTCAAACCGCTGGATAAAAGGGTTGTTGGGGAACATACATCAACACAGTCTTAAAGCATCACAGCCTACTTAATGATTACAGAGGGAAAAGTGTACCTTTACAGTAGAGAGATCTAGCATATACCACCTAGTGATCAAACTTAGCATCATCAGTTATGGGACAGATGGGCATTATCTGCCTTCTGATGTGATCTATCAAGAAGGATAAATCATCACGTATATAGTTTCTTGCTCAAAATGTTAAATTATCTGAATCTAACTGAAAATAATAATGAGAAAAAAGTCCATCAAATTGTGGGACCTTCTAAAAACAACAGTTGGTCTGGCCTCTTCAAAAATTTCAGTGTCATGAAATCCAAAGAAGATGGTCTATTCAGGATTACAGAAGCCAAAGTAATAGAATTAAATCTGGCACAAAATCCTGGATTAGAAGAATGAAAAACAAGACCATAAAAGATACTATTGGAACAATCAGACCTATTTAATAGGGACTGTATATTAGATATTCTATGTCAATTTAGATTTCTTGAGGGTGACAGCATTATGTTTATGTCTGTCCTTGTTCTTATGAGATGTGCTGAAATTTGAGGGGTGAGGGTCATGAAGTCTTCAGCGTATTTGAAAATGATTTAACAAAACTACAAAACACGTAGACAGATAAAGCTAATAGGGGACAATGTTTTTCCTGGTGAATGTAGGTGAAAGACGTAAATGGTGTTCATTGTACATTAAAGGATTTCTTGGTTTGACATTTTTCCGAAAGAAAAATTTTGGAGGGAAGAAGACCCAGTAGCCGTTCCTGATTCCTGTTTGGAATCCTCTTTTTAAAAAAAAAAATTTTTTTTAACGTTTATTTATTTTTGACACAGAGAGAGACAGAGCATGAACAGGGGAGGGTCAGAGAGAGGGAGACACAGAATTGAAACAAGCTCCAGGCTCTGAGCTGTCAGCACAGAGCCCAATGCGGGGCTCGAACTCACAGACCGCGAGATCATGACCTGAGCCGAAGTCGGCCGCTTAACCGACTGAGCCACCCAGGCGCCCCTAGAATCCTCTCTTTAAGAAGAATTTAATTCCCAGGCACCTGGGTGGTTCGGTTGGCTAAGCATCTGACTTAGGCACAGGTCATGATCTCACAATTAGTGGGTTCGAGCCCCACGTTGGGCTCTGTGCTGTCCGTGTAGAGCCCACTTCAGATCTTCTGTCGCCCTCTCTCTCTCTCTGCCCCTCTCCAACACTTGCACTGTCTGGAAAATAAACATTTAAAAAAAAAAGAATTTAATTCCTGGAACGAAGGATATTCTCTCTGGGCAGTAGTTAAGTAACCATTCCTTCTTCATAGATCTTCTCCCCTCTTTCCCCACAACAAAAGGACAGATTCCCGAGAAGGCTAAGCCATAAAGCCAAACAATTGTATGAACAGTGAGCCCTGTGTCCTTTACTGAGATTTGGTCTTAAAATGCACTGGCTACATTCCGATTGTCCTTCAGAGGCTCTGAACATTTTATATTCATTCAAGTTTCCTGATATCTCTGAAAGAATGTTCCATACTATGTCACAATTCCAAACTTGAGTCCTAAAATATTGGTGTTAATTATATAGCATTGGCCATATGCATATTTATGACTGGTGAACCCATGTATTTGCAGCCTGTTTTCCTTTCCTTTTCCTTTGTTCTTCTGCACTGATGTCTGGACTCCCCACCATGATGTCATTGATCGTGATAAAAGTGACTTAAGTTGTATTTTATTCTTTAGCGATAATAAATCTAAGTCATTCTCAACAAAATGCAAGAGCTGGGTGAAAGTCTAGCCTAGGAACGCACCACAGATTGGCATCTATGAAGATATTATCTTAAAATGTTGTTATTACCGAAGGAGGTGAGTCAGGCTCTATCTTATAATAACTAGGTAATTCACTGTTGCTTATAAATGTGTGAGGAGTAATACATTCCAGAGTAATCAGGATTTAATTGGAAATTGTTGACTGTGCTTGTATTTAAACGTCTTCTCTCCGATTTTTTTCTTTTCTCCCAAATGTACTGAGTTTGTGAATTGACGAAACCAGCATCAAATTTGCCACAGGCTCCATGTATTGATGACACAGCCCAGGAAGCAGAAAACTTTGAAAATTAATTCCTAGAAAACATAGTACAGCAGCCTCCTCTGTGGCTTCTGAGGCACTCAGCTAGAGCTGAATTTGTCTTCTCTTTCTTCCTTATTCCTAGAAATTGCTTTCAGAATATGGGGGCAGCATGATAGGTAAAGCCTGATACTGGATTCCTGTTCTTAAAAGAAAACAAACCCAAACCCAATTAAACCTGTATAACTGAAGAGTCCCCAAAAATAGTCCTTGGAAGCTATAATAATGCTTTATATTTAGCTTTTTATAGTGTCTACTGAATTCTCACATCTCATTTGGACCTCCAGCTTAAGAAGACAAGATGTGTATTATTATCTTCGTTTGATAGAGTGAAAACAAAAAGTCAGCTGGTCATCTGACTAGTCACGCTGAAAACAGAAGTCGAGTCTAGATTTTCTGTTTTATAGTCCATTGCTTTTCAACTTGACTGCTTTGTCTAGGTGGTATCACTCTTGGCACGATCCTGTGATTTCCAAATGGCATTTTCCCATGTAGACATCTACAAAGCCTGGTACTTAACTTCAAAGGCTTTAAAGACCTACAGAAGCCTTTCTAGTTCTTTCTTTTTGCTACTTCAGTTGGCTCATAGAATCAGCCAACCCAGAACCCAAAGAGGATAGGGTTGCTGGCTGAAGTTAGAATCTGCTCCTTTCCCCTATCATTCCTGGTTTCCTTTTTTTTTTTTTTTTAACCCTGACTGATCATTCTCTCAAGATGACGCTTAGGGCTGCTTCAGAACTTCAGAATTCCTATTTTCTTTCTCTTCATCTAGAGTTCCTAAAATTCCTAGATTAGGTACCTATCTAGTTGACCAGAATTGTTTTCTTTTCACTGTTCCTTAAGCTTTTATTCCAGCCAGCTTTCTGAGTTATTTTTCTTTAGCAAACCAGTAGGCCCTTTTCCCTTTGCAGAGGGTCTATGACTTGGGACAACATATGTCCTTTGCTGTTAAGACCTGGTTGTGTGCCTGTTTTTATCTGTTTTTGTTTACTGACCCTTCCATCTGATCCTCAATTACCCAGACCTTAATCGGGTTAACATTCCAGTGGTAATTTGTCTGTTGGCTTCTCCTCTGTCCACCTACCCTTATTTTTCTTGTGTACCCCAACAAGGACTAGTCCCTTCATTACCGACCCTCTGTCCTCTCCTGAATCCTGAGGGCCCTATGACCATCTGGCTGTTAGCTGGGCTTGTCTAGATCTTTCCACACTCATTTCCTAGTCCAGAGTCATTCCTACCCCTTGCTAGGACATAGCACCCCAAATCAGTAGCACCTTGAAGTTACAAGGCTTTTTAGTTAATCTTCCCAGAATATTCCTAAAATCCTCCTCAATGAAGACAGAGAAAACATTTTTAGAGCACCAGTTGGGAAGTCTTCAATACTAAAACCAGGACATCGTGTTAGACTATGTGCTTTTGATCAGCCTTTCCCCAGGAGTATTAGTTACACAAAGTGCCTCCCAGGGAAGGGTTGCACAAACAATTCAGGAAAACTATTTGTATTTCTCCTTCTGGAAGTTTACAATATACATTAACATGTTAAAGACCCCAAGAAGAATTGTAGTGAACATAACTTGTTTCAAACCAACGAATTTTGGTATTTCTCAACTCCTTTCATCATGGAATCTTGTACAGTTATCATTATTATTAGTTGTGACGCTTACAAACCCCTTATGGAACAGTTGAGGGAAATAGTCCACTGCAGACTCACACAGTGTTGCTTCTCTTCCTCAGGTTAGACCTTTCTTCTCCCTTTTCTTTCTCTCCGTGCTTCTCTCTAACATCCCTCAATCTAGACACCTTATTCTTTAAAATTTGTTTTGTTTTAAAATTTATGTTGTGTTGCCCTGACCATGTGTGTCCTTTGATCCCCTCACACACCACATCCAGTCGCACCTGCTGTGCTTTCATAGCACTCGATGCATTTCTTGGTGGTGGGAACCTCCTGCATTGGATTGCTGTTGTCTGTGTCTGTCTACCCTTGTTGTACCTTGAGCTCTTTGAGGGCAGGTTTGTTTTTTTTTTTAATATAATTTATTGTCAGGTTGGCTAACATACAGTGTATACAGTGCGCTCTTGGTTTTGGGTTATGTTCCCATGATTCATTGCTTACAGTCAACACCTAGTGCTCATCCCAGCAAGTGCCCTCCTCAATGGAGAGCAGGTATTTTTATTACTACTCCCTAATGTATCATATTGTCAATGATAATTCCATGGGGAAAAAAAAAGATGAGCTTTCCATCATCAGGATGGCTCAAAGTCCTGCTGTTTTCCGCAATACCCACTTGGCACCTGGGGGACTAACATACCCCTCCTGTGCCAGGGGCCAAGGTGCCTCACCATGACCTCTGTGCTCCACCATCTCTGTCTAGTTCCCTTTTCCTTGCTTAACTGGTGCAGAGGGTGGAAAAGCAAATCTGCTGGAACAGACACACAAGCAAGGAATGGGAGGCCAGTATCTTTATTTACAAGCTGCCCCTATGAGTGTGTGATTTTCCTGGAAATCCCTCACTGGGTTTCGGTATCGCGGGATTGAGGGGGAAGCACGCCCTCCCCGAGGAGAACACTTGATATACTTGACCTAGACCAGCAATTTATGGTGTCCAGGATTCTCCTCCAGCTCCTAATCTTTGCTTGTACTGATGGCCTGGTGGAAATCGAGCTGGCTCTGCCCCCATTTAGCAAGTTCTATGGAGTTATGTCTAGCGTGTGGCTGCTCTGTTTAGAATGTGGGCACACTCTTGGGCTTTAGCTCTAATTCTGAGCTGTGGGAAAAGTCCCTTTTAGGATCTGGATCTTGTATATATTATATAGATATAGATATAGATATAGATATAGATATAGATATAGATATATAGATAGATCCTGATCTATCTGTATCTATATCTATATATTTATATATTTTTATATTCTAAGGAAGGTCCATTATAAAGTATAAACTCTTAAAGACAATGACTCTATTGTGTATGTTTTCTATATAATGCTTAACTGGCAGATTAATTAGTAACTCACTGATGGTAATTGCAGTATTTTGCCATAAAACATTGGGCTAAATCTGAATCACTTTCTTTTTTCTTAATTTGTTTTTGAGAGACAGAGACAGAGCATGAATGGGGGAGGGACAGAGACAGGGGGAGACTCAGAATCCAAAGCAGGCTCCAGGCTCTGAGCTGTCCGCACAGAGCCCAACGTGGGGCTCGAACCCACGCGAACTGTGAGATCATGACCTGAGCTGAAGGTGGGACACTTAACCGACTGAGCCACCCAGGTGCCCCAATCCGAATCACTTTTTATTCTGACTTGTTGTGACAGATATCTGGCTGTATTGTTAGATGCTCAGGTGAAATTTTCTAGAGTACCAGGATTCTGATCTTACTTGAGAACACTTGGACCTCTAAAGAGAATGCAGGCTGAAATGATCTTTGCCTTGGGCAAGTCTGAGAGAGAAGTACTTCTGGCTGACCCGACTTCTGATTGGTCAAAAAGCCAGCATAGTTAGGTACTTCTTTTACAGTCTGAAGTATGATGATATGTTCCCTTGCCAGCAGATTCATGAGGCCTAATATTTAAAAATTAATTTCATTTTACAGGATGGTTTATTCAGGTCCTTTTACTGAGTACTCAGTTAATTTCTGAGATTTTGAACACCCTTTTTGTTTTTATTTATTTATTTTTAACGTTTATTTATTTTTGAGACAGAGAGAGACAGAGCATGAATGGGGGAGGGGCAGAGAGAGAGGGAGGCACAGAATCTGAAACAGGCTCCAGGCTCTGAGCTGTCAGCACAGAGCCCGAGGCGGGGCTCGAACTCACAGACCGCGAGATCGTGACCTGAGCTGAAGTCGGACGCTTAACCGACTGAGCCACCCAGTCACCCCTTGAACACCCTTTTTAGAATTTGGTTTGAGGAAAACTAGGCTGTGAGCATTTGCTGACTTAACTATAGAGAGTTCCAAGTTAACTGTAATCATTAATTTAAAATGAATGTATTTAACTTCCAGGGTGAAAAGGAAAAGCCTGTGTTTGCAGTGACCGGCCTTCGATGGGGATCCTTCAGAGACGCTGGCGTCAAAGTTAGCAAGTAAAGGATTACTATACTGCCATGGGATGATGTTTTAAAAATCTTGTTTTGCTCCTATCCTTGACATTTTTATCTACAGTGATCTTCTAGGAAGAAATCTGGTGGGCCTGCTGGTTGAATTATGTGTGACTAATACAAGTAGAGGTTTGTATCTTCCACACAGAGCAGTTAGGGAAGGTTTGGTTCCCTGCCCCCAGCTTGGTATTGGAGTGGAGGAGATGCATCTCTGTCCCTGGAGGTCATATTTGAGGGCAGGTTAGGCTCATGCTACACAGAAGTTGCCTATCATCCTGCAGCCTGCTCAGCTGGGCACCAAGTGAAAGACAGTGCTGGAGCCCCAGCCTTATGGAGCTTTTACCGCCCTGGTCTCAAGACTGCCTGAGAGGGGTTTTGGGGTTTTTTTTCCCCCTTTAAAAAAAAATTTCAATTGTTGTTAGTTAAAATGCAGTGCAGTATTGGTTTCAGCAGTAGAATTCAGTGATTCATCACTTACATGCAACACCCAGTGCTCATCCCAACAAGTGCCCTCCTTGGTATCCATCACCCATCTAGCCCATCCCCCACCCACCTCCCTCCATCAACCCTCCGTTCTCTGTATTTAAGAGTCTCTTAAGGTTTGCCTCCCTCTATTCTCTTTCGGCACCCCCTTCCCATATGTTCATCTGTTTTGTTTCTTAAATTCCATATATGAGTGAAATCATGCAGTATGTGTCTTTCTCAGATTGACTTATTTTGCTTAGCTTAATACACTCTAGCTCCATCTATGTCATTGCAAATGGCCAGATTTCATTCTTTTTGATTGCTAGGTAACATTCAATTGTGTATATATATCACATCTTTTTTTTTTTTTTTTTTTTACTTTATTTTTTGAAGGCAGAGAGAGACAGAGTGCCAGTAGGGGAGGGGCAGAGAGAGAGGGAGACACAGAATCTGAAGCAGGCTCCAGGCTCTGAGCTGTCAGCACAGAGCCCGATGTGGGGCCCAAACTCACAAACTGGGAGATCATGACCTGAGCTGAAGTCGGACGCTCAACTGACTGAGCCACCCAGGCTCCCCTATACCACATCTTTTTTATTCATTCATCAGTCAATGGACATTTGGACTCTTTCCATAGTTTGGCTATTGTTGATAATGCCGCTATAAACATTGGGGTGCCTGTGCCCCTTTGAATCAGCATTTTTGTATCCTTTGGGTAAATAATAGTGCAATTGCTGCATCGTAGGAATAGTTCTATTTTTAGTTCTATTTTTAGTTCTATTTTTAGTTTCTTGAGGAACCTCCATACTGTTTTCCAGTGTGGCTGCACCAGTTTGCATTCCCACAACAGTGCAAGAGGGATCCCCTTTCTCCACATCCTCACCAACACCTGTTGTTTCTTGGGTTGTTAATTTTAGCCATTCTGACAGGTGTGAGGTGGTATCTCATTGTGGTTTTGATTTGTATTTCCCTGATGATGGGTGATGTTGAGCATCTTTTCACGTGTCTTTTAGCCATCTGGGTGTCGTCTTTGAAAAGTGTCTATTCATGTCTTCTGCCCATATTTGTTTTTTTGGGTGTTAAGTTTGATAAGTTCTGTATAGATTTTGGATACTAACCCTTTATCTGATATGTCATTTGCAATTATCTTAGCCCATTCCATCAGTTTCCTTTTAGTTTTCTTGATTCTTTCCTTCACTGTGCAGAAGCTTTTTATCTTGATGAAGTCCCAATAGACCTGTTTGCTTTTCTTTCCCTTGCCTTCAGCCTTGTGTCTAGTAAGAAGAACCTTACACCTAAAGGACTAGAAAAGGAGCAGCAAATAAAGCCTAAAGCCAACAGAAGAAGGGAAATTATAAAGATTAGAGCAGAAATAAATAATATATAAACAACAACAATAACAAAAAACAGTAGAAGAGATCAATGAAACTAAGAGTTGGTTCTTTGAAAGAGTAAACAAAATTGATTAGTTTATCAAAAAGAAAAGAGAGAGGATTCAAATAGATAAAATCACAAATGAAAGAGGAGAGATCACAACCAACACCACAGAAATACAATTATGAGAGAATGCGATGAAACATTACGTGCCAACAAATTGGGCAATCTGGAAGAAATGGGCAAATTCCTAGAAGCTCACAACCTACCAAAACTGAAACAGGAAGAAATAGACAATTTGAACAGACCCATAACCAGCAAATAAATTGAATCAGTAATCAAAAATCTCCCAACAAACAAGAGTCCTGGGCCAGATGGCTTCCCAGGGAAATTCTACCAGACTTTTAAAGAAGAGTTAATACCTATTCCTCTCAAACCGTTCCAAAAAATAGAAATGGAAGGAACACTTCCAAACTCACTCTATGAAGCCAGAAGCCAGCATTACCTTGGTTCCAAAATCAGACAAAGACCCCTAAAAAGGAGAATTGTAGGCCAATATCCCTAACATGGATACAGATATTCTCAATAATATATTAGCACATTGAATTCAATAGCACATTAAAAGAATTATCCACCATGACCAAGTGGAATTTATTCCTGGGCTGCAGGGCTGGTTCAATATTGGCAAATCAATCAACATGATACACCACATTAATAAAAGAAAGGATAAGAACCATACGATCCTGTTGATAGATGCAGAAAAAGCATTTGAGAAAATACAGCATCCATTCCTAATGAAAAGCCTCAACAAAGTAGGGATAGACAGAACATACCTCAACATCATAAAGGCCATATATGAAAGACTCACATCTAATGTCATCCTCAATGGGGAAGAACTAAAAGCCTTTTCCCTACAGTCAGGAACAGGACAAGGATGTCCACTTTCACCATGACTATTTAACATAGTACTGGAAGTCTTAGCCTCAGCAATCAGACAACAAAAAGAGATGAAAGGCATCCAAATCAGCAAGGAAGAAGTCAGACTTTCACTATCTGCAGATGACATTATAGTCTATGTAGAAAACCTGAAAGACTAGCAAAAAATTGCTAGAACTAGTACATGAGTTCAGCAAAGTCTCAGGATACAAAATCGATGTGCAGAAATCTGTTGCATTTCTATACACCAATAACAAAGCAGGAGAAAAATCAAGGAATTGATCCCATTTGCAATGGCAGCAAAAACAGTAAGATACCTAGGAATAAACCTAACTAAAGAGGTAAAAGTTCTGTACTTTGAAAACTATAGAACACTGATGAAAGAAATTGAAGAGGACACAAAGAAATGGGAAAGCTTTCCGTGCTCATGGATTGGAAGAACAAACATTGTTAAAATATCTATACTATGCAAAGCAATCTACACATGTAATGCAGCCCCTGTCAAAATACCACCAGCATTTTTGTGTAGAGCCAGAACAAATGTAAGATTTGTATGGAACCACAAAAGGATAGCCAAAGCAATCCTGAAAAAAACAAAACTGGAGGCATCGCAATTCTGGATTTGAAGCTATATCACAAAGCTGTAGTCATCAAGACAATATGGTACTGGCACAAAAATGGGTACATAGATCAATGGAACAGAATAGAAGACCCAGAAATGGACCTACATCTGTATGGCCAACTAATCTTCGACAAAGCAAGAAAGAGTATCTGAGGCAAAATAGTCTCTTCAACAAATGGTGTTGGGAAAACCGGACCACTTTCTGAACACCATGCACAAAAATAAATGCAAAATGGACGGAAGACCTAAATGTGAGACAGGAAACCATCAAAATCCTAGAAGAGAACCCAGGCAGAAACCTCTTTGACCTTGGCCAGAGCAACTTCTTGAGATGTGTTCTTTTTGAAAGCCTAGCTACACGACAGTGATACTTGGAAATTGAGAGAGTCAGGCAGATGCTGACTATGTATTTCTTGTATATTCTTGTAAATCTATCCACTGTATAACTCAAGCCTAGCAGATTGAAAGACCGCAGGCTGCCTATCTGAGAGGGAAGAAAGGTGGACGCCTGGTGGTGTTTGGAGCTGGAAGAAACAGACCCGTGGAGTCAGGGATGAGAAGCTGTTGCTGGCTTCCACAGAAATGGACTTATTTTTGCAAAGTTCATTGTGCTAAATGAAACTATTGGCTTGGAGAGAGGGTGTGCCGTGTTCTGTTAGAAGTGGAGGGTGGTGCAGGCAAAGGCTTCCTGAGGTGGGACTAAGGAGACACTGTATGAGGTTTGGTCCATATCTGGTGGGTCGTGCCTTTTTTTTTTTTTTTTTTTTTTTTTTTAACTTTCCTTAACATCGGGCTTACAGGTTTAGTGCTGTTTAAATGAGTTATGATCGATCTGACACATAGCTTTCATCAAGAAAACTCTTTCCTCATAGGCTTTCCCACCACACTTTCTTTACGGAAATTTCTCATACTTGTCTCACTTTTGTATCCTGCTGATGAAGTTCCTGAGAGTGGAATGTCAGAGATGGGTTGTATTACACTACGCCCTGCAGTTTTTAGCGTTTCACGTTGTTTTTATTTGCAAGATTGCCATGATTACCTTGACTGCACCAATCACCCTAGGTTTTATCTGTGATCTCGAATACCAGCAACTCCATCAAGAGGAATTGCTTAGTTTTCCCTGAGTCTGATGAGAATAAATGGCTTCCTGAAATGTGTTCATTGACAACTGAACGCTAGCATAGGTCATAGGGATATCTCACACACTTGCCTATATTTTGGTTGGTTTTGGAACAGTGACTTTATAATTTTGGGTGGTGGTTTCTAACACCTTGAGTAGGACTCGAGTTGCTCCGTGTGCTGTGGGAGAAGCAGTAGGCTTGCAAACCATGGTTTCCTAGCTGGCCATCAGGCTACAAGTGTCATCTCAAGTTCTGCTATTGGTAGAGATGAGTGGAACTATGGATAGTGAGAAATAAACCGCCTTTCTCTCTGGTTGGCTGGGAAGAGAAGTCAATTATTACGTAAGCTTAAAAAAAATCAGATGGTCAAGGCCCTCATTAGTAGCATCACAGTATTAACCTGGATAATAATTAGGATGGCTCCACATGGCTCATTGGAGCCTATCAAACCTCCTTATTCTGGCATTCAAGGCCCAACTTAATCTGTCATCAACTCTAATTCCATAGTTACATATCTTTACTTTTAAGTTTTTGCTGTGGGTGTTATTCTCAGTGGTTCCTGTGCCTTTGCTTCTCTTCTTGCCTAGAATGATTCCTTTCCCTCTTCCATATATCTAAATCCAAACGATCCTTCTAAATCCCACACCTTTACTTTGCTCTGGAGCCATTCGTTATATAGGCGTGGCTGCTCTGACGATTTTCGGCCCTCGGTGATTTCTTATCCCTTCTTGACTCTCCTTACCAATAAACGGTGATGGGTTTATACCAATATATATATACATGGTCATTTATCATTTTCTGCTACTTTTTTGGGTTTTCTCAAATTATAAGCCTTCAAAGGCAGGAATTTTATACTCTGTATTTCTTCTGTTTGCTTCATATACATAGTAAGTGCTAAATAAATGCATATTGATCAGAATCAAATAGGGAGCACTTCAGATGTGCTGGTAGGGGCTGGAGAGGAAGAGGAATCTATTTTATGCCACTTTTCTAATTTCCAGTAGTCATCTTTCTCTTTACACCAGGCTTTTATGTATTTAGCAATATGAAGACCCTCTTCATTCCTAGATTTAACACTTGCCATTTTAAAGCTGTATAACACGAGTAATGTGAAGTTATGCTGACTTACAGATTTTAATTCTGAGTGTGTTTGTGTGTGTGTGTGTGTGTGTGAGAGAGAGAGCGAGAGAGAGAACATGGTATACAGGATACAGTCACTTAGCTTGTGAGTCACACACCAGATCACCTGGCATCTGCCTCTCATTGTGGCTTCATTGTCCTCCACTCATTGCACTTTTGAATGTAGACTCCACTACGTTCTTTGGTTGAAAGTGTACATTACAGTGATACCTGGGAATTGAGAGAGTCAGGGAGTTGCTGATTATGTATTTCTTACAAATTGCAAGGATCTATATCCAGTGTATAACTAATTACACGCTGTTCAACGCGGCATTGAAATGCAGATTAAAAACTTAACTGCCTTACTTTTTTTCTGCTAAAGCACAATCCCTAAGCCTCCAGAGCTCAGAGTAGAGTGTAATTCTTAGTACACCGCTCACACTAGGGGGCTTATGACTAGTGCTCCCAGTAGAGGCAGAAATCGAATGTAGTGTCCTTCATGAATGGTCTCTATCATGTTGATAGTTCCCTTAATTTTCTTTAAAAAATTTTTTAAAAATCTTTATTTATTTGTGAGAGAGAGACAGAGTGTGAGTAGGGGAGGAGCAGAGAGAGAGGGAGACACAGAACCCGAAGCAGGCTCCAGGCTCTGAGATGTCAGCACAGAGCCCGACTTGGGGCCCGAACCGTGATATCATGACCTGAGCCGAAGTTGGATGCTCAACCAACTGAGCCACCCAGGTACCCCAGTTCTCTTAATTTTCTAATTAGATTTTTATCTTGATCTTTCTCAGGTACTGGTACCTTGGTCCCCTAAAAACCAAAGCGGCTCACTTCTTCAGTACTCTTAAGGTAAATGCAATTTACAATGTAGAAATTTGCCCTGTGTTACTGTGTTGTTAGTCTGTGATGTGTGTATTTGGATTTTGAAAAATCCCTTGCTACAGATACATATGACATGCTCCAATGCTGTAAAATGGGGGATATTTACATAGGTACGAATGCAGAAAGCATTCCTGTTAACTAAGCAGTCACCCCTCCTCTACCAGCTCATTCCCTCCATTACCAAACCCATACTTAATTTGTTGTTGATATTCCATTTCTTTTTGCCTATTTATTCACTCATTCTTGCCAGACAAACCTGAAACAGAATGACCTATATCTCATCAGTGATTTGTAAGGGTATCTGTATTAGTATCTGGAAATGAATTGGAGATTTGTATCTGAATGTATGATTGTACAGACTTGTGTATAATAAAGTCTGCTTCAGACAGTGCTAGCGAAATATGGGTAGTAGTTACTGTCTTGGACAGTACAAATAAAGAATATTTCCAACATTGGAGAATGTTCTATCGGGCAGTGCTGCTGCTATAGACTATACACTGAAAAATGTTGGCATAGAGAAAAGCTGAACAATGTGTATTAATGGAAATGCTAATAGAAAAGTCATCCTTATCTGCGGGTGATCTATTGTGTTCAGCTTTTATGCAAATCAAAGCTCTAAACACAAAATTTGGCAGGTCAATCTGAAAATTGGCAGATGAAGTTTGTAGTGAAAACCTTGGTTCTAATGTTAATATTCAGAGTATCAAGTGTTTTTCTAACTATAAAAATGATGTATGTCCATTGCAAAACATTTGGAAAACAAAGCTCCCTTTACCTTCTAAATAAATTCCCACTATGTTAAAGAAATGTAAAAACATGAAATCCCTAAAGTACTAGGGGTAACCAATTTACATGATTATGAAAATGAACTTGGAGGGCAATGCGTTTCTACACCGAAAGCAGACTAAAACGCAAAATGCGTTGTTACTCTTGCTTAAGAGAATAATTTCAGTGGTGGAGTAGTAGGTGCATTTAGGAAGAATAGAGTACCTATTTAAGTTGTAGAGTAAGGAGAATGTGAACTGTTTCCACCATTTCTTTAGTGAACAGTTATTTTTTTTTTTTTAAGTTTGTTTTTGAGAGAGAGAGTGAGAGCGGGGAAGGGACAGAGAGGGAGACACAGAATCCGAAGCAGGCTCCAGGCTCTGAGCTGTCAGCACAGAGCCTGATGTGGGGCTTGAACTCACAAACTGCAAGATCACGACCTGAGCTAAAGGCAGATGCTTAACCTACTGAGCCACCCAGGTGCCCACTGAACGGTTTTTAATATCTTTTGTGGCAAGCCCTGCTAATGCTTGGAATACAAAGTCAAATAAGGCCGGTTTCCTGCCCCCAAGAAGGAGAATGTGAAGGACAAGTAAATCCGCGGTTTGGCAAGTGCTGGGAGAGCATGGAAGGATGAGGTGGGAGCGGAGAGGAGGGGCACTCATATCTGACTCAGGGACAGCAGTCTTTTCAGAGCAGGGAACAGTTTTACTAAAGTTTGAAATCTGTACAAGACTAGGTCAAGGGAATTCTGAGTGGAGGAGCCACTGTGGGATGGCCCTGTGCTGTCACGTGGCCAGTGCAATAGAATGGCAGGAAGGGGGTTTTGGGGGGTTGGGGAGGGGCCGGTCACGGCAGGTCTGAATGTGGGATCTAACTTATACCATTAAAGTGTTGGGGAGTTACTGAGTCTTAAGCAGGGGAGAGACATGAGCAGGTATGCATTTTAGAAAAGTTACCTGTCAGCAGTGTAGACGAGTGATGGCTGTGGGCGGTTAAGGCGAGGGCACCAGATCGAAGATTGTGGAAGTAAGTCAGGTGGGAGGGGATGAGGCCCACATAGGGTGAGAACAGTGCGTGTCGACAAGGAGGATGGATTACAGAGATACTGAGGTTGACCCCTCACAAGTGGGAAGGAGAGTATGGGACCCCCAGATTTCTGGTCTCAGGGACTAGTTGGCTGCCTAGAGTTTTCCATCAACATTGCCAATATTAGAGTAGGATCAAGTTTGTAAAGAGAAATGAAATGTTCAGTTTGGCATATACGGAGTGTAACCTCCCTGTGGTACAGGCCAGTGGAGACATAATTGTGACTTTGGTCTGAAGAAACTGGTGTAGACATCGTAAGTGTCTGAGTGCCATTGTGACTGTGGGTTGGATGAGGATGTGTGCAGGACAGATGGTCAGGGATACAGGGATGGCCCCAAGCAATGTAAGCATTTAAAGAGCCTCAAAGCTGCCTCCGGAGCCGGAACCCACGGGGAGGGAAGTCCCCGGGAGGGGACACACGCACACTAGTGGGAGCCAGAGCCTCGTGAGGCAGCGGCACAGAGGCTAAATAAGGGCAGGAAAGTGTCCCCTGAGCTCAGCGGCCTCTGAAGGTCTGGTCACCTCCTGAGTGGAGCTGCTGAGCCACATTGAAGCAAGTTAGGGAATAAATGGGAGGGGAAGAAGTGGACACAGAGGATTGGGCCACTCCTTCAGGAAGCCTGACTTTGACGGGAAGGAGATAGAAAAGGCAAAAACTAGTGAGAAATAAGGGGCCAGTGGAGTGTTGTTTTTATTGATTGGAGAGAGAGCCGTGTCTTTATACCCTGAAACAAGAGAAAGGGAGACTAGGGACAGGTGAGGGGAGACACAAAGCGTGACTGAGGTGGCAAAATGCACACGCAGGAAGGAGGGCGTGGGGCCCACGGACAGGCCTTGAACAGAGGAAGGGGAGCCCTTTTCCTTGAGACAGAAGAGAAATAAAGCAGAGGTCCAGGTGAAAACAGGTTTACAGAGTGTTCAGGCAGTTCTCACTGATGTCTCGATAGTCTCGCTGAAGCGTAGGGAGCAAAGTGATCTGTTGAAAACGAGGTGGGTGGTAGTGGGAGGGGGGATTTGAAGAAAGATGAAAACAGGGAGGTTGAGAAGGATTATCAAATGGCATTGAGAACCTGAGACCAAGAATTGTGACACTCATGTGCCCCTTTCCCTGTATCAGTTCTTAGCTGGAGTGTTGTTTGTCCTTCTAATAACACTGAGCCATGATGTACAAGTACAGAAACGTAGTGATAAGACTGATCCAGAATAGGGGCTTTTCAGGGCCCCTACTATGGAACACCAAAGACATAAGAGAGCCAACAGTGATGGGAAAGGAGCTATTTGAAGTAATCAACTGTTAATTAGGTACTGAAGGAAATGGGGTCAGGGACAGGAATTCTCAATGTGATTAGAAATGTGGTGTGGTTAGGATCTTCAGGGCTCTAAAACGAACACCCCTGTCTTCCTCTTCTGAGTCTGAGCCAGGTTATGAAAGCAAATGCAGGAACCAGGCAGAGGGAGATCAAAATACCAGCCTTATAAATGTCAGCAGGAGTAAAGGACACAGCTTAGATAATACGGTCACAATCAGATTTCCGAGTACTCCAAATTGAATTCATCCCCTTAAAACGTCTCCTTCAGGGCAGACTGCTGTAGGAAGCAGAGTCCCCAGGACGGCTGCTTTCAGAGAGAGAGAGTGAGAGAGAGAGAAACCAAAATTGTTACTCCTTTGTAATTCACTGCATGGAACTCTGAGAACAGGGAGGAGTGGTTCACCCTAAGAGATATATTGAGCACAAAAGAATCAGTCAAAAGAAGAATATGGGGTGTGGTTAGAGAGTAGGATATCAAGGTTTTAGACTTCCATGGTGGAATAGTTCTGGGTAACAGGAACGACCAGGATGTGGCCATGGAAATGGGTGGCTTGGGGCGGGGATTAGAGATGATGTCAAGGACTGAGAGGCTAGGGTGTTGTTTTAATTATTCCTGTAGACACTGATGAGGTGGGCTTGGGGTGTCAGGAAGTAGAAGACAAAAAAATCTAGAGTGTGAGAATGATGGACTTTGAAGCCTTGGGCTGGATCACGAGGCTGGCTGAAGCCACTCTGGCCTCTGTGTGGAGTACGATTCCAGAAGTGAAGAAGGTATTCGATGCAGCGGGACTTCATGCGTGTCATTTTTGTGTCATTTTCTGTAAACCGAAGATAAACTCATTACGGGATGATTGTATGCTCATTCAAATGGTTGTTTTTGGAGAAGCGTAAGCAGTGGTGGTTAGTCCACGTGGACCTTCTGCTCTGTGAGAGCCGTGGAGGCAGCAGTCACGGAGTTCATGGTTCTCAAGATAGAAGACAGGCCTTCGGTAGGAAAAGAAAGCTTGGGGACTCCATGCTCCAAAGTAGAGATGATTCCAGTCAGTGAGAGATTATTAATTAGCGTCCAGGCGGGTGCAGGTAGAGATACTCCCAGAGTTTGGACCGATGTGTGCCTGACAAGCTTCTCTCTTCACATTAAAAGGAGTGGCCTCAGACTCATCAAGCCTCTATCTCGTACACGGGACCCACAGAGAGACTTCCCAGTGGAGCAGAAGAGACCCCTCCCCGGCCCTCTTTGTACAGGAGAATCCTGCGAAGGCTCGCGTCCTACTGGGCCCAACCGCAGGACGGTGAGCCGTGTGGTGGTGCCGCGGTCCGTTCGGGACTGCCTGGCGCGGGCCCCAGATCAGCGCGAGAGACTTCTCTCGCGCAGGGGGAGCCTTTCAAGGATCCTTGAATTAGCCGTGTGTGCGCCACAGAGCAGGACCCGAGTCAGCACAGCGTCCCGGATGTGGCAGCAGCCCGTGCCTTTGCTGACCAACTGCGGCTCCCCCGTTCTGTCACCAAGCTTGATGTTATTGTGGCTGCTTGGGTGGGGGTGTCGCAGGCGTAGAGATGCCACTGGCACGTGGCTCTTTATCCTGTGTGTAAGAGCTGGGGAAGGAAACAGGTGGAGAGTCAGCAGCCAGGCTTAGGAGGCCAAGCGGAGCAGCCGGCAGCTGGCCCTCGGTGGGGCAGTGGTGGAACGCTAACGGGAGCACTTGACCTGAGTCTCATGCACCCACGCAGCCCTGTCCCAGGAGCTGAGCCCCAAGGTCTGGAAAGAAGTGCAGCTGTCCACCATTGAACTGTCCATTACCACACGGAACAGCCAGCTGGACCTGACGGTGAGTGTGCCTCTTTATTAGAAGAGCATTTGGTATCTGGGAAAAGTGACCGAGAGAGAGGAAAGGAATCGGGAAGAAGAGGGTGTGGTGTGCTTTTAAGGAATAATAGCAATGAAAAGAAACAGCAAGTGAACAGCCCGCTTAACGGGCTCTGAGCAAGGATTCCGGCCACTGCTTAGTAGACACGAAAAGTTGACCTGTTCCCTTTTGTCACGGGAATAGAAAATTGTGGAACTTTTACCTGAGCGACTCTCCATTATTTTTGTGACTACATTAAATGTATGGACTTAGGTCCCCAGGAGAAAAAAAGATATATATACATACATAGAATCCAGTCTGTTGACATACACTGTCCAGTGCAGTGGCCTCTAGACCCGTGGCTCTTTGGATTAAATAAACTCTAGCACTCATTTCTTTAGTCACAATAGCCACATTTCAAGTGCCCGTTAGCCATAGTGGCAGGTAGCTACCACACTGGAAAGCACAGATACAAAATGTTTCCGTTAGTGCAGAAAGTTCTGGATCGTGCCCCTATTGACAATGCACCAAAAAATGTTGACATAATACAGAGGTCGGCACACTGGTCTGCCACCTGTTTTTGTATAACCCACAAACTAAGAATCGATCTTACATTTTTAAATGGGTGTAAGAAAATCAAAAGAATAGTTTGTGATGTGCAGAAAGAATAGGAAATTCGAGTTTCAATGTCCATAAGTAAAGTTTAATTGGAAGAACCACGTTCATTCACATACATGCTGTCTGGCTACTTTCGTGCCATGACGGCAGAGTCGAGTAGTTGCCACAGACTCTCTGGCCCCAAAGCCTAGAATATTGACTCTCGGGCCATTCAGAGTTTTCTGACCCCTGCTACAGAGAAAACCTTAGTAGTTTATGTTAGTGAGAATGCTAATAGAAAAGTTGTCCTAACCTGTGGACCAGTTACTAAGATCGGGTTTTATGTAGATCCAAGTAGTATGTTTACACTTGACCCAGTCAGTCTGGAGACTGAACGTAGGGATTAAACGTATGAGTACAGTGGGGAGTTCGCCTCTAATGTTAACAGAGTACTGATGTTTTCTAACTGTAAGAGTAATATGTGTCCGTTCTATAAGATTTGGATAACACAGCTTCCTTCCCCTGGATTAATTCAAGTTGGATTAAAGAGTTAAATTAGAAAAATAAAACCATGAAAGCACTCGACTGAAAGCTAAGTGATTATTGATGTAAACTTGGGGAGGACCAGATCTTTCTAAGCATGGCATCTAAAGCAAAAATCATATTGATGCATTTGCCTACTCATAATGAAAGAAACTATAACCAAACTTTTAATGACAAATTGGGAAAAAGAAGTGATAGAGCAGGAGTTAATAGCTTTCTTTTATAACAAATTCTTAAGAAATAGGCAGAGTACTAATATAAATAACAGGCACAGGACAAGAATAGAAATTCACAAAGGACATATAAACCTGAGAAAATAGCTTACATTTGCTGAATGTAAGCGAGGCACTGTCCTAAGAATTTTACATAGTGTCAACTCATGGGATCCTTAGAACTACCTTATCAGGTAGATGTAACTTTTATAAATGGGTAAGGGTAAGGGTTACCCATGTAATGGGTAAGGAAACAGAAAAAAGTCTCAACACCGAAGAAGTGCAAATTAAAATAATAACTATTGAAATGTCCTAAATTAAGCATGCTAGTGTGCCCTGTCGGGGTCGGTGGGCGAGTGGGCACTCGTGCATTTCTGCTGGAACGGTAAATCAGAACACCTTTCCTGATGGCATCTTGGTGGTCTCTATGAGGCATCTAAAACATAAGCACACCTTTGGCCCTGTTAAGTATGTTTCCAGAATTTATCGTACAGGAACAGTCAGATGTGTACATAGTGTAGACATGCCCTTCTCACATGATGGGATTCTGAACACACTGGTGGAAGTGAATGTAGTAAGGTTGAAAAAATAGTTTTTGTTCTGGAGGATTTCAAGAAGAAAGATAAAATTTCTAATTACACATTGCTTTTATACCCAGTCTCTGATAATGTGTGTTTCTAGTACTTTGTTCATGTTCTTCATCGTCGTTCTTTTCTCTGATGATGGAATACCAGTGAATGGATGGAGTTCAGTCGAGGATGTGATTGTGGCTCAAGATTAGCCACATGCAATTAGGAGAGTGTAGGGTACTGTGCTGCTTATCACCCGTAGCAGCACATTCATTTCCTTTTTCCACACCTCTTTGTAGAAATAGAAGCAAATGCAATAAAATAATTCAAAGACAATGATGCCACCATGTAATAGCTCAAAATTCATTTATCGTTTAAAAAAGTACATTCACAGTCAAAGAGGCTTTAAGGGGTGTGGAGTGTGTGCAAATTAGGATCTCTTGTTCAGCTTTGTTCACTGTATTTATAATAGCAAAGTGTATGAAACAAATGAACCAAGGGACTGGTTAAATACATTCTGGTGCATTTATTTAAAATGTTCTCTGTTTACTGACATGGAAAGATAGTTATCATATATTAAGTGAAAAACCAGGCTAGTATGGTATGCATCACATGATTCTATTTTTATTTTAAAAAGAAACACTTTTACTCTCTCTAAAAAAAAAAGAAAAAAGAAAGAAAGAAACACTTTCACCTATAATTGAGTTTGGTGAATGATGGAGGCAGGGCTTCAGTTTTATAATCTTTTCTGATAGAAAGCCAGTTGTCCAGGCAGCATTTACTGAATTTCCTCACCCTTGTCTCCCCCATCTGCTGTAAACCCCCGTTGTATTGTAAGTGTAGGTATACATGGACGTGTTCGCAGTTTCTCTCTTCAATTGATCTGATTTTCTAGGCCTGGATTAGTACTATGCTGCTTTTAATTATTATCATTTTGTAAGTCCTTCAATGTTTTTCTTCTTAAAGAGTCTCTTGGCTATTCTTGGCTCTTTGACCTCTATAAATTTCTTAAAAGGTTTATTTTATTAGGTTCCACATAAAAATCTGTCATATTGATCAGGATTACACTGAATCTGTAGATCAGTTTGAGGAGAAATGACATTTCTATAATATAGACTCTGCTGTCGTATGAAGTGGCATAGCTCTTCCTGAGGTTTTTAATGCCTTTCAATGAAGTTTTATAGTTTTCTCTAACATTTTGTCTTTTGTTGGATATATTCCTGGTTATCTTAATTTTTGGATGCTTTTGTAGATAGTATCCCTTAAAAATTTATTTTAAATATTTTCGGTGGACATGTAATTGATTTTTTACAGATATGTGATCAACAATCTTATGACCAAGTTCTTATTTATCATTTATGGATTCCTTTGGATTTCCTCTGGATTCATCCATATCAATTGCAAATAGTGCAAGTTTTGTGTTTCCTTTCAACTACTTAGCCTTCTAATCTTTTCTCTTACCGCCGTGGCCGGGACCTCAGTTGAGTGTTAAGTAGACGTAGGGCTAGCAGATGTCATTGTCTTACTCCGATGTTGACAGAAAGGTTCCGTTGCTTCATTCTTGAGTTTGATGGGACTTTTTAAAAGTGTTTATTTACTTTTCTGAGAGAGAGAGACAGAGTGTGAGTGAAAGGGAGGCGCGGAGAGAGAGGGAGACACAGAATCTGAAGCAGGCTTCAGGCTGAGCTGTCAGCACAGAGCCCGACGCGAGGCCCAAACTCATGAACCGCGAGATCATGACCTGAGCCAGAGTCGGACGCTTCACTGACTGAGTCACCCAGGTGCCCCTTGATGGGATTTTTTTGTAGACACCTTTTAGAAGATGAAGGAAGTTCCCTTCTGTTCCTAATTTGCTAAGGGTTTTTTTTTCTTTGTTTGTTTTTGTGTTTTTTTTATTTTTTTATTTTTTTTATTTTTTAATATATGAAATTTACTGTCAAATTGGTTTCCGTACAACACCCAGTGCTCATCCCAAAAGGTGCCCTCCTCAATACCCATCACCCACCCTGCCCTCCCTCCCACCCCCCATCAACCCTCAGTTTGTTCTCAGTTTTTAACAGTCTCTTATGCTTTGGCTCTCTCCCACTCTAACCTCTTTTTTTTTTTTTTTCCCTTCCCCTCCCCCATGGGTTTCTGTTACGTTTCTCAGGATCCACATAAGAGTGAAACCATATGGTATCTGTCTTTCTCTGTATGGCTTATTTCACTTAGCATCACACTCTCCAGTTCCATCCACGTTGCTACAAAAGGCCATATTTCATTCTTTCTCATTGCCACGTAGTATTCCATTGTGTATATAAACCACAATTTCTTTATCCATTCATCAGTTGATGGACATTTAGGCTCTTTCCATAATTTGGCTATTGTTGAGAGTGCTGCTATAAACATTGGGGTACAAGTGCCCCTATGCATCAGTACTCCTGTATCCCTTGGATAAATTCCTAGCAGTGCTATTGCTGGGTCATAGGGTAGGTCTATTTTTAATTTTCTGAGGAACCTCCACACTGCTTTCCAGAGTGGCTGCACCAATTTGCATTCCCACCAACAGTGCAAGAGGGTTCCCGTCTCTCCACATCCTCTCCAGCATCTATAGTCTCCTGATTTCTTCATTTTGGCCACTCTGACTGGCGTGAGGTGATATCTGAGTGTGGTTTTGATTTGTATTTCCCTGATGAGGAGCGACGTTGAACATCTTTTCATGTGCCTGTTGGCCATCTGGATGTCTTCTTTAGAGAAGTGTCTATTCATGTTTTCTGCCCATTTCTTCACTGGGTTATTTGTTTTTCGGGTGTGGAGTTTGATGAGCTCTTTATAGATTTTGGATACTAGCCCTTTGTCCGATGTGTCATTTGCAAATATCTTTTCCCATTCCGTTGGTTGCCTTTTAGTTTTGTTGGTTGTTTCCTTTGCTGTGCAGAAGCTTTTTATCTTCATAAGGTCCCAGTAATTCACTTTTGCTTTTAATTCCCTTGCCTTTGGGGATGTGCCGAGTAAGAGATTGCTACGGCTGAGGTCAGAGAGGTCTTTTCCTGCTTTCTCCTCTAAGGTTTTGATGGTTTCCTGTCTCACATTCAGGTCCTTTATCCATTTTGAGTTTATTTTTGTGAATGGTGTGAGAAAGTGGTCTAGTTTCAACCTTCTGCATGTTGCTGTCCAGTTCTCCCAGCACCATTTGTTAAAGAGACTGTCTTTTTTCCATTGGATGTTCTTTCCTGCTTTGTCAAAAATGAGTTGGCCATACGTTTGTGGGTCTAGTTCTGGGGTTTCTATTCGATTCCATTGGTCTATGTGTCTGTTTTTATGCCAATACCATGCTGTCTTGATGATGACAGCTTTGTAGTAGAGGCTAAAGTCTGGGATTGTGATGCCTCCTGCTTTGGTCTTCTTCTTCAAAATTACTTTGGCTATTCGGGGCCTTTTGTGGTTCCATATGAATTTTAGGATTGCTTGTTCTAGTTTCAAGAAGAATGCTGGTGCAATTTTGATTGGGATTGCATTGAATGTGTAGATAGCTTTGGGTAGTATTGACATTTTGACAATATTTATTCTTCCAATCCATGAGCAGGGAATGTCTTTCCATTTCTTTATATCTTCTTCAATTACCTGCATAAGCTTTCTATAGTTTTCAGCATACAGATCTTTGACATCTTTGGTTAGATTTATTCCTAGGTATTTTATGCTTCTTGGTGCAATTGTGAATGGGATCAGTTTCTTTATTTGTCTTTCTGTTGCTTCATTGTTAGTGTATAAGAATGCAACTGATTTCTGTACATTGATTTTGTATCCTGCAACTTTGCTGAATTCATGTATCAGTTCTAGCAGACTTTTGGTGGAGTCTATCGGATTTTCCATGTATAATATCATGTCATCTGCAAAAAGCGAAAGCTTGACTTCATCTTTGCCAATATTGATGCCTTTGATTTCCTTTTGTTGTCTGATTGCTGATGCTAGAACTTCCAGCACTATATTAAACAACAGCGGTGAGAGTGGGCATCCCTGTCGTGTTCCTGATCTCAGGGAAATGTTTTTGTTTTTTATCATGAATGGATACTTAATTTCATCACGTCCCTTTCCAGCATCTACTGAGAGAGTCTTCTCATGTAATTCTTTGGGTCTACGATGTTGATTTTTGCACGTGCACTATTTGTAAAAAACAAATCCTAGTCTTCTGTGTATAACTGTCTACTTAACTTCTCCCCTTAGATGGCTAATATGCTTTTCAAACTCAGTGTGTCCACAACAGCTCCTGTTCTTTACTTCCACCCCTGGATGCTGGTGCTCCATCCAGACTCCCCATTGCTGTTGACTCTAATTCCATTCTTTCTGTTGTTCAGGCCAAACCTCTTGAAGCCATCCTCTTTCCCCTCACATCTAATCTTTGTGGAAGTGCTGGTGGCTTCACCTTCTAATTACTGCCAGTGCTTAACACGATCTCCCCGAGTCACTGCTCTAAGCCACCATCATCTGCCTGGGTGATTCCAGTGGGTTCCTAAGTGGTTGCCCTGCTCCCCCCACCCTCCTCCTTTTCTAACTACAGCAGCCAGAGAGGTCCTATTAAAATGAAGCCAGATCATATTTCTCTGCTTAGAACCTTCCAATGACTCCTCATTTCACTCAGCCTAATAGCTAAATTCCTTGGAATGGTCTATAGGCCCTAGGGCCCTGGCCTTCCTTCTTCTCTGACTTCCTTCCTATTTTCCCCTTCTCTCACTCTACTCCAGCTACACTGGCTTCCTCACTGCTCTTGGGCTTGTCGAGCATGCTTCCATCTTCGGCGCCTGCCCTGGTGGTTCTCTTTGTGTGGATCGCTCTTCCCTAGGCCAGTGGTTCTGAGTACAGTCCTTGGGAAGTTGTTAGAAATGGACATTCTCGGGCCTTACCCCAGGTCTACTGAGCCATAATCTGAGAATGGGGCCAGAGTCTGAGTTTTAACAAGCCTTGCAGGTGATACTTGCTGAAGTCTGAGAACCACAGTCCTGGATATCCACATTGTTAATTCCCTCACCTCCTTCAGGTGTCTGCTCGAGATCACCCTCTCCCCACACCCCTGCCACCCATACCATCTGGTGTTTCTTGTGCTAGTTCTTTTATCTCACGTTCCTAATAAAGTCTCCTATACTTCTAATATACTTGTTTTCTAATATACTCTGTAATATACCATGTATGTTTCTATGTAATTTGCTATTTTTGTACTGATACACTCTCACATGTTTCTAGTATATTCTATAACTTATTATGGTTAGGGTTTATTTTTATTTTTTGGATTATCTCCACTCCCCAGTCAAATATAAACTCTTCGTAAGCAGAAATAATTGTTTTTTTAGTTCACTGATGTAACACACACACCTGGAAGAGTTTATGGTAGTTGACACTCAGCAAGTTGTTGAATAAAAGGTGAACCTAGAGCACAGTCATCCCCTCTATGATCTGTAATTCCTGGGAGAGAGAGAAAAGTTGTGCTTTGGTAGCGCTCTTTAGTCTTAGGCAAAGGCTGTCTGCTCTCAGCAGATATCCTGGGGCAACAGATTCTGAACCTGTCCAAGAAGAAACAAAACCTCTACCTGAAGCAGACACAGAAGTAGAGGTACTGATGTACAGAGGGCCAGATTTGTATTGCTAGCCACGGCCTGGTAGTAAACGGGGGCGGAGGGGTACAAGAGCCCAGTCTGGTTTTATAGCCACTTCCTCATAGCTCCGTTCTTCCAGAGCTCTCGGTGGTCTGTAATGAAAAGTTTTAAAAACATTACCATGGCAGAAACAAGGTTGTGGACCTTCAACTCTGGTCGCATATCAAAACTGCACGTAGGACATTAAAAAACACAGACACAGGTAGTGGGGCCCCGCACACCGAGCAGCGGCTCCAGCCGGTGTGAGGTGATGCTGGCGGACGGTGAGGATCCGGGCTTTGCCGGTGGTGGGGCTGAAACCTGGCCCGCAAGGGAGGGAACCGTACACACCAGAACAGCCCCGATGATGAGTGAAAGCCTCACAAATGTCCTGCTCGGAGTTCCGACAAACCTGAGTTTTCGTTTCGCTGTCTGGGGAGTAGGAACCAACCAAACAAGCAAGCAGTGATTAGCTTCATGCTACGTAAATTGTACCTCAACCAGAGTCTTAATGTAAAAGAAAGAAAGGGACTGTATTCAGGATGGAGTTATTGCAAGTAAAGGCCTCTGTATAATAAAGAGCTTCAAAGTATAAAACTCTGGGGCAAAGGAGGACAACAGGCCGCGTTCACCAAAATGTAGAGTGCTAATGTTCGTCTTCCTGACCTTGTAGAGCAAAGAAGACTTCATGAACATCTGCATTGAACCCGACACTGTCAGCAAAGGAGACTTCATAACCATAGGGTAAGTGGACTGGGCTCCTAGGAAGTGCGGGTTCAGTGTTTGTATCCTTAGAAACACTCTTCAGAGCGCGTGCCCAGGAAGCCTCAGATGGAGACCCGGCAGAGGACTCATCTGCTTTGGGGACCGAGACTCCGCCTTTCTTTCAAATAGCTGGGCTGACGGGTAGAGCACAGCTCTCCTGCTTTGGCCTTCCCTGTTCATTTTGGGAAAATCACGTCGTGGGAGCACGCGCTGCCTTTCCAACGAAGTGAAGGGTTCTGTGTAGCATTGCACAGTGTCCAGGATTTTGGCTTCAGGGTCAGAGTTACTGGATACAAACCTGGATCTGCCACGTCCTGGCCTCATGACTTGGGCAAACGCTTTAACTTCTCTGGCTCCTTTCCTCTGTGTGTAGAAAGGAATACTGTAATCCCATCTCACTACCTCAGGGTTGTCTTTGAGTCTCACATGAGAGCATGTGTGGGAAAGTCCTTGCTGTGAAGCACTTCACAGGGTGGGTTACTATGGACGTCGGTCCACCTTGTCCTATTCCCAGGGCAGTAATGAAAAACCTGAAAAGGTATTGAGTACCTTGGACATTCTCCAGGCTTTTCCCCTTTTCCAGTAGCAAATATTCTCCAGTCCTGATTTGTTAAGGCCGACCTCTGCCAGAGTTTTATTGGTTAAGAACGGCCTAAACCCTCCCCCCACCAGTCTTCCACCCCTCCGAGGAGGCTGCGTGTTGCCATGCCAACTGGTAATCTGCTCAGCTATGTTATTTTGTGCTTTGTCCCAGAGCTCCCTCTTGTGCCCGTCTAAGGATTAGACATTGCTGCTGCCGCAGCCCTGTCTCCATGGCTACTCCATTGTCTGCACCAGAACTCGCAGCAGAATGGCTTTCATTGGTTTGTGTTGTTCTTGCCTTTGCTACAGTCTTCAAATGCTGAATAGCTGATTCTGCAGCCTTTGATTTCCTTGCTGTAACTGTCGTAGAAGGAAGAAGGGAAAAGCCTTTCCCTTCTCCTAGAGGTTGTTCAGAAGCCACACACTGTCTTGATTGAGAGTCTGGCCCACGGGGCCAGCTGTGCTCAAATTTCCTTCATAATACTGACGTCCAAAACTGAGACCAAAAACTGCTTATGTTTATGTTGCTTCGTGTAGGTGAAGTCATGATGCTGTGCATCATTGCCGTCGACATTTTCATCGGCAGCAGTAACACGGTTTCCTTTGGTCTCTACAGGAAGCGAGATTCAGTCATGTCCGTTTCCTCTGGGTCTCTGAATAGAACATCGTGAAGCTGCTTTAGAAACCTCTGAAGTTCCGTATACTAACGAATTGGTTATCAATTAATGATAAAGAACGGACTAACTTGGACTATCTTTTATCTCTCCACTGACCGTGACAAGCTCTCCAGGGTGTATGTGCATGAGGCGGAGTGTGTGGTCTGCTCGCTGTACTCCCAGGTAGATAGCGGTATATGCCAAGTGGTCTGTTAACGTGAATATAGAGCGTCCCCAGAACTGGTTGTTCATATACATCTATAACAGAAATGTCTCCTTTAAATTAGAATAAAGATATTTTCTCCATAAGTAATGATGGACTCACAAGTATCAGATAGCAAAAGTTTAGTAAGTTCCCTACAAAAATTTCAATTCGTTCTAACTTTTAAATGGAGGATTTTTAATAGCCCAAGAATTAGGTACAAAATCACTCCATCCTAACTTGCTGCACCATTCTTTTCAGCAAATTAACCTTCTCAATCTAGAATATACCACACGGCTAAGCAAGAATCAGTGTGGGAAAATTCTTCGCCGAACCCCGCGGTTCATCCTGTCACGAGCCCGTCTGTTCACTCTCAACAAAAGAACTTGCTGTGCTCCGGCAGTCAAACGCAGTTGCCGGTGCCCAAGTGTGCTTTTTCTTGTACCGACAGAAGCAAAAAGGTGAGGGACCCCAGGCTGCGGGCGGCTGGCACCGAGTGTCTCCAGGCCAGCCAGTGCACCCTGCTGCTTCCTGAGGTGAGCGGGGGTGGGGGGCTCCGCTCCCCCAGCTCTGGGTTGTCTTGGTCCATCTGCCTTTCCGGTGCCAGACCCGCACGTGGCGCCTAGCATGGGCTGAGAGCACTTTGCCAGGCTCTGGGAGACCTGGGGAGCCGAGAGCACCCCCTGCCTGCGTCGGGGACCGGGACCGAAGTGCGAGGTGCGGGCTTCCCGCAGACTTCCGGTGTTTTCAAGCCAGGGTTGTGTAAAGCGACCTTTGTGGCTCCTCAGCCTTTATTCTTCCGAGTGTAAAGTAGGCAGAGGCTGCCATCACAGAATTTTCTAGCTGGCAGACACTCCTCGTGGATTCTACCTTCGCATTTTTTATAAAGAATAAGGAAAACCACTTTTGGGATGGCAGTAAGTTTTTCTGTATTATAAAATGCCAAGCTTAGAATAACCCATCGAAGTGGGGAAAATGTTAGGAATATAAATTACGTAGTTACTCTGTGAGTAATACCTCAGGAAAAAGAGTTGCTGCAGATGGCTTTGGCAGGCTTCGTCGTCCCACGGCATTCAAAAAGGATTGTAGGTAAAACAAGCTGTCCCCACCAGGGGTGGCACCACAGTTTCAACATAGCAAATGTGGAACTAAATGCACAAATTATGGAAGGTTTTGTAGCATCTGTAATATTAATATTGCTGTGCTTTAGCTATAAGGCTAAGCAAGTCCTCCAGAAGAACCATGCAATCCATCAGGTGGACAGAGTGGTTTTCCTAGGTCATAGAACATGTTAAGTTTAGGAATTCCTGTAAGATGTGGCAGGACCCCCGTATTTTAGTAAGTATTTTAAAATCCTAACCTTGTTTCTCGACTCCCAAAATACCCTGGGAAGAGAGAGAAGCCAAACAAGGGGAGGGGGAGAAAAAAAAGAGCCGGTGGCCGAATGGAGACATTTCCGGAACCAGCACCAGTCAGAGGCAGGGACACGGGTTTTTGTTTTTAAAGAACGGGAGGGTAATTCCCTGCGCGAGGGTGAGAGCCGTTGCGAATACTCTTCTCCGCAGGGCACGGGGGGCTCTTTCAGCATCGACAGCGAGGAGTACGAGGCGATGCCCGTGGAGGTGAAGCTGCTGCCCCGGAAGCTGCAGTTCTTCTGCGACCCCCGGAAGCGGGAGCAGCTGCTGCCGCGCTCGGCCCAGTGAGCGCCGGCACCCCCGGTGGGACCAAAAGGGAGCAGAGGCCTCGGCAAGTACCCGCCCCTCCCCGCCGCGCATGCTCCTCCTTCCGTGTGACCACTGTCCCCCTCCGTGGCGCCGTCCCCCCCGGGGGCCCGCGTGCGGTGGAGGGAAAGGGGCCCGACCTCGCGCCGGCCCCCAGGTGCAGCCGGGCTTCTCCATGGGTGCTGCTGCTTTCTGAGCTCAGATTCGAATGTCGCTGGTCTCCGTCCTCCCCTCAGTCCAGAAACCTGTGAGGTGTTTCCCCCTCAGCCGCGATGCTGTAAGATACTAGTTTGTATTATTTTTTCCAGTAGCGCTTAAGTATTGGTTTGCATGAGAACCACCCGGGGGTGCATGCTGAAAACCTAGCAACTCAAGCTGGGGGTGGAGCCCCGGGATCTGCATTTCTAATTAAAAGCCCAGGTGCTTCTACTCCATGCGGTCCCCCAGCCTTGCTGGTCAGTGTGGTAAAGCACACCAGCCACCGTTCACGCACCCCTACGAGTATTTTGGAAGATCGTGTATCCCTCACACTTTCTAGATATCAACTTAAGAGTTGCCAGTATGTGTATTTCCTGGTGTCATGTAAATATTGGTTATTTTAAAATAAAGCTGTTACATCACTCTTTTAAACATATTTGGTGCAATTTAAATATACAGCAATTTGACTCTCCTCCTCCATTTACAAAAATACACGAATAGGTTCTTTGGTTATTTCTATACACTTTCAGCAAAGAATGCTATCGTGATCTATTTTCATGCTTGAAATTTTATCACTTGCCCTATTTTCTTGCCAACAAAAAATATAAATGGAAATTCTTTAGTGTTAACCCAGAACTAATATTGTTTTCATCCATTTTATTTCAGTAATTTTTTAATTACCAAAAATGGATACTATAAACACTTCATGAGAATGCTCTTTATCCTAACGAGTTCAAGAACACATGTTACTTACAGCTTAGAACAGGACTCAACATCATTGATATTCCTTGTTCTTTATAGATCTAAGCACATAAGCAGAAGAGACGATTCTAATGTCATACATACAGTTCTTCGAATTCCTCTGGAATTACATGTCAAAAATTATTAATGATCTTCCTTTAGTTTGTTGAAAGCAGAAACTGGCTGATTTGAGAAGGATTTGCTAACCAGGCTTTATAGCCCTTTACGTTCAATACTACCATCGGGATTTACCTTTAGTGCCCCTGAGGTTTTCAGACTCCAGAAGGTGATGCCCAGGTTGGAGGAGATGTGAGCCTTCCTCTTTGTAAAGAGGAAACTGGAGTGTAAAGGGGCAGATGGGCAGGCCTTGGCGACAGGCACATCCTTGGGCAGATCAGTTTTAGGACCGTATGTATGCCTGTGCCCATGAGTCCCTTGGAGAGTGAAGACTAATGCTTCAAAGGATTACAAAGCAGCTACAAAAAGCTCATGAATGAAGATCACAAAAAAAAACCAAGGTTTACCTGTTCAGCTCTGTATCCTTCAGAGTGGTGTTAAAAGCTGTGCTTTGGCCTCCAAAACCCTGCAGTGGAAGGAGGACCCACACCCTGGTGCCCACAGAGGGGAGCAGGGATGCTGTGGGAGGAGGAAAAGTTTGTACGGGAGCGAGGAGCATCTAACACCTTCTTGGTTTTCTGATAAGACTGTAAAGGACGAGCCCAGAAGCCGGCTCGCTCCCTCCCTGATCGGCTACCAGCATGTGTATTTATTTAGTGAATCGGGTCCTTGTGGTGAAATAGTGGGATTTCAACTGGGGAAGGATATCGAATAGATTAATATCTGTATTTGTTCTGAAATCTAGGCTCCCTGGTGTGAATTTTGCCTTCTTGATTCAGGCTCTTTCCTGTGAGAACGTGGTTTCTTATCGTTCATGCTCTTGTTCTTTCCATGGTCCTGGCGCAGAACATCCAGGTGAAGGACACTCCTGTTAGGCACAAACCTTTTGAAAGACGAATTTTACTCAAAAGCCAGATTATTTCTAATACAAATCCAGATGCTTCCTGGCACGCAAGTCTTTTGCTTGGTGCCATGGCTGGTCTGGGCACATGGCTGTCATGACTGCGTGCAGTGCTTTGTTTACACACGCAACAGATTCGCCGTGTTCTCACCCCATCCCTGGGAAGTCGGTACCATCATACGGTCATGTGCCTTGGAAAGCAGGAACCTGGTGTTGAATACAGCATCAGTGATGTTAGGAATTTTACCCTTACACTAACTCCCCCAAAGGTTAAAAATGAAGGAAAACTTCAGTGTGTGGGTGTGTATATGTACGCCCAGTCCTGGCTCTTCCGGACAGCACGATTCTTCCCAGCTTTGGTCCCCATTACCTGGAGGATGTTCATGCAGACCGTGGCCTCTAGGAGAACAGGTACCAGGCGCCCCGGTTGCTCTGTCACTGTGACGTCCGCATTCAGGTTCTGCTCATACACTGGGCCATCCCTCCTTCCTACCACAAACCACATTTCTCGGGCCAGGGAAGGACTGAAACGCACACGTTCATGTTAAAATGTGAATTTTAATTGTAAAAATTGTTTTCTGTAAATATAGTTCTATCAACCTCTCTGCACACAACTTGGTTCCGATATATACAGATATGATATACACAGATGTTATTTGTACCACAAAACAATCATTAAAGAAACATTCACTCCTCGTAGCTTCAGGATTAACACCAGCTTTCTTTAGGGCATTAAACTCATTACCATCAAAACAGAAGAACGTACCTATGCGACTAGTATTCAGGGTGAAATTTATCAACTGTCTTACTAACTTCATACTATGAGGTCAAGAATTTAAACAAAAATAGATTCAGTGTCTCTTATTGCTAGAACTCTTATGCTGGGGTATTAAAATAGGGGTTTGACATTTAAGGCGACAGGGAGGCTATGTTAATCCTAACTTGGGAGAAATAGGAAAACCATTTTTCCAAGGCTACAACCATTCCTTTTTCAGAAAAGGTTGACTTCCCAGACCTATAAAAAAAAAAAAAAAAAATTCAGCCAACAAGCTTGGGTAAATAAGGAGGTTGATTTTCTTTTCCTCTACTCTGTACCCCTGAAGTGCCCTAGCTGGACTGCTCAACAGCACAGAATTCATACCTTTCCTCATTATGGTCTTTGTGGGCACTCGAGTCAAACTATTCCTGAGGCCGCCTTCCAAGTTTTTGAACACTTTTTATCTTCGCTTCATTTGGCCTAAGGAGGTTTTCACTCCAACATCAATGAAATCTATTTGCAACCAGATAACTCTATGACCTCTCTGGGGATTTTTCATTTTGTGGATCCTCCCTGGCTAATTTCTAAGGCCCTGCCCTACTCTACCCCTGCATTCCCCAGCTGTCTTTAGGAAAGCAGACTAAATGTATCGTTAGTCTAAACACGCCTTCTAAAGCCAACGTAAGTAATTCACACCTATCCTTACACTACGGTAAGTAAATAAATTTCCTGAATTTAGATTACGTTACTGCTAAAAGCCCATCCTATGCTGAGCTTCTGGAATAACTCTAAAGAGGGCTTCCTGCCCCCCCCCCCCCATCATTCTTTGTAATCACTAGAAAATTCTTACTTCCTTTCTAAATGAGCAGTTTTACCCAACTGCCCCCATCTTCTGGCTCCAGAGAGAAAGTGCCAGGCAGAAGACCACGTGGCTTCAGGAAGAGGCCTGCTAATCGGCCTCCTCACGTGAAGCAAGAGTTTCCCTTGAGGTCGCTGCCCGTGCCATCCTCTCGAAGACCCTCCCGTTCACCTCCCAGAGAGCGTGGCTAAGGCTCCCAGCACAGTGTCCTTATTCACGCTCAAAGACGAATAATGACACTTCTATGAGGTTTCAGTTGCTTCCAAGTTACAAAACTTGTTTCTTCCAGGATTCTAGTTTTGAGATTTTCTTCCGTTTCCACATCTGCACACTTAATTCATCACATAATAATATCGACATAAAAATAAACTCCCATTTCTCATAAGACAAACAGTAACTTAATTCACAGTTAGCCTTTCTCCCAACACTCAGTGCCCTAGCAGCTCCTGGGAACAGAGGTATATTAGTCATCAGATGGAATCTTCGAAACCCATGGACTCAGGGGTAAGAGGAGCCCTTGACCCCTTCTCTTCCCCTACCTGAAATCAGAGAGGGATCTTCCTGAAACAAGAAGGGGCAGGTGGGGGCCAGCGGAGGTAAGCACCCCGGCTCTGGAGGAGCCTCACCGCAGGGCACGAAGTGCGGGAAGACCCTGGGGCTGGACCTCAGATCCTGAGCCCACTAGTGAGGAACTGGACAGGGAGGTGAAAGCCCCCGCATGACGTGTTGGTCCCCATGTTGACTTTCCTGCCTATTTCAGAACTGGCATCCTACGAAGGAAAGTTCAGTGTCAAGCTGAACGTTGTCCTACAATTTTATTCGACGCCCTCCTGCTCCTTTACCTTTCCAAGTATGATCTGTATGGGGACTGGGGAAAACATCTCAATCCATTCCCTGGGCTATGCAGTTTCAGGGGGAAAAAAAAAGGTCCCTGAGGTCCCTGCCTCTTCTCAGAGGGTTGCTGTCCTACCATTAAAACGTTAATTCATGACTGCCCTTTACAAAAGCTTCCCTGAAGGCCTCGGTTTAAAGGTGAATCATCTCATCTTTTTACTGTGTTGGAAGGGCTTTCAGTGGATCAAGACGAATAGCAAGTTCGTCCTCGTAGCCACCGGAATGAAAAACAGCGATTCAGCTCAGATTTCTCTTTACTTTTATCTTCCGGTTAAAATATCAGGGAGTAACACTGATAAATGAGTCTTCACAGGTGGTATTTAGAATGATCTGTGCCCTGTGCTACACTTCAATTTCCCATCTTGATTTTCACGAGGAGCAAAACAAGGGAAGCTATAGATGCAAATTCTGGGCCAAGTTATTTCTATCATTACCAATGAATTCGGCACCCCTCCCCGGCCGAGTGGAAGAAGTGCCATGCTGGATGGTGGCTGTGGGAGGCGAGAGCCTTCTGACTCACGGCCATCCTGGCTGCCGGAGGACCGTGCAAGGCCCCAGGTGGCACAATGGTACTGGAACAGACACCGGGCCTAAGGAGTGCTTCGTGCTTGTCTAAAGCCATAGTTAATTCTACACAAATTGGCCCACCCTTTTTGCTCTCGTAGGAGATAAATCCTACCTTTTCTGACTCCTGAAGAAAGAAGCCTAAGCCAGAGGGCAACCAGACATTTTCCCCATGGCTGGCTATTACCATCTGCCGAGCCTGCAGAATTGGAAAAATCCACCTAAATGGGCCTTTGTCGCATTTGGCGGGACGTCAGTAAACCCCAGGCCTGGGTTCTTGGTCCCACAAGGAGTCCTGCCACCTGGTTTTTTCTGCCTTGATTCAACGGCGGCAGCAGCCCAGGTGTCTCAGGTCAGCAACGTTTCCAGGTGACCACATGGCTCATAGCATGGCATTAGACCAGGCTGAAAGTTCTCAGAAGGACCCAGCCAGCTGAGAGGAGGCAGGGGAGGGGGTGAGATTCAACAGCACAGAAGGGCAGAAGGCTACCACAGGTCCAGCCACCCCACCTAGGCTTCCAGCTCTGCCCCAAGGGTCGGTGGTAACCATCCCCGCCCTCCAGAGCTTATCGATCTACGAGGCGGTGAAGAAGAACGTTGACCAATGTCTTCTGACCGAAAGCAGAAGGGTTTTAAGGAAATAGTTCAACAGTGACAGAAAAGCTGGTCCACGTGGCTTCTAGCTTCTGTAACTGCAGGGAGCCCTGCCGGGTACCTCACTCTCCGGTTCCCCTTGTAGAGAAGGGGCAGCCGCTAACTGGAGACACTGGGGAGAGGACAGGGGGATGGAAGCGGGGGGAGGGGGGGGACAGAGCAAGTCTTCCAAAGGGGACCTCCGTATGACTGACTACAGAGCAACGGGGCATGTTGCTCAGTCAGCCAGAGGTGCTGTGCTGGGCTTCTGGCTGATAATGACACTGGCAAGGGAAGGACGGCTGGGTCTCCTCACAGAGGGAATACAGGGCAGGAGGGGGAGCAGTTCTGTCCTGGGGTCAGCTGAGCCCAGGCTCACTCGTATTATTCCCCTCCGTGCCCAGCCCCCAGCCCCCTGCCCGAGGGTGAGGGGGCAGCCCACAGCCGCCAGACAACCGCCTGGAAGAGTCTGCAGCTAAAGGGAACCCAGAACCCCGACCCGCCACGCAAAGGAAAGAACAGAAACCTTATTTTCACCTTACGACCTTTACATGAGCACTTATGAGCTTGGAGTTACAATTCCACAGAAACACAAGTGTTTGCATGCAGAAGGGCGCGGGGACGGACGTGCTTTAAGATAGTCCTTTCCAACAAACCCCTCAATTCCAGAGGAAGGGGGCCTGCGTCCACCAAGAGAATCCGACCTTTCCTGCTTCCGATCGACCATCCCCCTAACTTAGAAAACCTTGAGCCTTCAGATAGCACTAAAAGTCACCATGACTTGACCCAAGTCCGAAAGGCTGCTCCTTCCCCAGAGACAAGAGAAGGTTGCTCTTCAAGGAAAGAGGCGGCAAGGCTTTTTTTGTAAACATCTATATTACTGAAATGGCTAAATCCACACTGCAGAGGAGAAAAGTGTATTAGTTGTACAGTTTACATTTCAATGCCCAAACTTATTTATATATTTACATAAAAGAACCTACTTTGATTAATCAATACGTATTTGCATTTTTACATGTGAATTTCTTTAGTCGTGAATCCCCTATCATGGAACTACAGTGAAAATATTTTTGAGTAAAGCAGTGAGCCCTGAAAAGCTGTAAGACTTGTGTGCCATCCACTTGAAAGTCATTTCTCTGCTGTGTGTAGTAGCCTGGCTGGAACCTGGTCACAGACATGGATACACGGATGGCTATTCCAGTAACAGAGCCAGGCAAGAAGATCGAGAGGGAAGAAAGGTCACCAACAACCCAGGAGCCCAAGTCAAAATCCTAAACTATGGCCAAAAAAAGCCCTAACCTCTACTCACAGGAGCTGGCTTCAAATACCTACGGTCTCACCAAGTTGGCCTTCCTGGAATGCACAGCCAAAGAGAACAGGCAGGGACCCACAGGAGCCGTCCCACACCAAAACATGTCACGGGGACACAGGTAAACTCATCACTGACGCTCGGGGGTTCCAACCACTTCTCTAGGTGAAGGCACTATCAAATTTGCTCTCCAACAAACGTGTTCTGTCTCTGGCCCCAACTGCTTAGCTCAAGGACTGTCAACTCTGCTGACAAGAAATCTGTTTGTGAGGGCTCCAGACTGGTACACAGTCTTGTTCCATGCTTCAAACTCTGAGTAACCAACTCCAGATCCTTGCTGGAATATGGAATCCAGTGAATCTCTGTTTTGATCCCGAGGCTCTGCTGGTGATATGTCCAGAGAACTCTCAGAGAAACATCTTCTGCTCTATCCTCTTTGAACCCCAACTGCTCTACCTTTGGTGGGAACAAACATTGCTCTAAGAGCATAGTTAGCCCTTAAAGGAAGCTCAATTGTAAAATGAATTTGCTTGCAAGCTCCAGGGCCATCCCTGAAGGAGCGGGATTCAGAGAAAGGAGGAGTTTGACGTTGAGTGGCCACCGTTAATTTACTCTGAGGAAAGTTTCAACGCTTCAGGCTACAATTTTACTTTCCAGCTGGCTGGTAAGAAACCTCTTCTTGTCATTCCGTTCTTAGAGAAGCTCATGCTTTGTGACGGAAACATCCTCTTGTTCCTCTTTGAGGTCTCCACTCACGTGAACAGAGAAGACAGATTTGCCCCAGCGAACAGGAAAAGGGATCTGATCCCAACACTGGACTCCCAGAACTGATAAAACACCTCGAAAGGTCATGAGCTCTAGCTTCCACCTTGAGGAGATGCACGTACAAGGCCACCCTGGACAGAATACCGCAAGGGACGAACTCCTGGAGACTTTCTGAACAGCCCACCCCAGTGTTTCCAAGCTCAGCCCGCTCCCAGTGACACATGGCCTTCACCACATCCCCTCAAGTCACTCGACCAGGACACAAGAGAAGCCACTCGGATGACGCCTATGACAAAACCCAGGCAGTAGCTCTGGGAGAAAGTGGTCCATTCCAACATGGCACCAGGGCAGGGCACAAAACCAAGGTGGTCTCATCTTACCACTAGGAAGGAAGGGAGAAAGGAGATTGCAAAAAATCACATTTGTTGGGAAGTATAAACCATATTCCTTTGTGTCAACTTAATAAAAAAGGAGGTCCTTGGGGGCCCAGTGTGAACTCCCCACATGAGGAGCGGCTCACCGGTCTGGGCTCACTCTTCCTATGGGCAGCAGGGGTTGTCAATGACCAACATGACGTCGATGCCATAGGCCTCCAGCAGGTCCATCAGAAAGCTCCGGTCCCCTTGGGGGTCTAGACCCATGCCCCGGGCGTGCTCAGCAGTCAGAGTTTTGTCTTGACTGGCGGACACCTCTAACAGAGTCTGAAATATCCGGTTGTTCTGCTCTAGGAAAAACCTGTGTTCACAAGATAAGACACACGGAAGGGAGGGCAGAAAAAAAAAAAGGGTCACCAAATAATCCACACATGGGGAACCAAAACTACATTGCTTTAATATGCTTTTAAATGCTTTCAAAAATCAGAATGATCTCTAAAAAATAAGAAAATTAGGACCAAAGTTCAAGGGTTACTAAAGTGACACCAACTTTAGCAAAGAAACCGCTGGCATTAATCATGGCATGACCTGCAAAGTCCCCAAACTTGGGGACTTTTGGCCTGCCTGCCAAAAACAAACTTTCCTATGGAAGGTTACTACATACACTGTGTTCTTTGTTCTGCTTAGTCAGAAGGGGAAGAGAAAGAAAAAACAAAACCCTAAAAAAATCCTGATGATCTAGCTCTGAGGTCAAGACTTAATGTGAGAAACTAAAATTCACCTTCAAAGCCCCGGACAGGTCACTGGGGCCAGCAGCATGGACGAGCCTTAGCGGGAACAGAGCAGGGCCCTGAGAGGCTCTCCAGCCTGAGAGCCACCGCAGAGCACGCCAGGCTGTGGCTGGCCGTCCACCAGGAAGAGGTGGGGCTCGGGGCTGGGGCAGGCACGGGGATGTCTTGTAGCCACCACGACTGGGAGTGAAAGGCCAAGGGGCCGTGGAGCCCCACTGTAGGCACCAATACTGCCCTAGCTCCCCACCATCCTCGGGTATTTCTTTTCCTTTGGTTACTTTTTTTGTGTGTCGGGGGGGCGGGGTATTATACACAAGAGTGTGATTTACGTGTCACCAATTTATGGTGCCACGTAAATTTATGAGCCATGTTCAGAAAAGGCGTGAACTGTCTAGACTTTTCAGATCTATTCCAAGGGGCTCTCAGGTTCCACCAAGGCATCTAAGTGCCCAAAGAAGTTCTAACTGCTCGTGAATTTCAGGTGCAGTGGAATGCATCAGACCCCGACGAGCCTCCTGGCTCATTTCCGAAAACTTGTACCTCTCAGCATCGTGCATGGGTGGGGAGGTACGCTTTAGTAGAATCCAAGAACTACACCTCTGTTGAAATGTCCACATTAAGTTCTCAACATCCAAGCCAGAGATGGTTCTCGCTGCAAGTGCCATGTTCCTCACCCCGACCCCGGGGCCTGGGGAAGGAAGGCCAGACAGGAAGCCAGGAGAATTGGTTTCCGTTCCAATTACAGTTCTGTCCGCCCCGCTGAGCGCTGTTTCACAAGCTGCTCAGAAGTTACATAAATGCTGTAAGGTATGAAGACTATGGCTCCTGCCCCCGACCACGAACCAACACATCTGAAATCAGGGGATTTCATTAGGTTCAAAAGTTAACATTTCTGATTGTCCCGTAACACTGAACGCAAGGAACTCTTTATTCGAGCGAAGCAACAGATGAGAAGCCCCCGCACCCTGCAGGGCAGACGCTTCTGGGCAGTGGACATCTGGATGCACACCCTCAACGGAAAGACAAAACATCAGGACTTGCGTTTTTCTCTTCCCTGTCCGCTGGGTGTCCCCCAGTGGCATTTAGGGCTCACGGTGGACTCCACACGGAGCCCAGCTCTCAGTGTACCCGGCAGCGATAAAGGCCATCCCTGGCCTGCCAAGCGTGACACGGGAGGGGTCGAGGCCCAAGGCGGCGAGCGCTCAGGGATCCCGGGAAGCCCCATGACCGCTGCCCGGGCTGACTTACAGCACAAAGAGGTCCTCCTCACAGGGGGTGTAGTCGTCTTCCAGCTCCTGGGAGTACAGCAGCATCTGCCTGTGGTGAAGGAGGCCCCCGTCACACTCCGGTGCCGTCACAGAACCCCGGACATCGGCCAGGTCGTGGGTCAGGCACCTGCACGGGGTGGGCGGCCCCTGCCCCCGGCCCGAAAGCAGGGAGACAGGAAGGGAATCAACGGGCCTTGGAGCCAAAGCCCCCAGGGTCCAGGGCCAGCTCTGCCCCTGGGTGACCTCAGGCAAGTGGCAATCTTTCGTAACTGCCCCTAAAACAGGGATAGGGATGGTGATGGTATTTATTTCGCCACCGGTACCAGGGGGTGCCGTTTACTTTACGGGGTAACCAAACTCCTGAGAACTGCGGGAGATGACGCAGAGGCAAGCTGCCAACACTGTGCTCGCCAGGTGCTCGTGCTCTTCCCTGGGCCTCCCCGGTTCCGAGCCCATCAGCCAGAGGTCACCTCCACACGCTCGCCGCCCGCGTATCAGGCCAACACGCCAGGAGCCCGGCTTCGTCCGCCCCAGGCTCCCCTTCGTCCCCCATCTCCCGGGCAGTCGGCCGGCCCGGCTGAACTGAGAAGGGCAGTGCCCCGGGGCCGTCTCTCTCAGGGTGTGCTGGCCTTGGCCGTGCCCGCCACCCCGCGTGGGCACGCACGTGCCGGGACCGGCTCCCGCTACCTCTGCTCGTTGAGCCGCCGGTACTTCTCCCGGTCGGCGCTGTTGATCCTCAGCAAGGGCTGCAGGTGGCCGTGGTGCGTCTTCACATTCTGGTTATCCACGTACACGTCGTACAGTTCCCGCTTCTCCTCGAAAATCTTCTCCGTGGTGCCTGTGACAGCCAAGCTCAGGGTATGGGAACCCGGAGGCCATTGCTGAGAGGCACCAGCCCGACCCCACCGGGGAAACAAGGGGTCCGGGAGCCCCGCACTGCGAGGAGAGGAGAAGGGGCCCCCGGGGAGCGAGCTGGAAGGCCAGAGCCTGGCTTCTGGCAGAGCCGGCCCGGGGAGCTGGGGCAAGGATGTGCGGGTGGGGTGCAGGGAGGGCCCCGTACTCACAGGCCACGTAGGACACCTCTACCTCCAGGCTCTCGATGTCGGCCACGTTCACGTAGAAGAAAGGCTTGGACTCAGGAATGGCGCCCCCGATGCCAGGCAGGGAGACGTTGGCCAGGCAGCAGCAGCAGTACACTGTGGGACAGGGGAGGTGAGAGAGGAGTGTGGCCCGCCCCCCTCGGAGCAGTCAGCCTCTGAGGACGCCGCGGAGGGCTTGGCTCTGCGCTGTCCTGGCACCGGAGTCACAGGAGGCTCTGGCATTCTGAGGGGTGGGGCGGGGGCACGAGCCTCTCGGGTCCCACAGCGGAACCGGACCTCCAGTCGCGCCAACGGTGCCTCACCCCCTCCAGCTTCCAGTGTGCAGCTCACCGCGTCCCGCTTAGACTCTGGCACTGCTGACCTTCCCCCATCTCCGAACCCCCGCCTGCAATAACCCCTGTTTCTCCCGGCTCCCTCCCTGCTTCTGATGGCCCCACCGCAGTCTCCTCTGTCCTGCACCTTTACTGCTCCACCTCCTGTGCCCGCATCACCTCCCTGCACTCGTGCTCTTCCCGGGTGACGCCATCCGTCCCGCGGTCACTGGCACTCCACACGCCGGCCTCGCTTTCCCCCCAAGTCCTGACCCACCCGCACCAGCGCCTGTGTCCACCTCACGGAGGCCTCACAGCAGACACGCACCGTATTCAAAGCCAGTGCTGTCATTCCACCCCCTACTCCTCCTGGACCCTCATCTGGTGGCCCCCCCCCCCCATCCTCGTCATCCTGGACCCCTCCTCCATTACCTCACACACATCAGAACCTTCCAACCCAATCACACACCAACTCTTGCCAAGTTTTCCTCTTTACTGTATCAGAATCCCCATCTCCTCTCGCCACCTACCTCTTACTAGACCACGGATACGTCCCCCAACCAACCTTCTTCATGGCCGCCAGAGCCCACATTCTAGAATGCAAGTCCGGCCCTGGCATTCCCAGGTTGAAAACCTGGGACCCTCCTGGGACAGCCCCAACATTTCTGAACTCGGTCAACAACGCAAAGACTCGAGCAGTTTCTGCCCCGAGAAACTCACGACACAACACCCAACCTTGGTGTTTAGTTACCTCTATAACATACAACGCCCACAGGAGGGGGAGAAAATATCAAAATGCGCTTTCGAAGTAAGGCAAATTTCCAAAGGATGAGGATCTGTTCTCCAAAGAATTTGATAAACTGAGACATGCAGCCGGCTGGGTGGGTGATCTGAAAAAATAAAGGAGAGGAGAAGAGTTTGTTAAAAAAATGTGAAAAACGTCCTGTGCAGATGTGTGCTAACCACTCCCCACACCCCTGCACCACAGACATCACAAAGTACAACCAACAGATGCCTTAAGGGACGGTTACTTCCACACAAGATGGTATTTTTCCCTCTAAAGTCTCACCTTTATGCTGGGTTTCGATACTGCAACAGCTCCCCTGATACAGTGAGGTCTGAGTTTAGGGATCATTAAGTACTCAGGAGAGAGAGGCACAGAGGACACAAGGCTGAACCTAACTTTTGAAGAGTCAGAAAAGTCTCTGAAATGACAGTACCTCTCAACAAGAACATCCAACTCGAAACCATGATTGAGCCCTGGAAGGAGTACAGTGATGAGCCAACGGTCTCATATCAGCTCCCCAAGTACTCAGGGACCCGCTGCCGTGTGAGGTGAGGCGTTGTGCAGGCAGGAAGACCCACACCCCCTGCCCCCTCCCCGGCCTGACCACCAATGCACGCCGGGTCCAGCCTCTTCCTTCTCGATAATTGCAAGAGCCTATCGGCCCCTGCAGACTACTTCTAGGAGCCCTGAGCCAGGAATACCCCAGAAGCTGTGACCTCAGAAAAGCTGAATTCCAACGCGGCTCTGCCATTTAGTAAGGGAAGGCCTTGAGAAAGTAGCCAACCTTTCCGGTTCACTTTCTGCATGCGAAACGGGGAGGCCATCCCATCCCTCACATGGCTCTCCAGGATTATGAGAGAAAACACATGAAATACACAGGAGCCGATGCAACAAATAAATGCGCAGCGTCACTTCTAAGCTCAAGTGTCAGAAGCAGTATCGTTCGCCACCCCTGGGGGGCGCCGGTGAGAGCACTTCAGAGGAGCGGTACCCACACCAAGGCAGAGTGCTGGGCCTGCTGGCTAGGAGACCTTGAGACACACGCAGCACCAGAGCCTCCCTTTCCCAGGCAGCACCCCAGCACCACTGCCTCTCAGTTGTCCCGAGTGGGCAGAAAGGCTGCCCTCCGCTGAGGGTCCCTGTCCTGCTCCTGTGCCTACCCCTCTCCCAGATCTCCAGGGGCAGAGGCGCTGAGCCACCGCATCTGGTCAGATTCCTACAATCACAATCTTTCACAAAAGTCCAAAGGTAACAACCCAACATTCACTACTAGGTATTTATCCAAAGGATACCAAAATGCTGATTCAAAGGGGCACATGCACCTCAATACTTACAGCAGTGTGCTATCAACGGTAGCTGAACTACGGAAAGAGCCCATATGTCCATCAACTGAAAAATGGATAAAGAAGATGTAATACACACACACACACACACACACACACACACACACACACACACACATCGAATACTACTCCACAATCAAAAAGAATGAAATCTTGCCATTTGCTATGACATGCATGAAGCTAGAGTGTATTATGCTAAGTGAAATAAGTCAGAGAAAGACAAATATCATATGATTTCATTCATACATGGAACTTAAGAAACAAAGCAAATGAACATAGGGAAAGGGAAGCAAAAATAAGACGACAGAGAGGGAGGCAAACCATGAGACTCTTAACTACAGAGAACAAACTGAGGGTTGCTGGAGGGGAGGTGGGTGGGGGGATGGGCTAGATGGGGATGGGTGTTAAGGAGGCCACTTGTTCTGATGAGCACTGGGTATTATGTGTAAGTGATGAATCACGGAGTTCTACCCCTGAAACCAAAACTACACTGTATGTTAACTAACTTGAATTTAAATAAGAAAGAAACAAAGGCAACTATAGAGGAAAGGGAGCCCAGGCCTGTTCAGGTCCCTCCCAGCTCCCCTCCGCTGATCCTCAGGCCCCAAGCCCCAAGCACTGGGAGGGCCTGCCAGCATTTTGTCCAAATGTGTCCTGGGCCCCAGGATCCCAGAATAAATGACCAATCCTTAATTCTGATCTTATTCATTCATTCATGAATGCATGGACGCACACACACAAGAAATAGTTCTCACATACTTTGCACAAACACTGTTTAATCTCAGCCCAACAATGAATGGCAAGGCCCAGCCCCTGCCCCCATATAGCCTGGAGACTACTAGAAGAAGCAGGTGCACACGGGAGCCAATCCCACCCTGAGAGCCGAAATGGGAGAGGGCAGGGCTGCAGGAGTGCACAGGAGAGACTGATTCTAGAGAGACAGGGAAGACTTCCTGGAGGCAGCGTGTCTCATCTTTGACATGAAGGGTAACTGGAGGGAGGCCGTTCTTGGTGGCGGGACCAGCGCGTGCCGAGGCCCGGAGATAGGACACAACTGCCAGTAGCTGAGGAGCTGGGCCTGGGCTGCACCAGGGCGATGCGGGAAGTGGCCACGATGAAGAAGAGCCACCCTCTTCTGGAGGCCGCGGCAGAGAACACGCACCCCTCTCGACCTGACCCTGTCCGACCACACGACACAACAGACGTTTCTCCTCTTAAAATCCACCTCTCCCTTCTGGGCCTCGTTCTGCTGCAGCTTTTACAAGGAACTCTTTCCCTGGCTTGTGCTGGCAACGCCTGGGCTCTCTCTGTCCCTCGCCTCTCCTGTGCCCCCGCCCAGGGACTCCGTCTGCTCCCTTCTCTCTCTCCCCACTTGTCCACTTCCCAAGGAGGGGCCTCTACCAGCCACTGCTGGACCCCTCCGAGCGGCCTCTGGCCGTCCTTCCCCCCTTGCCAGTTAGTGTTGACTCTGCAACGGCCTTAGATCTGACCCCGACTTTACATGTTCTTCATACATGTGTTCACTCTGTAAAAATTCACTTAACTATATATGTATGGTGTTCTTTTAACTTGTGGGGACAAAATATGATGTTTCAATAGACAGCTTACAGACAAATTTCTTTATATGTACCTATATGTGATAGTCCATAAACAGCCAGTGGAGTCGTATCATATATATTATTGTTTCAGTGCTGCCATTTTTTTCCCTGGTCCTTTCCTGTTTTACATATGTAAGCACCATCCCTCCATACCTTATCTCATCCCCAGGTAATACATATATTAATAACCTAGTATATACACCCAAACACCGCCTCATGTTTATATATGCACGTATGTGTATCTATCATTTCTGCACCTGAGGCTGTGACTATTTTACGAAAGCATATGATCGTATCACAAACGGTTTTCCGTACTTTGCTATTCTCACACAAAAACACTTGCTGGTAAACCTTGCACGTCAACTATGTATGCTCTAATTCGTTATTTATAATGGCTGTATAATATATGGGGCATTCTAATTCTCCACCGCTCTACACGATGCTGACTTAAACATTCTTATACAGACATCATTATATTCTGTTGGGTTATAAATATAGGGCAGATCCTAAGGGGTGGGATTGCTAACACAAAGGGTACTTGTATTTTCAATAGGTACTAACAAATTGATTTTGATTTTTTTAAATGTTTTTATGTATTTATGTTTGAGAGAGAGAGAGAGAGAGAGAGAGAGAGAGAGAAAGCAGGGAAAGGGCAGAGAGAGAGGGAAAGCAGGGAAAGGGCAGAGAGAGAGGGAGACAGAATCCCAAGCAGGCTCCATACTGTCAGCAGAGAGCCTGATGTGGGGCTTGAACCCACGAACTGTGAGATCATGACCTGAGCCGAAACCAAGAGCTGGACGCTTAACCAAATGAGCCACCCAGGCACCCCCTAACAAATTTGGAAGACCAGTCACATCTCCATCTGCAACCAACAAAGTACACTTCTTCCCACATCACATCAACTAGAGTTTGGTAGGCATGTTAATGAGCAGCCCTCACTAGAGAAAAGCAGCTGGCGATTTTACTTTCTGTCCTCTGTGCCTCCTTTGTGGCCTGTTAGGGAGAGGAATCTGGGGACACCCAGGTCAGATGCTGGTGACCCAGGTCACCTTGCTTAGGTTTCAAGATAGCCCAGCAGCAACTGGACTCAGAGCAAAAGCTGGGTCAGAGTTTGGAATGGTGAGAAAAAGAGTGGGGTTCAGTCAATACAGACCCAGAACGCCCTAATGACCCTCTGACCATTTCTTGATTATTGCCTCTCAGGGCATGCCATGGGGTGGGGAAATCCTTAAACTATGTTCCCTGGACTCCCATGGCAGCTGGCTTCCAGTTAAGTTCGTCCGCGGGAGGCAATGACTGGGGACTGGAAGGCAGAAGGCAGGGAGAGGGAGCTCTCCGCTTTCTCACTCATGCTGGTATTTTGCCAGCAGCAGAGGACGCGTCTGATTCTAACCTCCAGCTTCTCCCAGCAGCCGCAGCTCCAGCTGAGCCAGACCCCCCAGAGGGTCCGGCAACAGCAGGTGCACAGTGCCTAAGACACCTGAGCACAGGCTGTGTAGGACTCCTCCTCAGGTTGCCACGGTTTTGATGACATCACCTCTCCAGTTACCCCAGCCCCATGAGGGTGTGACAGGCAGTCTGGAAGAGGGCCCTGAGTAATCCCCACCTCTTGGTATTTACAGCCGTACGTAATCCCCTCTTCCTCTTGAGTAACTTGCTTTGACCAACAAAATATGGCAACATTGCAGGGCTGTCACTTCTATAATTAGGTTACAAAGGATTCTGATTTCCCTTTTGTTTTCACTTGCTGCCTTTGATGAAGCAAGCCACCATGTTGGAGAGACCCACCTGGCTATGGACTGAGGACAACAAAGAGGCGGAGGTACTGAGGGCCTTGGTCCACTAGCCTTCAAGGAAACCAATCCTCCAACAGTCACATGAGCCCAGAAGTGGTACTGCCCCCGCCCCAGTCAAGCCTTCGGACAAGCCCCCAACCCTGGCCGATACCCTGCACGTGGTGTCATGGGAGACCATGAAGCAGAGGACCCAGCCAAAACATGCCTGAATTCCTAGTTCACAGACCCTGTGAGATAATACATTTGTACTATTTCAAACCGTGAATCTGGGGATAATTTTTAATGCGGCGATAACTAATATGAGGTGGTAGCCGTCTCCAATTAGAAGTATCTGTATTACCTTGCTCCCTTTTTGCTCCTTCAGTCTTCCAGTGCCTAGATCACGGATTCCCTGTATGGAAGTAGCCTGGAATATCTAACATAGTTTGTGTTTTCCTGACGAGACCCTAACTGGTACTTATTAGGGTTCACATTCCATGGTCTAGTGTTTAAGGTTCTCTACCATTTGATTCCAATCTATTTTTCCACTCTCTTCTCTCCTGTTCAGTGGACATAGGAATTCTGTCCCAGTCCAGCTACAGGAAGACCTCGTTTTATTGCACTTCACTTTATCAGGCTTTGCAGACTGCATTTTTTTTTTTTTTTTATAAAATCAAAGTCTGTGGCAATCTTGCATCGAGCCAGCCTATTGGTGCCATTTTCCAATGGCATTTGCTCATGTCACATCTCTGGGTCACATGTTAGTAATTCTCACCATATTTCAAGTTTTTCATTATTATTTTTTTTTTGTCATGGTCAACTGTGATCAGTGATTATGACTCATTGAAAGCACAGATGATGGTTAGCATTTTTTAGCAATAAAGTATGGTTTAATTAAGGGATGTGCATTGTTTTTTAGGCATGGTGCTATTGCATAGTTAATAAACTACAGCACAGTATAAACATAACTTGTGAATGCACTGGGCAACCAGAAATTTCATCTGACTCACTTTACTGTGGCTTTCGCTTTCCTGCATGGCCTGGAGCCGAACCCGCGGGATCTCAGGCATGCCTGTGGCCTGCTCATGCTCCATGAACCTGCTTGTGCCTTTTCACGCCTACCCCTTCACAAAGGTGGTGGGCTAAGCAGCTGGCACTGACTCTGGCACCAGTCCTGTGTTTCAGTCCTGGCTCTATCTCCTACTAGCTGTAAGGCCCTAGGTAAGTCACTGGACCTTTACAGACCACAGCTGGCTTATCTGGAAACAGGGAGTAAACAATCATTTACTTTAAAATATGCCGCAATAGAGGCGCCTGGGCAGCCTGGCCGGTTAAGCGTCTGACTTTGGCTCAGGTAATGATCTCACCGTTTTGTGAGTTCGTGCCTCGCGTTGGGCTCTGTGCTGACAACTCAGGGCCTGGAGCCTGCTTCAGGTTCTGTGTCACCCCCTCTCTCTCTCTGCCCCTCCCCTGCTCACATTCTCTTTCAAAAATAAACAAACAATTAAAATTAAATTAAAATTAAAGTTAAAAATAAAACAAAATATGCTGCAACAGGTATAGATAAATAGCTGGCAGAAAGCCAGCCTCACAGGAGGGGCTGAGAAGGTGACGGCCCCCACTGGCCTGTTCCCTCAGTCTGGAACTAGCCTCCCTCACTTCTCACCTGGCCAAATACTTCAGGGACTAACCCTTCTTCCAAGATGCCTTTCCAGAGTTTACCCTTAAAGCCCTGGCGTAATTTCTCTACCGGGGAGCCCTAGGTTTCTCCTGAAGTACCTTGTGGCCACCTACAGGGGAGGGAGAAGGAGGAGCTTTATGTTCACAGTCATCTCTGTACCCTACCAACGCCTCACACTTGTCAACTGTAAGCGAACATATTCTAGTACACAAGCTAAGTGCTTCAGAAAAAGTGCATCGCAAAGTCGTATCAAGAATATGGTAACTACAGGGAGCCTGGCTGGTTCAGCTGGTAGAACACGCGACCCTTGATATTGGGTTGTAAATTTGAGCTCCATGGAGGGTGTAGAGAGTACTAAAAAATAAAATCTTTTTTTTTTTTAATATTTATTTACTTTTGAGAGAGAGAGAGAGCGAGCAGGGGGAGGGGCACAGAGAGAGGGAGACACAGAATCCGAAGCAGCTCCAGGCTCTGAGCTGTCAATGCAGAGCCTGATGTGGGGCCTGAACCCATGACTGGTGAGATCATGACCTGAGCCAACGTCGAATGCCTAACCGACTGAGCCGCCCAGGTGTGCCAAAAATAAAATCTTAAAAAAAAAAAAAAATACTAATAATATGGTAACTACGAAATACAACATGTGTTCATCAAATTCTTCATCTTTCATCTTTTCGACTCCAACGTCTGGCTTTAAATATCTAAAGCAAACAGCAGAAACAAATCCACTTCTTCTCGGCTAGGAATCTACCACAACTGGCCTGCCCTATCATCCTATATGGCTTTGCACCATGGTTCTAGAAATGTCTGGAAAGCATATGGGTTTTCAAAGAACCCAAATGCTTACGTCAGAAACCTATTCCATCAAAATCAGACTCTGGGCATAAGCCCAAGACATAAATTCCTTATGAATCAAAAAAATAATCAACAACCACTGTAGCAGACACGAGCCCAGGCCCACGCGAGCGCCTGGCCAGCCTCACCTTCATCTCAGGGTACATGTATCGGTGGATGGAAGGCAGCCAGTAGACAGGGGGCAGGCTGCCGCCTCTCCCCGGACCGGCATGGAGCACCCCTTTCTTGTCCTCATAGAACGCAGCCAGATGAGAGTAATGTCCTGGCGTCTCCAGCTGGTGTCTGCAAACACACACACACACACACAGTGAGAACAGCTCTGGCCCCGGCTCTGCCCCTCGGTCGCCCTGCCCCAAGGGCTGGAACCCTTGGGGACGAAGCGATAAACCAAAAAGACCCTCATTTCAAGGTTGCCCAGAATGCCCCCTCGGGGGTTACAGAAGATCCTCACGTGGGGTCTGGTTCTCCCTGACACCATGGGACACACGCCTCCTCGAGGGAAACCGACAGAATGTACAGACCGTGACTAATGTTTATTGTTCTCCAGCAAGGTGTGCTGAAGAGGGTGTGGCGCCTCCCAGGGAAGGCTGAGCCAAGGGACAACGTGGAAGGCCACAAATCCCCTGCTTACAGCTGCTCTCTGCTGAGAAACCATGCTTGTTTGCTTCGTTATAGAAGACTCAGAGGGAACTTACCCCTCAACGTCTCAAATGAGGGAAAACAATTATTGGATGTCACCAGGCCTCAGACTTTCTGCATCAAGTAATAAAATTATTTAAAGAAAGGAAGGAAGGAAGGAAGGAAGGAAGGAAGGAAGGAAGGAAGGAAGGAAGGAAGGAAGGAAGGAAGGAAGGAAAAACTCAGAATCTCTTATTTTCCCACCCCACCTGCTCAGGCCCACAGAGACTGGGCTGTGGGGAACCCTGTCAACCGACTGCAAGACCAAGAAAGCCTCAGTGAAGCCCTTGGCCATTTGGACAATGGAGAATCCTGCCTTGAGTCAAGCGCAGGACTGCTGTGGGCACTATGTTTGATAGGGGTGTTATGGGTCCAACTGTCCCCCTCCAACCCCACCAGAAACAAGATCAGCTGGAGTCCTAACTCCCAGTACCTAAGAATGTGACCCTCTCTGGAGACAAGAGTCTTTACAGAGTCAAGTTGAAGTGAAGTAATTGTGGTGGGTCCCAAGCCAATATGACTGCTGATCTTACCAAAAGGAAGAAGTTTGGACATGGCTGACATACACAAGGAGAACGCCACATGAAGATAAAGGCAGACATCGGGAGAGACGCATCTAGAAGCCCAGGAAGACCAAAGATCACCAGCAAACCACCAGAAGCTAGGAGAGAGGCAAGGAGCAGACTGTCCCTCATGGCCCCAGAAGGAATTGACCCTACGGACACCTGACCTCGGACTGCCGGCCTCCAGAGCTGTGGGAGGGTTTCTCTTGTTCTCAGTCCCCTAGATTTGGGTTCTTTGCTACGACCACCTTAGGAAACAAATATAGGGAGGAATAAAAGGCAGTAAAGCCGTTTTAGTCTTATCTTCTTGGCGCCCTACAATCTCCATCATACTGCAGTGAGAGAGACTCAGCATACAAACTATGGTTGGCCCCCGGAGCAACGATGACTAAAACAGGGAACCCCCCCCCCCCCCCCCACCGCCCCAGTCCATCGTTGTTGGCCTACTCCAAGCTCAGACCTCAGACCTCCTCAAACTGCTCAGAGTCAGGATCTTCCTACTCCAACCGGGAGCCAGCTGCCCTCAAACGGTCTCTTCTCCAGAATGACTTCCAGCTCCTGATGCCAAGGTGACAGCTGTCACTCTGCACTGGGTGATCTCCAGGAAGTTACTAAGCTTTTTAAAATCCGCTGTTTGCCCCCTCTCCCTCAAAGAGAGGTACTAGTGCCAACTCAATACTATTTTGAGGGCTAAATGAAATAAAGCAGGAAGAGAGCCTCATATGCCTTGTGCCACATTTCAGTCATTCACAAACATTAGGTTCCTTCCTCCCCAGCGACCCGGCAGCATCTAGGCAGGTGCACAGTGAGGGCTCAAAACACTGGGTAAATGGGGCAAATTCAGGCCCAGCCCTGGAAGAGATCTACAGGCAAATTCACCTTTTAAGAAGAAAAAAAAAATCAACATCAAGTAGGGGCGCCTGGGTGGCTCAGTTTGGTTAAGCATCCGACATCATACTCTCGCTGTTTGTGAGTTCAAGCCCCACACTGGGCTCTGTGCTCACAGCTCAGGGCTTGGAGCCAGCTTCAGATTCTATGTCTCCCTCTCTCCCTGCCCCTTCCCCTCCCTCCCTCCTTCTCTCAAAAAAATAAACATTAAAAAAAATCAACTACATTTAAAAAAATTATTACAGGGGCTCCTGGGTGGTTCAGTCTGTTGAGCATCCGACTCCTGATTTAGGCTCAGATCACAATCCCAGGGTTGTGGGATCGAGCCCTGCGCTGGACTCCATGCTGAGCTTGGAGCCTGCTCAGGATTCTCTCTGCCCCTCCCCTACTCTCTCTAAAATTAAATACACACACACACACACACACACACACACTACTAAGATAAGTTCCTCTTAGAGTGGAGGCTAATTTGGGGGTTCCTATACCTTGTTTTAAGCTTTGCACAAGAAGGAAGTCATGTGATATAACAATAAATGACCATGAGGAGTGGGTGCCTATAATCCTTTTTTCACTCCTACTCATGTGCTTGATGGGAACCCCGTGGTGGCTAAATTGTGTTTAATTCTAAGAAGATGGCAGATTCCAGATACTCTTCAAGGACATGTGTCAAACTGATGAAAATTTGCTTAATACAAAATAACTCAAAAATGATTAAGTTCAAAAGTGTTTTCACTGGGATGTAATTTCCCTGAAAGAACAATGAGAATCAGTTTACTGTATTCTCAATACTCTATTTTCTGCACTAAAGGGGGCTGGGGGTAACTGCTATGATAATTTTTCATTTTCTAGGTTCTTGGTTTGCTGCTGGTTTCATTTTCTTGGTTCTTGGCTTGCTTTTCTGTTTGACTGCCTTAAATGCTATATTTGAACTGAGTTTCTAAAGAAAAAGCTCACTAAGCTAGAGTCCCTTGACAAAAAGCTAGTTTCAGGACCCTGTCCTCTGACAGCCTAAGATATCACTGACTGATGGAACGGAACAAGGCACTAATATGGAAGACAGAATATGAGGACGGATGGGAATATAAATTGGCAGTTCTGGATAAATGTTAAACAAGTGTTGTATGAAAGCGTCAAAATTGAACACACTGGAGATTTTGCAATAAACAACACTGATTATCAAGCCTCAGTACCAAGATAACCCCAAAGGTACTGTAGCAAGGTTGAGAGCTGGAAGGGATGGTGAGCTTCAAAGACGTGCAAGGGGTGAGTTTCTGGGTGATCTTGCCTCTCAGGATGCATAGTACCGCACTGAAAGGCAGGCCAAGTCATCTAGGGAAAGTGTCCAAAACATAGGACATTGTAAAAACTAGAGAATGACGGCAGAATAGATACTACTGATCTGAAGCCTCAGGCTTCTAGGCTAAGTTGAGGGCTCCCCTGCAGGACCAGAGATGCTGGGGTTCTCCTTAAGCCCAAGCCCCTTCACGGACATAACATAAGCTCATGTGACCACAAAGATGCCCACTGCAGCTAATCCTGGCTTCCCCTACATACCCAGCAATGAAGTGGCCAGCGTCAGAGTCCGAGATGCCTCTGCGGGATAGGTACCCTTCCTCACTCTGGTGTATTCACTGCTGGTCTGACCCAGTCTGGCTTCTGGCTTTGCAAGTACAGAAAAATAGGCTTTTTTTTTTTTTTTTTTTTTTTTTACTGCTGGTGTGGGTATAGAATGGTACCAGCCTTCTGAGGGGTCACTTGCAATCTGTATCAAATTGTACACTGCATATACTGTCTAACCCAGCGATTCCATTTCTGGGAAGGTGACCTAAACAACCATATCTGGATACGAATGATCATTTACCTACAATGCAGCTCATGTTTACAGTGGCAAAAAATAAGAAACAAGTCAAAAGCCTAATAACAGGGATATAGTTAAATAAACCATGATACGTCTACGTACTGAGAGGCTTTGAAATCACCATGATGTTGAGAACTATTATGAGCGACATTCACAGAAAGGTTAATGTATGAAGTTAGAAATTTTAGATGCTGAATGACTTTGATATATATTTTTTTAAATTGTGTATGTATATATTTATACAGGGAAAAGACCAGAAGGCTATGTTCACAGCAGATAGGGCTGGCTAGTGGGATCATGGTTGGGGTTTTGTTTTTTTTTTGTTTTGTTTTGTCTATTTTTCAGTCTTCTACAATAAGTATGTGATAATTTTATGTTTCATCCTTTTAAACTTTTCATTATGGAAAATTTTAAACTTCTACAAAAAGTAGAAAAAAGAATAATAAGCCCCATTATCCAACATTTAGCTTCAACAATGATCAATATTTTATCAGTTTGGTTACATCTACACCGTATCCCTGCCCCCACACCACTTTTTCCTCGAATGCTTTAAAGAAAATCCCTTATCATAATATTTTACCCATAAACACTTTGGTGTGCATCTCTAATTGATAAAGTGTATTTAAAACAGAGCTTGAACACCATGCCATTATCTTGCCTAACAAAATCAGTAACAAAGCCCGAATGCAAAATAATAGCCAGTCCACATTCAAATTATACCAACTGTCCCCAAAATATTTTACAGTTGGTTGTTTGAATCATGATCGAAGGAGGGTCCAGAGATATGGTAACTAACATGTTTATAAGCCTGTTTTATGCTAGAACGCTCCCCTTTTTCTAATTTAGTTTTTAAATTATAAGACAGTTCTCCAGTATCTTCTGATTAATAAGAACTAGTCACAGAGGGGCGCCTGGGTGGCGCAGTCGGTTAAGTGTCCGACTTCAGCCAGGTCACGATCTTGCGGTCCGTGAGTTCGAGCCCCGCGTCAGGCTCTGGGCTGATGGCTCGGAGCCTGGAGCCTGTTTCCGATTCTGTGTCTCCCTCTCTCTCTGCCCCTCCCCCGTTCAGCTCTGTCTCTCTCTGTCCCAAAAATAAATAAAAAACGTTGAAAAAAAAAAAATTAAAAAAAAAAAAAAGAACTAGTCACAGAAAGGAGTAGCTAGAGAGATACTGAAGCCCAGGTCTATGGAGGAAATCTAATAAGTAAGTTTGGGTACAAGAAGTAAGAATGGACAGAAAACACAGATTCGGTGTTTTCAGAAACCAAGTCTAGTTAATTTAGACTAACAGCCCCGTGCCCGGACCTGCACCTGCCTCACATGCTCCTCTCCCCCTCACACTGTCACGCAAGTCCCTCCCTCTCATGTCACCTCAAGCCCTCTGTAATCAGCAAGCTGGAAAACCTTCCTAGCTGTGACTCAAAATCTAGAAGCCATGAAAAGATTAATGAATTCAATCAAGAAAGATATCTGCATGACAAAAGGTAATGCTAAAGGATGAATGACAAAGTGGAAAAATAATTTATAGTGCAAAGAACAAATGTCCCTACTATACAAAGATCTCCTGGAAATTAATAAGGTCAACAACCAAAAAAAACAAAAAACAGAAATGAGCAAAGGCTAGAAATGGTTCACAGAAGAGGGAAAACAAGTGACTCAAATAAATATAAAGGTGCTCAATCTCATTCCTAAGAAAAATGCAAATTAAAACCATGCTCATGCATGGTGTCTTACCCTACAGAATGCCAAAAACCTCAAAGTTTTATTTTTGTGTTGGCAATGTTGTGAGGAAACTGCATTCTCCTGCATTACTGCTGGGTGGGCAAAATTGTACAATCTTTATGGAAAACAACTGGACAGAATCTATTAAAATTACAAATACCGCTACCCCTTGAACCACCAATTTCATTTCTGGAAATTTACTGTACACATATTCTGTTCATATGTGAAATGATATTTGCACATAGGTATTCGGTGCATTATTTGTAACAACAAAAGAGTGGAAATGACCAAATGTCCATCAATAAGAGACTTGATAAAGCACAGTTCTTCTAGGCAAGGCATATAATACAATGGTGAGAAACGATAAACTTTCTGTACTGATATCTCCTTGGATATATTGTTCGTTGAAAAAGGTAAGGTGTAAAACAACATGTACAACCTGATACTTTTTGCATGAAAAGGAGGGGAAAAAAGAACATATATTTGTATTTGTGCACACACACACATTTTGGAAAGATAGAAGAGAAATTAACAGTAATTGCTGGGATTATTGGATGAATATTGGAACTGGGATAAGACTTTTCATTTTATGCCAGTAGTAGAGACTGCCACTCTCTTCTTCCCTGAATAATAGAACTTTCTGATTGTAGTGCATTACAGAGTCACCTAGTCAAGGACCACATTTCCCAGACTTTCTTGCTGTTAGGTGTGGCTAGGAATGAACTGGCCAATGGCACGTAAGCAGAAGTGATGTGTTTAACTTGGGGGATTCCTGAGTTCTTCCTCTTCTTGGAGGCTTGAACATGACCTGGTAATGGTGAGTCCTCCTCTATCATGCAGATGAGGACAATACTCTAGAAGACAGGAGCATAGGACACAGAAAGACTTGGGTCCCAGGATGACCCAGCAGAACAGAGCCATCTAGTACACGGGACTGCCTCTCCCCCTCCAGGACTGCTGTGCTAGAAAAGCTATCTCCTTTGAGTCACTAGATTTTGGGTCTCTTTGTTGTAGCAACGTAGCCTGTGCTCTAGCTAAAGCGGAAAGTGGTGCCCAGAAATGAGTTGCTGCGGTATCAGACAAGACACTGTGGCATTTGAATTCGCAGCTGGCACGGGAAGGTGGTAAGGAAGTAGGTGTTGTAGACTAGAAAGCTGGTAACCCTTGTCCCCCTGTAGCAAAAACCTGCTAGAACTTCAGTAACTTGGACAGGCCCCGTGTCATGTGAACTTGTACCTCCAGGGGAAGCACTTAGAAATCAAACGTTGATTGCTTCTCATTTGCAGTGAGCTGCGACAAGAGTAAGATGAAGACAGGCAAGAACTGGCCACTTTGCAGGCCAAAATGGAAAGAAATACAGCCCAAGGGACAGTGTGTTCTGAGTTCTGCAATATAAGTTAGTTGAGGCTCCAACTCTTTGAGATCCCATGGGACTAGAAAAGCCAACCGCTTTTGTACCCCAAAACCAGGAGATAAGAATTTCCTTCAAAGCTTTTATGAAACTCTCCAGTTAAGAGTAGAGTCATGGGAGACAGACCCATTTGCAAAGATCAGATTTAGGGTATGGCCTCAAGGTAGCGTCATATTTTATATATATATACACACACACACACACACATATATATATATATATATACACATATACACACACATATATATATACACACACACACACATACACGTGTGTGTGTGTGTGTGTGTGTGTATATATATATGTATGTATTTATGTATGTATTTACGTATGTATTTATGGTAGTTGCCATTTAAATGAGAAAAAGATGGATAGGCCAAGAACAGACAACAGTAACCAGTCTACAGTCCACTGACTTAAAAACTAAGACCGAAAAGAATCCTTTGCAACAGATACTTTAATTTGGGACCGACTAGAAGCAAACAGACCAGAAGCCTATTCGGTTTTTGAGGGATCTGTATTGTCATGTGGCTGGCCTATAAAAGCCTGTGACTGCTCCACCCTTAAAGAAACCACTACACCCACCAACCTACACCAGCAAGAAATGTGCTCTCTAGGTGTGCAGCCTCAGGGAGATCACGTTCCCCCATGCCTGCTTCAGAAGTGGCTGTGGCAGAAAATGGGTACAAAATCTCCTAGGAGGCAAAGCTAGGAGCCACGGAGGAAAACGGGCAAGGGGATTCTCAATAAGAGAACCACGGTTTCACCAGTGAACTTACCAAGTGAACTTACCAGTGAACAACAACACGCTAAATGCTCAACCACACTGAATAATGAATATTTTATTTATTTTTTTAAGTTTAATTTTTTTGAGAGAGAGAGAGAGAACGAGTGAGCACAGGTCACACTGTCAGCGCAGAGCCTGACGCGGGGCTTGAACTCACGAACCGTGAGATCATGACCTGAGCTGACGTCAGGACTCAGACAACCATAGTGAATAATGAAGACAACTTAGAGAACAGGTCTAGCATTACAGAATTATTAAAATAATCATCAAAATGATAAAATGATATACACGGAGGATAATGCAGAGAAGACATATGCCTAACCAGTGCATAAAGAAGGAAAAAAATGGAATGGAAAAGTGGAATATTTTCTTACAGGAGGAAACGTTCCTGAAATTAAAAATAAAAGATCTATCTATAGATCAAAAGGGACACACACACACACACACACACTTGGCCTCTCTCAAAAATAGAAAAACATTAAAAAAACAAACAAACAAAAAAAGAATTGGGGATGCCTGGGTGGCTCAGTTAAGCATCTGACTTTGGCTCAGGTCATGATCTCACAGGCCATGGGTTCGAGCGCCACTATAGCTCAGAGCCTAGAGCCTGGAGCCTGCTTCGGATTCTGTGTCTCCCTCTCTCTGCCCCTCGCCCACTTGCACTCTGTCTGTCTGTCCCTCTCTCTCTCTCTCAAAACTAAACATTAAAAAAATAAAAAGTGGGGCACCTGGGTGACTCAGTCGGTTAAGTGTCTGACTTCGGCTCAGGTCATGATCTCATAGTTCATGGGTTTGAGCCCCACATAGGGCTCTGTGCTGACAGCTCAGAGCCTGGAGCCTGCTTCAGATTCTGTCTCCCTGTCTCTCTGCCCCTCCCCTGCTTGTGTGCTTGCTCGCTCTCTCTCTTAAAAATAAACAAACATTAAAACAAAATAAAAAAAGAACCAGATGCTTAACTGACTGAACCACCCAGATGCCCCTCTTTGTACTTTTATATACATTTTAAATAATAAACTTTTTTTCCCACAAGCAACAAATTTCATGTTCTTTCAAAGATCGTCATCAAGAATGACGGTTATGTTAAAAAATTCAAATAAATTCTAAAAGTATAAAAGTGTATACATAGTATGATGCCAAGTATATATATTTTTTAAAAAGTATACACATGTGTGTACCCGAAAAGAGGCAAAGGTGCTAAGATTTTAATAGTGCCTCAGGGATTAGGGATAGATTTCTCTCAAAATCTGAAATGAGAGTAATGAAAAACTACAGAAGATAACGAATAGTTTCACTGCTTCTGTTAAAGATTCCCTTCCTATTACCACAAGCAGTAATAATGACCCCGAATAATGAATGATGAGGCTTAAAAAGAGTTTAGAGTCTATTTGCCCACCTGGGGTGAAGGAGGTAATTGCTGTGGCTTAGGGTAAACAAAGATCACGTACTTATTAACAGATTATGTCATTCAACAAAACTGAGGACAGTATTGACACAGACCGAAGGCAAATCCGCCCCAGCATGAAGAGTCTTTAGGCCATGAGTTGGGTTGACAGAGAAAAGACCACCACCTGAGGTGTGAAATGTGGCCATGGATGTTCGAGCAAGGGCATCTGCTGTTCTGACACACAACCTATGTCTCTGAGGACTCATCACTCTCACACACACACACACACACACACACACACACACACACACACACACCTGGCTGGCAGATTCCCACGGCCACCCCGCACATGTATGCGAGCCACATACCGAACCTGGTTCTCCAAGAAGTGCATGTACCGGTAAAGCAGGGTGTAGGACGGAGACAGGATGCCCACAGACTTCATACGTGCACCACGCTCCAGCTCACTTTCCACAGGCATGTTGGCGAAGCAGGCCAGGCCGAAGAAGGGTCCCTTTCGGAAATAGCTAAAACGGACCAAATGCGTCGTGGGGCTCAAAATCAGAGAAGAGAAATTTTGTTTGGCTTCGGTTTTTGTTTTGTTTAAAAAAAAATTTTTTTTAATGTTTATTTTTTTATTTTTGAGAGAGAGAGAGAGAGTATGTGAGCAAGGGGAAGGGCAGACATAGAGGGAGACATAGAATCCATAGCCGGCTCCAGGCTCTGAGCTGTGAGCACAGAGCCCGAGGCGGGGCTCGAACTCACAGACCACGAGATCATGACTTGAGCTGAAGTCGGACACTTAACCGACTGAGCCACCCAGGCGCCCCTGGCTTTGGTTTTTAATGTGAGATGCAGCCCCGAGGAAGACAGAGAGCTGCGTCCAGGGGTCTGCATGACACAGCTCTCAGCCTGAAGACCAATGTTTTAGAACCAAAGGGGATGTCAGTCCAGGCCACTCAACCCCACAGAGGAGACAACCCAGGTATAAAGAGATTACCCAACTCACCAAGGGTCACCCAGCAGGAGCTAGGACTTGACCTCTGGCAAATCTGCTGCTGCACTGCCCATGACCATGGACAGATCCCTTCGCTCCTGCATAACTACTGATGCCATAAGGAACCAAAACAAAGATTCATCTTCAGGCCCCTCTGGAAGGGCGCTCTGTTTTAGTAGCATAAGCCACGTCGATTCTTTCCTCACTTCCTGAGTCTCTGAGATTTTTAACAGGGCCGATGACCACAGCTGTCACTTTATCTCCTCCCCCTTTCTTACACTTCTGTCATGGTTTCAGCCCAGGGAGAAGATTAAAGCTACTCTCGTTACCCTCGTGTTCTATTCGTTTGCTCCTCACACGAATCTTAATTACACAGGACTATAACTTGGCCTTACTGAAAGCTGGACTTTCAAGTTTTAGCCCACAAATGGCTTAAGTTAACCCAAACTGTATTGAAAGTCCATTCTTTCAACAAAGCCAAACCTCAAGTAAGACCTAGCGTTTTCTTAAAAGGGAGAGAGAACCTCTGATAGTTCTTAACTTTTGGGGGTCATGAAACCCATTGGGAACCTAATGAAAGCTGGGGGCCTTCTTGCTGGAAAACTGATATAAACACAAATCTATCTATCTATATTTTCAGGGCATTTCTACACACCTTTGGAAGAGCCCCTGATGAGAGCCCTTACGCTGTGGGGAAAGTCTGTGAGAAGAGAGAAATGGTACAGGGATTTACATTCTGAAATACTTACATGAAGTCAGACTGAATTTTATGGGACCCACTGGCCATAGACTTGAACTCAACACCTTCAAGGTCAATATCTTGAGGTAAGCACCATTCCACCATGTTCCCTGTGGGAAAGGAAGGTGACAAGTTAAAAGAAACAAAGTCATTCAAAGAAAAGGACGTAGTACAAGGGCTGAGGGCATACGGCTGCCCAATACATGCACTGCTGGCTCAGCCACCAAGACGCTTAAGTGGGTCATCTCATCCACCACCCACACGCTGGCAGAGTTCCCCAGTTACTCCAGAGGGCCAGGAGACAGGCCTTAAAGGAGCCTTGCCCTCTGCCGAGAGAGGAGCACATTCTTTCTAGTGACGATATGGTCTTTGGTGCTCCATTCTGCATAGCTACTTTCAAACGTCCTTCCTTTCATGGCCTTACTTCCGAGGGCATGATTCTTACCCCCGTCTCCTTTCCCTAACCCCCTGAGATCTTGTTCCAACTTGTCCTTCTACAGCTACTGATGACTCTGACAACCCTGAACTCTTTTTAATTCACGTTGTCATTGACCTCTTTGTGGAATTTGAGAATTCCTCAAAAGTGTATTCCTCTTTTGCCTTGATTCCCATGAGAAAATACTATTTTGGTTTTTTCCCTACTTCTCTGTCTAGGTAGCTCTGCTTCCTCCCCAAAGTCTTTCTCTTCTCTCCCTAGGTGAGGCCCATATCCAAGGCTTGGCCTTCAATTCTTTGCTTCCAGAACCTTGGGGCTCATTCACTCATCATCAGTTACTGACCTTTCACCAAGCTGGATGCTGGAGCTACAAAGCCAAATAAGACATAGTCCCTGACTGCAAAGAGATTAGAATCCAGAGATCAACAAGGAGACCACAGATTACAGTTCCAGGGGATAAACGCTATGAGAGAGGAGAATGTGAGCAGCGATGAGCATCTATCAGATTGAGGGAATCGGAGATTTGCACAACAGCACTGTTACCCAGAACACGGACAGAACACATACGGAATATTCCCTACTGTTTTCTTGTGTGTTCAAAATTTTTCAAAATAACAGTATCGAGCTATGCGTGAGTTTATTTTTATTTTTCTAACAGCTTGAGATACAATTCGCACACCGTGCCATCTACTCACTTACAGCAAACAACTCAACGGCTTTTAGTATAGTCAGCTGTGCAACCAACTACCACATTTTCAACGTTCTCCCATTTTTACATCCGAGGAAACAATGGGACAAATAGAACACTTGCTCAGAGTCACCCCTAACCAGCTGAGCTGGTGTGCTGCAGGGGCTGCCAGGAACTAGGGTTCTGGGGGCACCTGAAGGGTTCAGTGGGTTAAGTGTCTGACTTTGGCTCAGGTCATTATCTCATGGTTCTCGAGTTCAAGCCCTGCACTGGACTGTATACTGATAGCACAGAGCCTGCTTCCGATCCTCTGTGCCCCAATCTCTCTGCCCCTCCCCTGCTCATTCTCTCTCTCTCTCTCAAAATAAATAAATAAACTTAAAAAAAAAAAAAAAAAAAGAGCTGGTTTCCAGGCCGGGCCTGGACTCCTTGCATGAAGCTAGACCAGTCACCTGACAGCGGTGTGGGGGGAGCAGTTAAATACGCACTTAGCCCAGGCTAGACTTGGCTCCAAGGCTTGGTTTTGTCACAAGCTGTGTGGCCTCTGGTAAAAGCTCTTGGATCCTCGGTTTCCTTATTGTAAAATGAAGACAATTCAATACGTGAGGAGGCTGACTCACCTGTAAGATTGCTTCTAGCTTTTAATTCCCAACTACAATGAGGGGGAGAAAATTAAACAAATTCCCAAGTATCCAGTACAAGAGGAATATATATTCCTTGAAGACAGAGGCTCGCCTACTTCCCTTGTGCTCTGAGCACCTGGCACAGGCCTCAGCCAAGTGGGAAAGAAACATGTGAAATGACCCTCTCGAGGGCAGAGAAAGGTGGGAAGAGTTGGGGGGGGCGGTGTGAGGGCAGCAGATGCGGCAGGCCTTGGGTGACCTGCCCAGGAGTAGGCAATGGCCCTGTGAGTATAAACAGGGGTGGGACGGATTATGACACTTTATTTTAGAACAAACTTCTTATCACTACCCCAAACCCTACTTTCCTAGGCATTAGAGATGCCGTGAATAATCCAGCCAACAGTGCTTTCAGATCGTACTCCAAGCATCAGAGAAGCTGCATAATCAGTCTACTACATATGGGTCCAGTCTCCAAACGTGGCAGACACCACGGAGGGTTATCTGGCCTCACCTTCAGAGCCTAAGGTGCTTTCAAATAGTTTTCTTTCAAGAGAGGAATCAGGGCTCTAACAAAGAGCTAAACCCAAAAGCGTGTAAAGGGGAATTAGGATTTTATAAAACAGAAAGGATAGAATGATGTTGTGCGTGTCCGGGTTAAAGACAAGGAAAAGCATGCTGCACACTGAAAGAGGGGTGAACTTGGGGATAAAGGGATTTCCATCTTTCCCCTTCCGTGCACGTCTACTATCTCTGTGGTTCAGTGGCTTTCGGCCTGTGGAGTGCATCAGGGCACCCAGGGAACTTATAAGGGTGTTGGGGCCTATCCCCGATATACAGGATCATGGTCCCTGCCTCGGAGCACATGGGGATTCTGCTGGCGAGCTCCTGCTTCAGCCTGTGTACACGGCCCTAACCCTCTGCGATGGGAACAGGTGGCTGGCCTAGGAAGGGACAGCCTGGGACAGGGCTGCTGCAGTGTCCCTCAGGTAGACTCTGTCCTCCTCGCCTACCCAACCTGCCTCTTCTCTTATCCACTGCCTTCTTCCCTCGCTGCCACTCCATAATGGGTTCAGAGAGCCCTAACGCTGTTTCTTTCCTCCAACCCAGCCGATCCATGACTTCTAACAAAAAAACTTGTTAAAACACCACCAGGGTGCCTGGGTGGCTCAGTCGGTTGAGCATCCAATTCTTGATTTTGAGCTCAGGCATCATCTCACGGCCTGGGGATCAAGCCCCCCATCATGCTCTGCACTGACAGCATGGAGCCTGCTTGGGATTCTCTCTCTCCCTCTCTGCCCCTCCCCTGCTCACACATTCTCAAAATAAACATTTAAAACAAAGAAACAAAATTTTTTTCCTGACAGCTAAGTACAGAAGAGCACACAAATCCTAACTATTGCTCAGTGAATTTCCCCAACATGCACATCCCTGCGTAACCAGCACCCAGACCAAGAAGGAGAAGCCTTCTGTACACCAGAAGCCCCGCTGTCCCCCTCGTGACCCTCTCTCAACGGGAACTATTATCTTGACCTCTAACGCTGTAAATCCGCTTGGCTGTTTTGAAATCTATATCGATGCAATTGTAGTTTACATTCTTTTGGGTCTTCTTTTGCTCAATATTCTTTGCAAGATTCATTCATGCGGATCCACGAAGCTACTTCCATCCTATGCATGTAACAGATTATCTATTTCACTGTTGATGTGCATTTAGCTTATTTCCAATTTGAGGCTGTTACAAACAGACCACTACCAAACGTCTTATACTTAAGTCATCTGGTGAACACATGTGGGGTGGCTTTGTAATAGGTCAGCCTGGCTAGGCCGAACTACGTCTCTCAGAATTGCCTTCCTCGTGAATTCCAGGTGAGACGGGTGGGATGTGGGATGTGGGAGTGATATGGCAGGGCAGCAGTCGGCATATTGTATGCACATCAGGAGGCTGGGGAAGGAGCACCAGGCAGCTCATGTGCATTACTGCTCGTCTGCGGACCACCTCGGGGGTCTGGGGGTGGCAGCCAGGCCCGTGAATGCTGGACCCACCTTCCCCTGGATCTTCTTTCACCTTCTCTGACTCCTAAGCCAGGTGTGTGTTTAGTTCCACAATGAAGGGCATCAACTTCATCAGGACACCCACATCCTGAAAGCTGGAGGCAGACTGACCCGGGTTCCTGTACATGAGTTCCAGCTTCTCTCCATGTTCCCAACTATACTCTCTTCTTCCATAACTGCCGGCCCAATAGAGTTCCAGCTCCCTCATCAGGCAGAAAGACCACAGCCTTATACAGCCTGCCTACCTAGCTCCCACAACTGCATAAGATCAAATTCTTGCAATAAATCCCTTTAGACATCTCCTAGCGGTTCTGTTTCTTCGATTAAACTTTGATACAATATGCACACATTTCCGTCGACAACATCCCTAGGAATAGAACTACCGTAAAAATGTCTTCATCGGGGCTAACTAAGAGATCTTTAACAATTCCCAAAGCAGTGTTTCCCAAAGCTTTTGTTGACAGAGCTTCTGCAAAAAAACAAAAACAAAACAAAAACAAAAACAAAACAAAACACATTTTTCAAAAGGGATTTTGGCCAAATTATCTTAGGGTAAACAAGGATAGACACATTTCTTTACTGCAGAACTTCTCAGAGCCTTTAGTATGTTACTCTGCTTTGTGGACCTCTACGAGACCTTAATGTTTCCAAATTTTGGGGGCTAATAAACCTATTCTTAACAAGCATCTCCTGTACAGCCCACCAAAGTGGGGGGAAGAAGCATCTTAAGGGACTAATTTTACTGAAGACATTTTTTTTTTTAAGAAATGCCAGCGCACAAGGAGCTGCAAGTTGACCCTCAATATCCACTCTTACAGGGAACAAAACCTCCTATATTTAGCCAAATCACAACTACGTTCCTCAGTACCTTCTTGCCTGTAGGTACGGCTACATGAGTCAATTCTGGCCAATGGGAAACGGACAGAAGTGAGGTGTATGGTTGCCAAAAAGTACCTTAAAGGGCAGGTGTACGTGCTGTCCCTTCCTCCATCCTGCTGTCTAGAATGTGGATGTAGTGACAAGCCATCATGAATCTAGGTCCCTGGATGGCTGCTTGGACTGAGCCAGCATTCCAGCCCTAGGCTAGCTATCTCCTGTTGCATGAAAGAGAAATAAACTCCTATCTTGATTAAGCCACTGTTACTTTGGGTCCCTGGTATTCATGGCCAAACCCACGTGTTACCTGACACCGCTGACCTGTAGAAGAAAGCCCCCATTCCTCAGCGTGGCTCTCAAAGCCGCCACCCTCGTCCCTCTGTGCGTGTCCGGTCCTCGCGCTACAGAAACTGACAGACTCAGATGGAGGGAGTGACATCCTGGTAGTTACAGTCTTAACTTCTAGATGGATGTAAGTCCCTCAGGGGAAAGTTCCATCAGGGTCAGGCTGGCGAGTCACGGAATGAGCACGGGTTCCAGAGTACTGCTCTGGGACCAGTTACCCTCACCTTTACCTACTGACACCCTCCTTGAATGAAAGGAAAGTAAATGAAGTAGACGAAGCTACTTCAGTCCTCATGCCAGCCTATGTAATCACTGTCTTAGAGGTCTATTTCCACAGGAGACGGGACTTCTTAAAGACAGGAACTTCGTTGATCGTCACATCCCAACACGGCACACTGCTTAGCACGGTACAGGATGGGTGTTACGTAGTAATAACAATAATGAAAGAAAAACAGCTTTATTGCAGGCAGGCATTTTTTAAAGAGCCAACTAATGAATTAATGTTAATTATCCTAGGGGTAATGATACTGTGGTTATGTAAGAAAATGTCCTTCTTAGGAGGTTTATACTCAAGAATTTAGAAGGATCATCATGTCTGCATTTACTATCAAAAGGCTCAGGAAAAAAAAAAGTATATCTTTATATAGTCAGTTTTGACACATTGCTTGCTGAACTAGAGTCAACACAACTGAAGTATTTTTCTTTTTTAAGATTATTGATCTTTGAGAGAAAGAGTGAGCAGGGGAGGGGCAGAGAGAGGGGGACAGAAGATCCGAAGTGGGCTCTATGCTGACAGCAGACAGCCTGGTACAGAGCTTGAACCCATAAATTGCAAGATCATGACCCAAGCGGAAGTCAGATGCTCAACTGACTGACCCACCCGGGCGCCCCAACACAATTGAAGTATTAAAGAACGATCTGAGCATAGGGATTTCACATTTCCTTATGCTGGCGATCCAATGCAATCTCAATCCAAATGCCAGCAAATTACTCGTGGATATTGAAAAGTTAATTCTAAAGTTTATATGGAAAGGCAAAGGCCCCAGACAGCCAACACAAGACTGAAGAAAAAGTGAGGATTGACACTAACCAATTCTAAGACTTACCATGAAAACCACAGTAATCAAGACAGTGATTAGACAAGATTAGACACATCGACGGAACAGGACACAGAGCCCAGAAACAGACCCACACAAATACAGTCAGCTGATCTTTGCCAACAAAGCAAAGGCCATACAATGGATAAAGGATTATCTCTTCAACAATGGATAACCACAGGCAAAAAAAAAAAAAAAAAAAAAAGAATCTAGACACAGAACTTAACTTACACCTTTCACAAAAATTAATTCAGTATGAATAGTATACTTAAATGCAAAATGCAAAATTATAAAACTTCTGGAAGGTAACAAAGGAGAAAATCTAGGTGACCCTGAGTTTAGCAATGAGTTTTTAGGTACAACACCAGGAGCACGATCCATGAAGAAAAAAATTGGTATGTTGTACTTCAGTAAAATTAAAAACTTCTGATCTGTGGAAGATACTATGAAGAGAATAAAGACAAGCCATAGACAGAGAAAATATTTGTAAAAACATACCTGATAAAGGCTTAAATCCAAAATATACAAAGAACTAAAACACAACATTAAGAAAAATATAAACACCCAACTTAAAAAATGAACAAGGGGCACCTGGGTGGCTCAGTCGGTTAAGCATCTGACTCGATTTCGGCTCAGGTACTGATCTCAGGGTCGTGAGTTCAGTCAAGCCCCATGTTGGGCTCCATGCCAGGCGTGGAGTGTACTTAAAAAAATATTAAAAATGGACAAAAGATCAGACCAGTGATCTCACCGAAGAAGATACACAGATGGCAAATGAGATTATGAAAAACATGCTCAAAATTACATGTCATTGGGGAATTCCAAATCCAAACAAGATTCTTCTCATGCCTATTAGAATGGTCAAAATCCCGAACATGGAAAACACCAAATGCTAATTGCAAGAGCACGCAGCAACAGGAAGTCTCATTTGTTGCTGGTAGGAATGCAAAATGGTACACCCACTTTGGAAGACAGTTTGGCATTTCCTTACAACTAAACATACTCTCACCGTATGATCAGGCAATCATGCTCCTTCACATCTATCCCAAGAGTGAGAACTTAGGTCCACACGAAAGCCTGCCCATGGTTTACAGCAGCTTTATTTCTGATTGTCCCAAACTGGAAGCAACCAAGGTGTCCTTCAGTTGGTGAATGGATAAACAAACTGTGGAACATCCAGACAATAAAATACTGTTCAGAAATAATGAGCTATCAAGCCACAAAGACATAAAGGAACCTTAAATGCATGTTGCTAAGAGAAAGAAGCCAATCTGAAAAGGCTACATACTATATAATTCCAACTCTGTTACATCCATGAAAAGAAAAAATTAAGAGATAGTAAAAAGATCAGCAAATAAGGAAGGATTAGTTGGGGGAGCACTGAGGATTTTTACAGCAATAAAACCCTTTCTGTAGGATACTCTTACAGCGCGTATGTAACATTGTGCATTTTTCTTTTCATTTTTTTTAAAATTAATGTTTCTTTATTTTTGACAGAGAGACAGAGCATGAGTGGGAAGGGGCAGAGAGAGAGGGAGACACAGAATCCGAAGCAGGCTCCAGGCTCTGAGCTGTCAGCACAGAGCCTGATGTGGGTCTTGAACTCACGAACCACGAGATCATGACCTGCGCCAAAGTTGGACACTTAACCAACTGAGCTACCCAGACACCCCAAGGATAAAACTTTTATATTTCTTTCACAGTTGGTGTGCTTTGTTAAACAATGTTAAAACTCCTTTTATCAAATCCTCATGAAATATTTATACGTACTTAAAGCAATCATTTTTATTTTTTTTGATGATTATTCCCGGTGCGGGGGGGGGGGGGGCATGGGAAGGGGCAGAGAGAGAGGGAGACACAGAATCCGAAGCAGGTTCCAGGCTCTGAGCTGTCAGCACAGACCCTGATGCAGGGCTCGAACTCAGGAACCATGAGATCACGAGCTGAGCTGAAGTCGGACACTTAACCGACTAAGCCACCCAGGTGCCCCACATCGTGCATTTTTCAAACCCAGAGAATGTACAATGCAGAGAGTAGACCCTAATGTAAACTATGGGCTTTAGTTAATAATTATTTATCAATATTGGTTCATCAATTGTAACAAACATGCCACACTAATGCTAGATGTGAATAAAACGGAAAACTGGGTGCAAAGGTGGGATATGGGACCCTCTGCACGTTCTTCTCAGTTTTTCTGTAAATCTGAAACTGACGTAAAAAAAAATGTTTATTAACTAAAAAAAGAAGGTAACGGATCAATTAATGTAGGTGAATTACCCTGGGATTGGTAATGATATTGTGGTCATGTAGAAAAACGGCCTTATTCTTAGGAGATTTGTACTGAAGTATTCAGAAAAGAAATGTTATGATGTCTGCAACTTACTGTCAAATAGTTCAGCAGAAAAAGATAAGCACACCTCTATATATAGTCAGTTCTGCTATAACGCCAGCTGAATTCGATCCAAAGCAACTGATACATTAGGGAGCCATTTGATCGTAGGGGATTTCCTGTTTGCTGATAGGTGATTTTGATCACAAGGATCACAATGTGAATGCAGAAAACTGCACCCAGTTGAAATGAGACGCACGGAAATACACAAAACACACCCCCCCCCCAACCTCAAACACTCACACATTACCTTCTTCAGAGTTAAGAGCCCTGACTATCACTTCCAGGCCTACTGTTGTCCATCAAATGTCACACAGCTCCGCTTCCATTCATTTCACCATAAATCACAGGCTCCACCTCCCCAGGTGTCTTAAGGTAAAGTGCCAAACTTTGAGTACTTATGCATCTCCTAACTAGTTATCATATGTAAAGTTGTCCTACCATTTTTATTTGGTTCGCTTTTTTAAAAAAAAAAAAAATGTGTCACTGACAGTTTTTGAGCGCTGTGCCCTGACCCCATCTTCTCCATAAACCTTGTGACTTTTACCATAAGTCTTTCACAGCACAGTGACTTTTAGGAATGCACGTTCCACATTAGAGCTGAGATGTGTACGCATAAAGCAAATATGGCAAAATGTCCACAAATGGGGACGGGCTCGAAGTATTCACTGTACTATTCCGCCAACTTTTCTGAGGTTTAAAAAATTTCAACAAACTGGAGAACATAATTTAAATGATAGGGATGTGAAAAAAACATAAGGTAAGCAGAAAGGACTTTGCAAAAGGAAAATAAATGGGGGCAATCTACACTAAGTAGGGTAATAACGAGGCATCATGGCTAAAGGTCATCCTTTCCAGAAACATTACACCATTCACAAAAATTGGAAGCCAGTTTACATATAAAATTTGTAGAGACTTAAAGACAAGTGATTCTGTAAAAATAAAACCCATTGCATGCCAGAAAAACTTCCCATTGAATGCTAACTACCCCGGTCTTGGTCTTCGGACTATTATTGGCTTCCCAAATACCCTCACCATATTTTAGAACTCAGCCAGGAAACTGGGGCCCAAAAGGATTCTACAGAAGGGCTCATCCGAGGGGTAATCAATCAAAAAGAGACGAGTTGACAATGACAAGGGCTTTCCCGCCTCACTTTCTCTCCTTCGCAACCGTGGGCCCACCTGGAGGCCCAGCCTCATCTCTAGCTGCAAAGACAACCTATGGGAAAGGGCCACATGAGCGCACGAGGGTCACATGTGGCAATCTGCATTATGTACGTCCAGCCGGCCATTCAATAAATATTGGCAGAACATAATTGGCAGCCAGTGCCAGGGGCTGGGCTCATGCAAAGGCAAATATGTATGTCCCCGTGGAACTTGGACTCCCAGCTTATTGCGCAGGCAGCCCAGTCATCCAGGGGAAGCCAGAGGGCGAGGCTGAGCCTGGTGCAGATGGACAGATGGTCTGAACCTGCCTCTCCACGGTTCGGAAGGTCAGCCTGGCAGCTGTGTCCACGGCAGAGCCTCCCAGGGTTGATGTTTGATGAACTCCTGCACTGGGCGAGATCTGCTCTGTCCCATCTACTGCAAACGGGACTGTTTCCGTGTACACTGAGGTGATTCGGCACCACCACTGCTCTGGGAGAACAGATGTGGGCTGTTACTGCTGTTGCCTGTTACAAAGTTCATCTCAAAGTATTTAAAGTAGACAGAGCAAGGATCTTCACCGAAATAATCTCTAACGGGAAACGCGTGACTTTCCTTCCCCCTCCTCCCTCCCGTTGGGTGGTTTCCAATCAAGGATTTCCTCCTGAGGTCTTGCTATCGGTGGCTGCATCAGCACACGTCCTACAGCTCCTTCTGACCTCAGGAGCAGAGCCTTGTGCCCCCTTTTCCCTCCCCAACATATGCCTTGATTTTTCACCCATTCCATCGTCTCATCAGCATAGACACGAGCCCTGGTTTTAGCTGGGAAGTAAAAAGGAACTTTGTCTCGGGAAGAAAGGCAAGAATCCAGGGGTACGTGGCGCCTCCCCTCCCCACCTTCCCTCTACAGAACCATTTCCTTGGCGGGGCGGGCGTCACCAAATGCCAGAGAGGGAAGAAACCTCAGAAGATTATTTGGTTCAGCCTCCAAACACCAGAAACGGAAATAGCTTCTATTGATTTTTGGTCTTAAATGGTCTTAAATAATTTTAAAACCACCTAGGGTGAGAGTATGCGCGAAGCAAAAGAAGAGTCAGGATAAAGAAACCTGGGGCAGGAAGAAATCAATCCTGGTGATTTCAAGTCAGCCCTCAACCAATCCATGGCTGAATTCCGATGCATTAATTTCAAGTGGAAAAACCCTTCCAGTTCACAGACTCTGTATCGTATTACCCTGGGCAGCGGTGTGAGGAGGGAGCACTGGCCCTGGAGACTTGGCTGGCCTCTGGGCTCTGACCTCTCTGCTCCGTGAATTCAGGGCATCTTCTCCTGCCCACCCCCCCCAACCCCCCCGAGCCATTACCGTGATGAGCAGCGTCAGAAGGATTAGAGACCAGGTCCCCGAAACCCCCCGCATAGTGGGGACCCAGTAACTGGTGGGTGTTATGGTTCTTATTCCTGCTTGACTCTCTTAAGAAACAGAATTCACAGCAGATGGCCACAGACTGACTTTTCCCTGAAAACCACAAGCAGGTGAATCACCAACAGCCGGGGAAGATTCTGCCAACGTGGGATTAATGAAATTAACCACAACTGCATTCCACTGACATCTGAGGGAACTCTGGGAAAGGATGTGGCAGTTAATCATTCTAAGGACCTCCTGGTTGGTTGGCAGAAAGCGCCCTCTCTTTGCCCTCTGAGCTGGCCGTGCTTAGGACTGCTCTTTGCATCTCAAAATTATGTCCCACATCTTCCGTTCTCACTCTACTTTGTCACTGCCCCTGTCACGGCTGGAGCCACTTACGATTTGCACAAGTCAGGGGACGTGGGCCATGCTCCAAGCTGGGTCTCAGACACCACACCTAACCTTAATCCCGCCGTGCCCCCTCATGTCTGCTGTGGAAAAGAACATGCTTATACGGTGTGGACTTTTGGAGACCGTATGGAGATTAAAATTGGTGTGTGAGTGATCTCAAATCCATAAACTTAGGGGCATTTAGACTCACTAAATGAAACAGGTGTTTAGATGTACTTTAGGTGGTGGCTAGCGGCTGAGGGAGGAACGGGTAGTAATTCATTCCTCATCCGGAAGAACAAAAAGGAAAAGAGATTATCTCAAAAACTTCAGCTCTCCTCCCCTCAGCCTTCCCCTGTGCCCTCCTCAGCAGTCCAAAGCAAGCATACGCCACACAGGAATTATCTGCAGACCCCCCATGAAATAACTCAGGCTGGGGGGAATGTAGCAGTTTAAAGCAATTCTCTTACGGGGCGCCTGGGTGGCTCAGTGGGTTAAGCCTCCAACTTGGGCTCAGGTCATGATCTCACGGTTTGTGAGCTCCAGCCCCACACCGGGCTCACTGCTGTCAGGGCAGACCCACTTCAGATCCTCTGTCTCTCTCTCTCTCTCTCTCCGCTCCTCCCCTGCCTGTGCTCTAAAATAAATAAACATTAAATAAAAATAAGGTGAACCTCTTATAAAGAAACAGCCCCAACAATTCATTGTGTCCAAAGCTTTACCTGCTGCAGGCTCACACACAAGTGGGCAGAAAAAAAAATAAAAATTAAGAATCGAAGGCTTGAATAATGGGTTGATCACAATGAAAGAGCAAGATTCTGGCTGCCAAACCCTCCCACCTGGCTTGCATAGTAAGCATCTGGGCCTGCTGTCAATAGCAGCTTTGTAGCCCAGATGGCCAGAACTGCCATCCCAGGGCTCCCTGCTCCAGAGAGAGACTGAGTGTGTGAGAGTGAGTGAGTGTGTGAGAGTGAGTGAGTGTGTGAGAGTGAGTGAGTGTGTGAGAGTGAGTGAGTAAAGAGAGAGAGAGAGAGAGCACGCGCCTCTACTGCACTTGAACCTGAGGCCCCGGTCCTCACGTCATTTGTAGATACGACCGCAATTTTCAAACCATGAATCCAATGAAAATCGCATGCATTACGCCTCTACCCTCTTCTCTGATCCTTCCTACAGATGCCCAACCCAAAACTTGTATCCACAAGTATAAAAGAACTGCTCTCTCCCATTGTCATACACCAGCCTGAGAATCCCTAAGCGTATTCCTGCTGGAAGCGTGTGCTCATGCGCACGTCCACCCACACCCTCCCACACCCTCACCAGGACCCACTCCTCCCTCACACCCTCTTACATCCGCTTTCACCACAGGCTACTCACAACCTTCTCCGCCCCCCCCCCCCCCCCCCCCCCGCCGCAAGGTGCACCACAGCCGTGGATTTCTCTCCTCCCACATCTTCTCTCTCGCCCTCTCGTGTGCACGAGTGCCAACAGTTACTTCCACCAGATGGGAAGCTGAATGAAATAGCCATGGGCTGGGCAGTAAATGACTGGGTAGGTCAGGGTAGAAGGGAGGGGCTCCTAGGGAACGAAACAGGACACAGGTGGAAGAAACACCGGGGAGTGGGTAGGTAGGCAGGCAAGAGAAAAAACTCCAATCTCTCCCACGTGAGAAGCTCTGTGATATGTTCTGATTTTTATAAAGAAGCCAGTAATTGCTTTACTATTTTTGGTATCAAAGGCTAAGGAAGGCAAAAGTCTTGGTGGACCAAGGTTACTAGCATTGTGCTCTAACCCAACTGAACAACATGGACCAAGATTAAAGAGTAACACATAGCAGATCAGCCTCAGTAGCAGAGTGAGGAGGACACAGAACTGAACCAGGAAACATGGTCTGGTCCTGTGATGTCTCCAGCTCACTGAGGAACTGAGAACGGGCATCTCACCTCTCCGGACAGTGACTGCCTCGACCGCCAGATAAGGGACACAGCAGGAGCTCTGAGCCCTAGTGCTAACCTTTGAGGATCCAGGAACCTCAGCATTCATTCATTCCAACTTCTACATTAGGAGATGCACCATATTACTTTCACTTTATAGAGGTACTACCAGAGTATTTTTTTTTTCCAGAGTATTTTTACAAGATGCAAAGAGACTTGTTGGACTGGGATAGGTGACAAAGGAGAGGTAGGTTTATGGGCAGGGAACAGCAGCTTTCAGAAAAAACAAAAACCAAAAGCAACCAAAGCTAAACACACATTGTCTCTCTCTTCCCCTGTCCTCTCTCCCACTCCTTCCCTTCCTCTCTACCCTCTGGACACAGTAAAGATGAAAAGTTGGGGGGGCAGAGGTTCACACAGTGTGGTATACATTAGACAACTGAACTTAAGAGTCAAGTATGTACTGGCTAGTTAATGTCTCTAAATTACTTAATCACCCTTGGTCTGCTTGCTCATGTATAAACTGGGTATGAACGATGATCAAAATAGAGGATTACAACTACATGAAACACCATGATAGTAAAACGCCTGCACAAAGAGTCCAAGGACCAGTTACAATCCCTTCTGTCCGCTCTAACCTTAATTTGAAAACATTACATACATACCCCCTTGTATGTATATTCCATATACATATACCCATCCAAATGATGTCACAGCTGGGACTGACAAGGCAGGGGGCGGGTCCCAGCTCTGTAGTGCTTTTTAATGTCATCAACTGCATCTGTGGTTAGTGGGCTTTTCTCTTTCCCCTCCCTAGACTCTACTGCCAGTGCTATACCACTGCGGAATCGGACCCTGTCAGTGCTCTCTTGCCGTTTCTTCTAGCTAGCCTTCAGCATTTCCCACAGTCCCATGCCTGCGTCCATTTACCTGTAGATGGTGGGATAGGGGATAAGGAATATTATTAGTTACAAAGTATCCGTTTTTATTTACCAATAAAGACTGCTTTTGGTCAGAAACAGTAGCTTCTGAAATCACTGGTATCTAGGAGTCCCAACCAGCAGGTGTTAAGAAAAAGGAGAATACCAGTATGTACCACATGTAGAAGGGGTTAGTACTATTTCATGAAACTGGTTTCAGTTTCATTTGTATGCCTGTGAGTGTAGTGGTCGTGAAGTCAAATTTACTTCCAACAGTGGGTCACACCCAATCAAAAAAGTTTGAACGCCAATGGGATAAGGGCCAAGGAATAGACAGGAGGCTGAAACGCCTAGTCCCTCCACCAACTATTTTTCTATTCTGCGCTATTTCTTCCTGCATCTTGCTGCTTTATCATCCCGGACCCTAGGTCAGTTACCCGGCCTGGACACTATCTTCTGCCACCTGAAGATCCCAGGCCTTTCTCCTCCCACCCCACGGCCACCCTCAGGTTCTTGTGAATGAGTTCTACAGCTCCTCCCTGGAGGATCACGAAGAAGTTATTTCCATTCACTACCAGGCACTCTTCATTCCAGGACTCCCCTCGGGGAGTTAGGGTCAGAAATATCTGGGTTTCCTAAAACCCCAGAACCAGGAATAGGCACTCCTTCCTTCAATGCTGAGAGCTGATGAGCTCCGGCTTGAGGCCCCGCAGCAACCACCTGAGGCTTTCCCAGAGAGTGTATTTACTCACTTTTGAACCCCCACGAAGTCTTTCACCGCTCACTTGGACACTTCCTTCCTGGTTAATCAGGCTCAAGATTATTTTAGATAACCCTTTAATTCTCCATACAAACCATCAAGAGTCTACCTGAGGAGGCTTCTCCTTTAATCCGCCTCCAGTTTAATCCCTCAGTCCTATCCCTTAATGCTCCCGGCACTAATTCCTCAAAATGATGCTGCCAGAGCAAGTGAACTTGGCCGCTTGGAAAGTTACCGTGCGGGGAGTGACGGGGAGCGAGGGCGGGGAAGCAGAAAACCTGGAAGTTCAGTACAATCTGTTTCAGGAGTTCACCTGGGGGGCATTTCTCCTCTTGATGGGGAAAAAAATAAACAAAAAACAAAAAACACCTTTCAGCAGAGCCAGAAAACAAAAGGCAGCGCGCCGCGGCCGCCGACGGGATCCTGCAGCACTGGAGAAGTGCAAACAGGGCTGTGGGGACCCGGGCGCGGACCGCGGATCTGCCGGGAGGCCGCGCGGGACGGGAAGGAGAAGGGGGTCGGGGGGTGCTCCGCGAACAAAGCCCCGCGTCCCGCGCCCGGACCTCGCGGGGGCACTCTGGCCGCTCCGAGCGAGCGGGGCGGCGGGGTGGGGGGTGCAGGTGTGTGGGTGAGGGTGCGCGCGCAGCGAGCCCCTCCCCCGCCGCCCCCAAAGCCCCGGGGTGCGCGACCCTCTCCCGGCCCCCGGAGCGGCGGCTCTCACCCGAGCGGGGGTCGAAGGTGACCACGAACACGGCCACCACCTGGTCCTCCTCCACGTCGCCCAGCTCCAGGCGCCCGGGCTGCAGCAGCACCTCGGAGGCGCCCAGCTCCTCGGGCCCCCGCCTCCAGGCCGGCTCCGCGGCCGGCCGGCCGCCCCCGCCGCTGCCCCAGCCCCGGCCTCCGGCCTGCGGCTCCGGGGCCTGCGGCGGGGAGACGGCGGGGCCCTCGGCCCAGCGCAGCAGCGGCGCCGCGTCTCCCCGCTCCACCATGGCGAAGCGAGGAGGAGCCGCGGGCGGCGAGGGGCGGGCGCAGGGGCGGGCTGCGGGAACTCCCCTCGCCGGGCCGGGCCGGGCCGTCGCACCGCCCGAAGCCGCACCTGCCCCGCGCCGCCCCGCCCGCCGCCGCCGCCCTCCCGCCGCCCTCCCGCCGGGGCCGGCGCTCCGATCCAGCCGGAGAAGGCGTCCTCCCCACCGGCTTCGCCCAACTGCGTGCCTGGCTGGGATTCGCGGGTGCATGTGTGTGCCGGTGCACGGGAAACGTCTGGCGGCATGGACGCGCATCCACCTGGATCCGTCCACCTGTGCTGGGGTGAGGTGCCTTCTCACCTGGGAGTCCGTCGGATAACTGTACCACCGTGAATTTTTATACGCCATCATTCTTCTTGTAATCTCCCTGGTCATATGGACCATGACAGAAATGTGTTACATAATCCTGGAAGTGTGGCTGAAGCCTGCGCTGGGCTGGGAAGTGAAGCGGGAGAGGGAGCCTTGGCCGCCCCGGGGTTGTTTGGGCTTTGGATGTGGCCTAGGCCTCCTGGAGCTGTGGGCTTGGGTGTGCTGCCTGAGGTAGTTTTGCGTGCAGAACCCAGTCGGCTGTTGCCGGGCCCCGGCCTTCCCTGGACCCTGCCTGGGGCTCATCCATTTCAGTGACTAAACCTCCAGAGAAGGTGGTGGATGGTCATTTACTTGCCCTTGGGCCCGGGAAGGGGAGGTTGAGCCAAACGATGAAAGCAGTCCCCCTTCTGTAGGCTAAATGCCGCATAAATAGATTATGGTTATGTCATAGATTTTGGCTTGGAAACAGCAGCCCCGGGCAGTCATTTATTATCTCCTTAGGAAGAGGGGTTAAATCGTGTCTTCATTGTATCTCTGGCACATAGGATAGGCTTCTTCTTCGGCACTGCCTGAGTGACACCCAGTGCATAAATCCACCAGATCCTTCTGAGAGCAGGCAAACTGCTGGGGCTCCTCGAACCTTGGAGGAGTCATGTCTGAACACGTCTCTCTCCTCTCCTCATTCTTTCTTATTTTAACGGCTATTTCTTATTCCCACCTCCTCTGATTACTTAGCCACCAGATATACCCAAGGGTTGGGGCATTCAAAATATAATTTCTAAATATAAAACGGGGGGTTCATAGAAAATCCTCAATTTCCAAAGCCATCAGCTTTGGTTCTGACTTTTCTCTTTCTCCCCTAAGGGACTTCTTTTTCCTGATCTTTTGTGTGAACCCCACCCAGAACCCCCTAGTTTAGTACCTTCAAGTTGTGTAGGTACCAAAAGTTGTGAATGTGCCAGGAAATAAACTCATAATCTCCATCCTATATATATTCAGATATATATGCTATATATAATTTGCTATATAAACAAAAGACTAAAATGTCCAAACCTTAAACCTAGAGCCTTTCCCGCACTTATTAACGTATGTGTCCTAGCTCACCAGCCACCATGTCTATCTGCCCTGCATAACAGGTGCACAAGAAGCATTTGTCAACTAAGCAGATGAATAAAAGTAGAGACTTAACACCTCCGTACAACTGGCTCCTCCTGCCAGGCTTAACCTAGCATCTTGCACTTACTTAACACGTGCTCAAAAATGTTAATGACGGTGATGACAGACCTCTTAACACATTCACAGTCTGAAAGGGCTCTACATCTGACCATCAGATTTATCTTCTCTGTATCTACTGAATTTCACGAAATGATAGGAAAAGAAACTAATTAAATTTAGCTATTAGAATAGCTCTGGTGGGAAAGGAGTGTGAAGGGCAAGAAGAAATGAAGGGCAGTCAGATTCAGGGACCCTAGGATGATGTTATATTTTAAAAAGATTTTTTTTTACATTTATTTATTTTTGAGAGACAGAGCTCGCGAGCAAGCAGAGGAGGGGCAGAGAGAGAAAGAGACACACAATCCGAAGCAACTCCAGGTTCTGAGCAAGCTGTCAGTGCAGAGCCCGACTCGGGGTTCGAATTCAGGAACCGCGAGATCATGACCTGAGCCAAAGTGGGATGTTCAACCAACTGAGCCACCCAGGCGCCCTGGATGATATTATATTTTAAAATGAGTTCCCCTAGAATGCCATATATCTCTTTTAAAATAAAATTATTTTATTTTCCCAAATACTGAACATATCTACATTATATATCTATAAGATATAAAACACATAATGTATATAAAATGTAGTATATAAAAGTGATTTTGATCTATAATCTCACCACTGGGTTGGCCACTGTTAAGATTTTGCTTATCTTTTTCGCTAGTTCTCGGGTGCAGCTTCTCACTTGCTAGCATTGCTATGGTGACTCCTGATTGCTGCCAGCCCCGCTGAGATCGAGTTCTCACAGAGGAGATTTGTGTTTACTTTTGCCGGCCTTCTGCAGGCACAGCCAACCAGAGAGTACTTTGAGTTAAGTCCTGTGCTTGAGGTTCTTTGGACCGTGCTGGTAGTGTGAATTCAAAACGCAAGCTAGTGCAAACACCGGCTGATAGTGCAAATTCTTGGGCGACATGTTTTTCTTCCCTCCAGCCAATGATAGAGACAAGTTTCCCTACCTGGCCCTGTCCATGTGGAAGGTTTATTTGCCACAGGTGTATATGGGGTATCGTGCTCGACTCCTCACCTGGGGCATTTTAAAATTCTTAGTGGCATGTAAAAATAATGCTGTATCTTAAAATACATGATATAATGAAAAGTTTTCCATGTTTATGTTGAAATCATACCATACATAAATTTTGTATTTTTTTTCCTTAACATCAGACCGGGAACATTTTCCTATCCTTTTAGCAACTTTTTGTATGCATCATTTTAATGGTTCCCATTGTATGTATGTTTGAAAATTTATTTAACCATTTTCTCCTTGTTGGACACTCAAGCCCTTCCCCCTTTCATTGTGCCTAAAGTGTTGGCCAATTTCACTGAAGTAACACTACCTATTATATGCCGAGCCCTGCACACAGTGATGGGGCAGCCAGGAAGAAGGCAGATATCGCTTCTCATCAGGCTTATAGCCTGGCAGGGAAGGCAGCTATCAGGCAAGAAATGAAATATAGAAGGGGGGGTGACAGGGCAGATACAATCAGCTTTTCGGGTTGTTGACTTATGTATGACAGATTTCCAGAGGCAGCAATATTGGGTTAAAATGTATTTGTGTTTTTAAGGTTCTCGATAATACTGCCAAATTGTTGATTCATGGGTATGTAAGGATTTCATTTTGTCGCAATTAGATATTGCCGTTTAAAGTACTTTTTGCCAATTTGTCAGATGAACATGGCATTTTAAAAAGTTTATTTATATTGAGAGGGTGGGGGGCAAAGAGAGAGGGAGAGAGAGAATCCCAAGCAGGTTCTATATTGTCAGTGCACAGCCTAATGTGGGGTTCGAACTCACAAACCATGAGATCATGGCCTGAGCACCCAAGGTGTCCCATGGCATTTTTTTTTTCAACGTTTTTTATTTATTTTTGGGACAGAGAGAGACAGAGCATGAACGGGGGAGGGGCAGAGAGAGAGGGAGACACAGAATCAGAAACAGGCTCCAGGCTCCGAGCCATCAGCCCAGAGCCTGACGCGGGGCTCGAACTCACGGACCGCGAGATCGTGACCTGGCTGAAGTCGGACGCTTAACCGACTGCGCCACCCAGGCGCCCCGACATTTTGTTTTTAAGTTAACATTTATTGACTGAATCTAATCATGTTTTCAAAATATATGTTGGTGATTTGTGTTTCAGTGTATTGTCTGTTCATGATGCCTTTTCCTCACTTTTGGGGTCTTTATGCTCTTGTTATCATTTTACATGAGGTTTTTATATAGTAAGAATAGTAAGAATATTAGTCTTTTGGCACAATTTTTGTTAGTATTACAAATATTAACAAATTGTAACAAATAAATGTTATAATTTATTGTATGATTTCAATGCTGCTTAATTGCTTTATGAAATTTAGAGGTTCTAAATTTTGTGTTGTCAAGTTTATCACTTCTTTTGTGATTTCTTTTTTTTTTTAACTTTTTAAAAATGTTTTTATTTATTTTTTTTGAAGGAGAGAAAGAGAGAGAGAGAGAGAGAGAGACAGAGCATGAGCGGGGGAGGAGCAGAGAGAGAGGGAGACACAGAATCCAAAGCAGGCTCCAGGCTCTGAGCTGTCAGCACAGAGACCGATGCGGGGTTCAAACTCACAAACCATGAGATCATGACCTGAGCCGAAGTCGGACGCTCAACCGACCGAGCCACCCGGGCTCCCCCACTTCTTTTGTGATTTCTTATGTTGCTTTGACATTTAGAAAGTTGGTCCCTGCCCAGAAATTTTTTCAATATTCACTTTTATTCTTTTAGTTATTTATATGTTGATTTCTTATGTTGATTTTTGATTTCTTAATCTAATCCATGTTTATATTGATACGTGATATGAAGTGAGAGTCTAAAATTTTTATTGACTAGTTAATAATTGCTACACCACTTATTGAATAATTCTTTCAATTCCTATGATTAATAATTCCCCTTGAAATTACAATATTAAATTCCTGATGTTTACTAATTTATGTATTCTTCACCACTGATGTGACTATTCTTACAAGTTTTATAAGTTTTAATTTTTTTTGAGAGGTAGTGTTCTCTACCCTTTAAAAAAATCTTCAGCTAGGGGCGCCTGGGTGGCGCAGTCGGTTAAGCGTCCGACTTCAGCCAGGTCACGATCTCGCGGTCCGTGAGTTCGAGCCCCGCGTCAGGCTCTGGGCTGATGGCTCGGAGCCTGGAGCCTGTTTCCGATTCTGTGTCTCCCTCTCTCTCTGCCCCTCCCCCGTTCATGCTCTGTCTCTCTCTGTCCCAAAAATAAATAAAAAATGTTGAAAAAAAAAATTAAAAAAAAAAAAAAATCTTCAGCTATTTCTTTGACAGTTATTTTCCCAGGTAAGGAACAGGTTACACTACCTCCGTGACCAAACTGCATAGTTAGTTGACTAGGACGGATACTACTGGTCCATACAAGAGTCCAGACTGTGGGACAAGCTGAGGTGTAAGAGGGTAAAATTAAGACTGTGAATAAAGGGCTTGAAAAAAAATAATCTTCCTGTGGCCTAAGGAATATCTGTACCCTTCTCTGTCCTGTGAACTTAAGTCCCATCTGTCCTGAGGACCCAGAGCTCGGGGCATCCAGAGGCATCCTGGTGAACCTGGTCTGTTCCAGACTTCTGCCTTCTTAATATCTACTGTATACATTAGACCATATTAGCTATACGTCAGACCTGCCTGCACTGTTTCCTTCCAGATCGCCTGTGCTACAGGCATTTGTTGGTTTGACCCAAGCTGAAAGCACAATAAATCATGTACCACACAGGCGGAGCTCAGGTGGAGGCAGAAATGGTTATAGGGATTAATAAAATGAATAGTCAAAATTACTAAGTTATTTAAAATCAACACATTCCTCCCTTTTAGGCCCCTGGAATTTGCAATGGAGTAGGAAACTTAAAATCTGAAACCTCTTAAAAGGTACTCATTCTGCAGTAGCGCCCACATGAAGATACATCGGATGCATGCAGGGCCCACACCTTGATTCAGAGCATCTTCTGTGCGCCACACCCTCTTCCCGGTAATGAAAACAGAGCATCAAGGGAGAGTTAAGCCCCTCTCCTGATGGAATTTAGATTCTATTGGGGGTCGGATGGGGAGACACAATGTTTAAAATGAACCGTTAAAAAAAAAAAAGTAAAATGCACCATTAAATGTATAAATATGATGTAGTGGTAAGTGTGAGGAAGCGTGAGACAGGTTAAGAAGTCAGAGAATAGATGGTGGGAACTCTGGGTTGTCAAGGAAGCCTCTCTGACAAATGACCTTTGAGCAGACCCCCAGAGGAAGCCAGGGGCTGAGTGAGACACGCAGGGAAAGATTGTGGTGTCTGGAGGAACAGTGAGGAGTCTGGAGCCAGACAGGTTGTGGGGAGGGTCCTCTGGCCCCGTGGGCCACGGAGCAGGGACTGACTGTGTATTCTCAGTGAAATGGGAGGCCCTGGAGGATGTGAGTGCAGGACCGATCCTTTCAGGAGGACCCCTTGGCTACTGTTGCAGAACAGACTGAAGTGAGGCCAGCGGGAAAGCAGGGGGTGCCAGTAGGAGGCCAGGGGAACTGCAGGGATTTCTCCTAGACCGGAGGCAGGGGTGCGGAGAGAGCATGCTCAGCGTGTTTCCACTTACGGAGGAAGGAGAAAACTGTGGGAGGAGCAGGTTTGGTTGGAGAGGTCGGGAGTGTGGGTTTGGCCATGTTAAGACGGAGATGCCCTATTGGACATCCAGAGGGAGGCTGGATTAGGGAACTGCAGAGCGGAGGTTCAGGAGAGAGGTCCTGATGCAAATATACATTGGGGGTCACTGGCTTGTAGAGGGTTCATGGCCGCGGGCTGCACACTATTCCGACAAGTGAATGTGCACAGAGAAAAAAGCAGGGGAGACTGAGCCAAGGGACCTGCAGAGTTCAGAGGTCAGGAGGTGCAGAGGAGTGGGCAGAGCGATTGAAGCACTTTATCGACCAGTTTGAAATATATATATAATTTTCATTTAAATTTTAATTAATTAATTAATTTATTTATTTATTTTAGAGAGAGTACACGAATGAGGGAAGGGCAGAGAGGGAGGAAGAGAGGGAATTCCAAGTGGGCCCCATGCCCAGCGTTGGAGCCTGATGCAGGGCTCAATCCCAAGACCCTGGGACCATGACCTGAGCCGAAATCAAGAGTGGGACGCTTCACTGACTGAGCCACCCAGGCGCCCATTTAAATTTTTAGATATTATTTTAACATTCTAATAAGCAGGTCTCCATTTGATTAAATCAAATTGCACACGGCACATACAGTGAGCAGCAATTTCCTTGTCCCCCAACCTTCCTGCACCCCTTCTCCCCGACTCAGAGGCTGCCACTTCTGACAGTTTCCGTGTTTACAGCTTCTGGGGGTTACCCTCTGTGGAAGAGCTTTAATTCTTCCGATCACACTTCCCCCAAATCACTAAACGTTTGCTTTGTTTTGTTTTAAGAAGGTAAAACTTCAGTGTGGGGATCTTGTAATTGGATCAGAAGCATGAAGAGGGGCTGGGAATGTTTGACCAAGTTACTAGCAACTTCTTGAGCCCAGTCCTGGGAGCAGAGAGATACTAAGTCAAGACCCGGACACAGCAGATCCTGCTCTCTTCCGTTCCTACAAATTCCTTCCCGTAAAGCAGTGAGTGAGTGTGTGTGCGTGAGAGAGAAACAGAGAGACACAGATATCTAACCTCTGTGGTGGCAGGGATGGCCTTGGACTAGGTCACAAAGACAACCCATCTGGTCTAACTTTGGAGAATCTGGGAATGGCCAAGGGCCACATAAATTCTCCCAACTGTGGGTAATAGGGAAGAGATCAGACTACTGAGTCTATACCGTAGTTTCAAAATATCTACCCCTTAAAATATGGGTAGCACACCAACGGTCTCTAAGTTGTTGGGATGTCAGGTTAGCAATCTGTGCTTGTTCTAAGGAGAATCCCATGTCTTGTGAGTCATGTGTCTCTAACAGTTATTTTGACGGACATCTTCTATTTAGCAAATGGCAAGTTCTGGTGAGAGAAGCAGTTTGTTAGAATCTGATTTATTCATCAGGTAGATTTATAGTCGATTTGAAGAGAATAGATTAATCTGAGGATTTTACTAATGGCACGAAAGTCTTCATGAGTGAAAGGACATGTTATCAGTCATTTGCTTTAAAATACTCCCACCCACCACCCCAAGACAATTGGAGATATAAATGAAGCAAGGCTGTGTGAGTGTGACTGTTTGAAGCTACATTACTGATACCACAAGGCTCCTGATACTGTATTTTCTCTACTCTCGGCCTGCTTGGACATTTCTGCAAGGAAAAGCTAAGCAAGAAGAAAAGTATTAATGAGGCTTTAAAATGAGCTCCAGGATGGGCCACCTGGGTGGCTCAGTCAGTTGAGCATCTGACTCTTGATTTTAGCTCAGGTCATGATCTCACGGTTCATGAGTTCAAGCCCTGCATCAGGCACCGTGCTGACAGCATGGAGCCTGCCTGGGATTCTCTCCCTCTATCTCTGCCTCTCTCTCTCCCTCTCTCTCAAAATAAATAAACATAAAAAAATAAAATAGAATGACCTCTAGGCTTTATCTTACTCAGCCCACAATCTTTCCTTGGAATTCTGTTCTGCAGTCAAGGCTACTTAGTATAGTTGTATATGCACTTTGAAATGCAAAATTTGGTGGTGGCGAAATATAAAGTATTGTTAATGATTTATGATTTATATAATTATCACTAGATTTACTGTGAGGTCAAGATAAGGTCCCCCTTCAAGGCTCCTGGCCTTGCTGACTGCCCTGGGCTGCTAGAGGAGTCAGGAGCATCTGAGACCTCACGTTGCAATGGGCCCCCACCCAGGGCAGCTGCTCCAGTCTGCACCTCCTGTCACTGCTGCTGATAGATTTGTCCTGGGAGCTGGTGACATATGATATACGACAGATGAAGAACTGATTCTGCTTTTCTCTAAGTTACTGCCAACTTTCCCCTTCAGGGACGAAGCAACACTTCCGGTTGTGATGAGAGACTGAGCAAGATAAGGACAAAGAAGACCATGGGGCTGGCGTGGGCAGGGCCCTTAGAGATACCGTTTAGTCTGCTGGTGTCCTCAGCGAGTGGAAGAGCAATCCCCCCTGAGTCGACAGGCCCACAGGCCCTAGTCTGAGCATGCTGATGGCGGCACTGTTGCCTCACAGGGTCTGTTCTGGCGATGAAGGCCAACTTCCCCCTCTGTCACCCTGGAGTTCCCTCAGATTTGCCTCCAGTCTTCAGAGTCCAGGCCCAACAGGCTGGAGCCCCGGAAAGTTGCTTCCGGCCTTAGCCCTCCTCAGGTGTTCACTTCCTGTCCGGGAGCCTGCCGGCTTCCCAGAAAGCCTCACGGCAAACACGTCCCTTTCTTGCTTGGGAAACCAGACCTCCCAAGGGTTCCCAATGGGGCAGTCTCATTAAATATACCATAACCCAACACTGGTAATTTTTCAGAGTCTGGAATGACTCAGTCTTAATTCAGTCTTCAATAAATAATGTGCCAGAGAGCTTCGCTTTGGCCTGTTCACGCATTGTTTGCAATTCTCCCTCCTGAGGGAACAATGAGGCCAGCATGTCCTTCCTTGAAGCCATAGACTCCCAAATATCTCATTTTCTGTGGGCTTAGCTTTACTTTTACAAAGGAACAGGCTACCCCGAAGGTGAATACAATTTTCCACCTCTTCTAAACCGATCTGAATGGACAGACTTTCCTGCTTCTGTTCTTACCAGTGGTGTTTCAAACGCCTCAGCACCAAGGTTTGGTCAGAGTGGGGCTCTGGGTTGAGACGCTTTCTCGTCACTCAGCGGTGGGAGAGAGAACTTCTTCCAAGCACAGGGTTTAGGGATCTTAGCCCTAGGATGCAAAGCTGGCTCCTTCCTTTTACATCTCATTCCTGGGAACACTGCTTTCCTCTAGCGCAGCAACCCCTGGTACGGTAAGAAAAATATTCAAACTTCTAAAAAGTAAAACACTGAGTTATTTATTTATTTATTTATTAATAGTTTTCTCCTTTCTTAAAAAAAAATGTTTATTCATTTTTGAGAGAGAGAGGGAGGGAGCAAGTGCAAGCTGGGGATGGCAGAGAGAGACAGAGAGGGACAGAGGATCTGAACCGGGCTCTGTGCTGACAGCAGAGAGCCCAGTGAGCTCAATGAGCTCAAGCTCACAAACCGCAAGATCATGACCTGAGCCAACATAGGACACTTAACTGACTGAGCCACCCAGGAGTCCCTATTTATTTATTTAAGTTTATACATTTATTTTTAGAGACAGACAGAAAGTGTGCGTGCAAGAGACTGCAGGGGAGGGGCAGAGAGAGAGAATTCAAAGCAGGCCCTGCACCATCAGCACAGAGCCCCACACGGGGTTTGAACTCACGAATCCTGAGATTGTGACCTGAGCCGAAACTGAGAGTCAGACACTCAACCAACTGAGCCATCTAGGCGCCCCAAACACTGAGTACTTTAAAGAAAACTGAGATACATTAATTTATTTTCCCAAGTACAAAGTCTACTCAAAAACAATTTAAGGAACACCCACTATGTGTCAGGCATTCTCTTCTTGCCACAGATTACCTGGGTTCCCCTTTTGACATGTCATCTCATGATGTGAAGTTCTTTGCCAGGGATAGCTGCCTAGGGTATCAGCATGCAGTGAGGCAAAGATGGGATTTTTTATAAAGTGCAGAAACTGAGAACAAAGAGTAAGAACACCCCAAATAGTGAGGCTGTGGGCCACCAAGGTCAGCAACTGCCTAGTTCTCATTGTTCTACTTTCCAAGTTGGGAGCATCTTTTTTGTACTTGTTATTATGCCTTTCTTATTCTCAAGCCTTAGCACGATCATTTGCCCAAGGGACAATACATGACAGTGACAGGTGAATGGCACAAGTTTCTAACAAAGTCGCCACTGATGACATGGGGCCCAAAGCATCATGAAAGCACAGCTCCCTCCCCAGGTAAACAGTGTGGTCAGAAATAAGGGTGAGAACTCTAGCAAGGCCAAGAGGAAAGGGGGAGGTGGTGATGGTAAAGTACAACTTGGTCTGTCTAGTTAGCACCCCATAAAACAGCCGCCCGGTGACCTGCCTGCAGGCCTGTGATACGCTCAGAGTGCTTTGGGCAAGTCCTATCCTGCTTCAGAGCAGAGCCAGCCTCCAGCTGGCCTGGACAGGCAAGAATGACCGGCCGAGGCCTGAGATGGGAATACTGGTCAACATCAAGACCGTAGGGAAGGAATAGTATCACACGACCTGCCGATTTGTGAACAAGAAACTTGCTCCTCAACCCAAAATCTCAGTTAATAGCTATTTATTTCCTTATAACCTGAGTCCTCCTTCCCCTGTTGATGACTTCAATGTCTCTGACCCTTCTGAGATGGTGAAAACCTGAGAAAGGGCAGCCGTGAGCTTCTGTATGCTATGGGCAATACTATTTCCCCTGTGGAATCATTTGGGAAGGTTTGCATGGGTGGTTGTGAGCTAGGGAAGGGCAAAGGATCGGACGGTGTGCCCACCTATAAAAAGCTGGAGCAGAAGAAAGCTTTTAGCTGGAAAAATACTTTCACATCCTCCCAGTTAGTTTCACTTGGATTAACACCCCTCATGGGTTCAGGTCAGAAATGGGAAAGACCCAGAGAGGAGAAAGGTGTGGAGGGATTGATAGGAAATGGAAGAGAGGTGATGGGCAATGAGAAGACAAAGACTGTAAGAGAAGAGAAATTAAATTTGTTTTGGTCGAGATCAAACTATCCCCAGCACCTCTCTCTTTGGGCCCACGTTTATCATGTAGGTAATTCCACGTGTCCAGGACTTTCAGAGTGTCTCCCGAAGTCACAGGAGGGCTCATGTATATCATTTTCTTCTTCATGGATTGCCTTTCACACGGTTTCTCCTTTAAAGTGATATCGGTGGCTTTTTTTTTTCTTCAGAGAGTTTTTTTACTTTTCCCATGGGGGCCTCTCTGAGGAAGAAATTAAATGATGTAGGTTAAAGAGTAAAAAAAAAAAAATTTTTTTTTTTTTATACAAAATAAGGTATTTGGGGGCAAAGTAATTGCCATTTTCAAGTGATACATACCTGCTTCTATGTGTCACTGATCTTTCTAGGCTTTCTTTTGTCAGTTTAAAAATTTGTCTTATTCCCTGCAAGTTTTAACTGCTAATACCTGGGGGCAGGTGGAGGATGTGAGATGCCTGAATTATGGCAGGTGTGCCTGGCAACAATCTAAGGCACCTCTCTGGTAGGGAGATGAACTCCAGCCAAGATAAGTTAGGAGACCATTTAAGGATGATTATGATATCCTGGTGATGCTGAGTTCTAATTAACTGCTATTAGCCACTGGGTGGGGGGTGGGGGACAGAGGAGAGCATGATATTTCTAAACGCTAGGTGGAAAAGAGTGAAAATCATTTCTTTCCGATAATGAGCTTGTTCCCGAATTGGCTAATGGGTATTTTTAAAGCCGTGCTAAATTAAAGGAATCCAACTATCTCACTAGTGTTTTGTAGCACACGGGTTCAGGGAGACTATGTGGGATATCCAAAGGGGTTCTATACATAAATTGGACTTAATTGCTCTAAGAGACACTAGCGCTTTCTTTAATCAGAATGGAAATAAGGATAAGCTGAGGCCTTACACATATGTGGTACTTAAGGGAGCAAACTAATGGTGTGCCTTTGTGTAGCTGTTAGTGGGCAGAAGGAAAGGCAGGCTAAAATTGGGAGGTCTGCCAGCTTACATATTTTTCTCCTCCTTGCTTTTGCAGCTCCTAGTGCTCCCTTCTGATAGGCCTCCCTGCCTGTGCCGTAGAGCTCTCTGCTGAGATGGATGATGGAGGTATTAACAAGGAACTGAAGCAGAAGTTAAACTTTTCCTACTGTGAAGAAGAGGGTGAGCATGAAGGGCAGGAGGAAGCACAAGAGAACAGCGAGGCCCAGAGCCAAACCCCAGACAAGTCTCAAGTTCAGGAGACAGAGGCAAAGTGCACCCCCCCCAGACCTTCCCTCAGTAGCATTCATGAAATCGGTACATTTCAGGAAACAGACAAGATGAGTCCCAATCAGGGTCTGAGGACTCCAGTGTCACACTCTCGAAAATGTCCTGAGACACCAGCCCAGCCAGATAGCAGGAGCAAGCTGCTGCATTGTGAGAGCCCCTTCACTCCCAAAGTAAGTAAGTTGTGGAGGAAAGGGGACCCAAGCCCCCAGGATCTGTGCTCCTTTGGTTCTGCTGATGGGGAAGGAGGATGTGTTCGTTTATGTGTATCTGGCAGATTTGCCTCACAGGCTATGTATCTCCTCAATTACATATTAATTGGTGAAAATGAAGATGAGTTCAAAGTTCCCAGAAAACAGAACTAAATGCCTTGCTAGCTGTCTTCTCAAAACCATTGATATCAGCAACTATTTGGTGTAGGCCACAAATAAATCTTGGTGGGGAAAAAATTCCTGGTTGAAGAATATTGGAACCGGAAGGAATATTTTTATTTATTTAAAAAAATTTTTTTTAATGTTTATTTATTTTTGAGACAGAGACAGAATGCAAGTGGGTTGGGGCAGAGAGAGAGGGAGGCACAGAAATCTGAAGCAGGCTCCAGGCTCTGAGCTGTCAGCACAGAGCACGACACGGGGCTTGAACTCACGAACCACAAGATCGTGACCTGAGCTGAAGTCGGTCGGACGCTTAACTGACTGAGCCATCGGAAGGAATATTTTTTAAAATATTTATTTATTTTGAGAAAGAGAGGGTGGGGCGTTCGCACATGAGCATGTGAGCACGAAGGAGGGGCAGAGAGAGAATCCCAAGCATGAACTGGAAGTAATATTAAGATCTAGAGCCCTAGTGCATTCTGCAAACGAGATCACCGTTTTAAGAGTTGAACTGGCTTTTGGCTCGGCCAATGGCAGAGGCAGGACTAGAAACCTGATCTTTTGGTCTCAGTCTACTACTGTTCTTTCCATTACGCCAACCAGCTCTCCTTTTATGTAATTATTTACTAATATTTCCTAATAAAAGAGTGTTCACATTCACTGTTGGAACACATTCACATATCTTTGCTGCTGCTCTTCCCAGAAGGAAATCCTCCCCTCTCCTCGGACCCGTGAGAGACCGGCTCTTCTATGTGAGCAAAGAGGTTACTTGTTGATACTTCTCTATAAGCTGCGGAGGGCAAATAGGCAAAGGTCCCAGGTGGTCGGCTTTGTCCTTTATTCTTGCTGTGATTATTCTCCTGTTATATCTACACGTCATTAAAATCAGGGTTGGGGCAGGGTTAGCTCTGACAGACTAGTGCCATGGTGTGTGAGCCTCGGCACTGGTATTAACTCCGCTTTCTTCTGGCTCAGCTTGAGGTGCTTAAGGCCATCAGAACAACATCCGAGCTTCTGTTTGTAGCACAGTTACTGTCAGCAGGTCTCTGCAGTTCCTACTGAGTGTGCACACCACGACTACCAGGGAGGACTAAGCTTCTTGACTGTATTGTGGACAAACGGCTTTCATACGCTTAGGTGTCCATTGTGGGTTTTTCAATGGTCCCAACACCAATAATCCTTTTATTTTTTCCAGAAGCCAGTGTGGGCAAGGGGTACAAGACAGTCTCTGCCCTCAAAGTGCTTACAATCAGCAGAAAGACTGGGTGATACAGACACTGTATGACAGGTGCTTCCAGAGTGGTTTTGACGTATGTAAATTAGGTGGAGAGTGGGCTGAAAGAACATGGCTCTGAGCAAGACTACACAGGAAAGGAAATGGGACACGGTGTGTATATTTCATTTCATTCACTCACTTAAAATGGAGCACGTTGCTATTGCACCTTCTGCTGGAAAACCTTATTCACTGCATCAAAAAGCGCCCAAAAAATAAATACAGATAAACAACTGAAACAATAAAGTTCGGATCAGGCATGCTGAGAAAGGATTGGGAATTGAGTCTCAAGATCAGGAATGCCCTTCCTGAGAGCAGTCTTCAAGGATGAGTTGGAATGAACTAGGTAAAGACGGAAACGAGAACTGAAAGCCAAGGGAAAAGCATCTACTGAGTTAAGAGGGAAAAGATCATGTCCCACCTAGAAATTGCATGTTGCTCAGTGACAGGGGCCTGTATGTGAGAGGGGGCAGGCAGTGAGGCCAGAGTAGGTAGCCAGGAACTAGATCTACTTTAAAAAAAATTTTTTTTAGTGTTTATTTATTTTTGAAAGAGTGAGAGAGAGAGAGTGCAAGTGTGGGAGGGACTGAGAGAATCCGAAGCAGGCTCCAAGCTCTGAGCTGTCAGATGGAGCCTGATGTGGAGCTCGAACTCCCAAATCGTCAGATCATTACCTGAGCTGAAGTCAAGATGCTTAACTGACTGAGCCACCCAGAAACCCCCGAGATTTTATTTTGAAAACTTAGAGACAGTCATCAAATGGTTTTGATCAGAGGTCTTTTTGAAGAACTGACCATCAGGTGAAGGCTGGCATGTTGTGGGAGAGACCTTGAGGCACAGCAGTATTTACGACAGATTGGCTAACAAAGGAGAAAGGCCTGAATTAGGTCAGTGGTGGACAGTGAGAAAGTGAGAGATGCTTAGGATTTGGTAAGTGACTTTGATGTGGGATTGTCGAGCTCAATGGTCAAGAAAGAATTTGAGACCTTTTATGCTGCGAAAAGGTGTTTTTATTACAGCTTGGGGCCAGGACCTGTGGACAGAAAGAGCTGCATTGTGATTGTGAGGAGTGACTGATTATATAGGGTTTTCCATCCTATGGAGGTGAAGGTGATGTTAGGGCTCCAGGAAAGGCCTATAGGAGTCAGTAGGTTCCTGGAGATTTCTTATTGTGTTATTCTTGTAAATCATTAAGACAGTTACAAACTGTAGTGGAGTTTCCTGTCCTACATGCCTGTGATCTTTATCAACTGCCCATTTGTTTTTCCCTTGCCTTTGTTCTTAGGCAGTTCCTAGTGCCTGAGGAATGTTATATATCCCACCTTAAGCGGGGAGAAGGTGGGAATTACGGGGTGTCAGCTCGTGTTTTTCTGTCAGCTTGCTTTTTGTTTTCTCCTCATATCTTACCCTTAAGTCTTTAAGATTGTTGAAAGCAGAAGGTCTCTTTCTAGCTTCTTCCTGCTGAATAGGGTTGTATAGATATCCCTACCTATGGGCCAACACCGTTCAGTTGGGGAACATACAGGGGAGTTACAAGGGAGAGGCAGCTGGGTCCGGTGTAGACAGAGAAGAAGTATCTCCATGGTTGGTAAAGAAGATCATCGTTGTTTGAAGAGCAGTTTGGGATCTTGTACAGGTTCACAAGAGTAAGAAGGCATGTCAGTTTGTTCATTGGTTTTTCTGTGAAGGAGGTACAGGTTTTATTCTTGATATGAGCCCAGGAAGAGTATCCCTCTAATTTGACTACAGTGGGAGTATATAATATGACCCAACAAAGACCTTTCTATTTTTTAAAATAAGTTCATTTATTTATTTTGAGAGAGAGAGAGAGGGAGAGAGAACAAGCACATGTGTGCACGCATGAACAGGGGAAGGGGAAGGGCAGAGAGAGAGGGAGACAGAGAATCCCAATCAGGCTCTGCACTGTCAGCACAGAGCCTGATGCAAAGCTCAATCTCATAAACTGAGATCATGACCTGAGCTGAAATCAGGTGGACACTTAACCAAGTCTCCCAGGGGTGGGGGGGTGGGGGTGGGCGTGGCCTGGATCTTTCCATTTTGGATATAAGGCCCTGCTGTATTAGACTCCCAATCTTTTAAATAAATCACATCTCTGGGGCTTACATGAGATGGACTTCCAGTTACAGTTAAATCAGGTTTTAGGAGCATGTGATCAGTATATTCATTAAGTAACTTATGAATTAAACCAGCCTTGAGTGAATAATTTAATAAAGTATTAGAACCTTCACCCAATAACTGGTCCACTGTAAGGAATGGTCTTCTATACCATTCAAAGGGCTGAGTCCTAGAGGTTGCTTTGGTGCAGTCCTAATCCTGAGAAGTTCTACTCGTAAAAGAATATCCCAGTTTCCCTGGGTCTCTAGACTAAGTTTAGCAAGGTGTTGTTTCAAAGTATGATGAGCTTTCTCCACCTTTCCAGAGGGTTGTAGATGCCAGGCTGAATGTAGAAAACATTTAATTTTTAAAGTTCATGCTATTTGTTTGGTTATTTATGCAGTAAAAGGACTATTGTCACTTTGGAGGGATTGTGGGAGGGCAAATCTAGGAATAATCTCTTGCAACAAAACTTTGGTGACTTTTGTGGCTCTTTCTGTTGGACATGGAAAGGCCTCGATCCACCCAGTGAAAATCTCAACAAACACTAGTAGGAACTTCTAGCCTTTGCAAGGAGGCATTTGTGTGACCTCAAGCTGCCAGTCCTCTCCTGGATATGTTCCATGCCTTTCTACTGATTTTGAAAGGGAGGGGGGTGTGGACGGTACCTTCCAGATTTACTTGCATACAAATAGTATAATATTGGCACACTTAGTTTATTGTAGCTGTTAAATTCACTCCGTCAAATGTATTTTTAATTCAATGTTTTAAAGCATTTTTGCCCAAATAAGTAGCCTGGTATAAACCCTATATTACCTTCCACTGGTTATTTTTGGATATAAAGATTTTCCCCTCATTATTAACAAGTCAGTCCTGTGCATTTTTTTCAATATCCTCATTCCTGGGCTATATGAATTTCTTGGTCTGAATAGACTTTAGCTTGCCTTTTGTTCTCTCATCAACTTGATGGAGAGGTTGAGGGGGAAATGAGGGATCTAGGGTCCTGTGAGGCTTCTGTCTTGTTTGAGTAGATGATATCTTGAATCAAGATAGTTGATGCTAGAGGACATACAGGTCTGGAGAAAGCAGACATGTCCTGTAAATCATTGGATAAATGAGTCTGGAGTGCAGGAAAACACTAAATTGGAGATCTAAATTTGGATGTCATTAGCATTTTGGAAGTTGTTGAAGCCTTGGGTGCAGATAAGTTCAAGTAGCCTGGGTGCCAGAGTAAGAAGAGAAGTGGTCCAAGTTAGGAATTCTGGAAATGCCATGATTTGAGGGGCAGAAAAAGAACAGAGCTTGAAAGGGAAACTGGAAATGCTACTGAAGAATGCACACTTTGTGAGGAATATAGTTTGGATCAGAAGAGAGAGAGGGGACACTGATCAGCAGTGGTGTTATGCCAAAGACAAGAATGCACAGGAAAGGAGCATTGGCCTAGTTCGGGCTTGCCCAAGAGATAGGACTAGAAATCATGTGAAGTGACTTCAGGTCACCATAAAGACTTCCTAGCGGAACTACCTGGAAATAGAAGAGCGTCCCAAGGAGGCTGTATGTCCCTGTGGCTAAATGCACTGAACACTAGTTGATGATCACTTGGTAGGAACACTATAGGGGGGATTCAAGCATCAGGGGACTAATTGTACCAACTGGGCCTTTAAAGTCTTTCCAAGTCCTGAGACACTAGGATGTTGTGTCTTGAAGGTGGGAGGTATTCCTCAATTTTTCTTCCCCTCTATCCTCTGTACCAGAGCTGTTACTTCTAGAATTAGCTATACTCCCTGGAACACATTTATACTCTCAATCTGGACATCTTTCTCCAGAAACTTTCAGTCTGCTCTACTTTTAGGCAGAACTTCCTTTCATAAACCTTGTTCAAACTAAGTTCTTTTGAATTTCCAAAAGAATTACTCATTATTCTATTATTCTGGCAATAAAAATCCATGTTAATATAATTCATATATTTCCCTGTGTCATAAGCAGAGCTCACAAAATCTATCGGCTTTCATATTTCCAGATTAGGAATTCTGATATTGTCTGCCTTGATGTGGATACTTCTCCTTCCTTTTGTCAGAAAATGTCTAGGCTCTTTTTGTTGTCCTTGAAGTGTGGTCACCAGGATGTGCATCATTTCAGGTGTGGATGCCCCACTGTTTCATATGTGATAGATACGTTTTACTTTCCATATAATCATCAGTATCACAAAAAACTGCTTCTCAGGGACTGATTTACTGTAATTCTATGTTCATTGCCTGAGTCACAGACAATTGAGAAATATTATATAGTACAGTTGTACTTTGAGCAAGTACTCAGTCCTATAATACACTTACAGGAAAATTGTGAATTTATCATTGATAGCTTTGTCTGACAATAGCCCCAGGATTGTTCATCCTATAAACTCTAAGACCTGTAAAACCCTTGTAAAAACTTGACGCCAGCAAGGCCTTTTTCTTCATATAAAAAAAATGGTTAGGTTACTGGGTGTACTCTGTATTTTCCTTCATTTCTGCTTTTATCATTTTGGATTTCTAATTTCAATATTCATTCTTTGTATCCTTACATTCTTGAATTACATTTTTATAGAGTGAATCATGTTATAGTCTAGCTTCTGCTTCTACTCTGAAAGCCATGGACAGAGAATGTCAAATAGTGGCATTCTTTTAGAAAGAGCCCCACAGTAAATGATTACGAGGTTATATCATGGCCCTGTGTCTACTGCTATGCCCATAACACAACTATTCCTCTGGCCCCTGACTTAGGTCATAATGGCATTCTGCTGTTTCCTCAGAATTCTTTGTCTTTGGCCTGTCACCTCTGTCCTTTTGTTTAGTTCTGGTAAGTTTGTAGGCCTAATGTTCTCTTACTGTACTCCACTTGGAGTGGGAAGTACAGCACATTTTCCTACTTATTGGTATGTTGGTTATAGCCACTACAAAGCTCAGATGATTATTTTTCAATTTCTTTACCCCATTTTATGGAAATTTTCTCCTTTGGTGTTGTATTATAAGTGGAACTGGAAGCTTCTTCCGTGATTAGATAGTCTATGAAATCCTTCCTGTACAAAGTGAATACTTCTGCAAGACTGATGGGCTGGTGACCAACAGACTGTGCATTCCTTAAGAGATGGAATTCACCTACGTATGCCTCAGCATCTAGCCCAGTATCTACTAATTAGTAGGCACCAAACAAATGTTTGGATGAATGATATAGGGGGAGTTAAAGCATACATTGAGAACATAAGGACCAGGTCTTTTAGAGTCCTTTTTGTTTGTCTAAGCTTCAGCCTATCATCTTTAAAAAGTTAGTGATAGAAGTAGAGTTGGTATTTTTCTGGTCATCAGAATTGCCCAGGGGAAGGCAGTGGAGCTAACAAAAGTACAGACTCCTGTGTTGATTCCTTGAGTTGGAATATCTAGAGGAAGACCAGGAATCTTTACTTTTCATAACAGGACCAGTTACAATGCAGCTAGTTTGCACTGAACCAGATAACCTCTGATTCCTTTTCAGCAATAACATTCTTTGGTCCAAATATTAACTAGCTGATAATGGATTTTTTTTTTTTTTTTTTTTTTTTTTTTTACTAAACTCCTTCTGTCTTCCCTTTTTGTCATTCTCATTCAGTGTCTGCTGAGCCAGTCAGTGATTTCTTCAACAGAGAAGCTCCCCTCCCGAGGCTCTAGGCACTTGAGGCTCACACCTATTCCCCTTGTGGATGAGATGACCTCATCAGCTCTGGTCAATATTAATCCCTTTACGCCAGAGTCCTATAGAAAACAATTCCTTCAATCCAATGGCAAGAGGAAAGCCCGAAGAGATCTGTAAGTGTACTGTTGCCTCTAACTTTTGAGAACTGATCTTACTATGGTCAAGTAGAAGGAAGAGTGTAAAAGTAAGATTAGGAACAAGAACTCTCTATTTGAATGCAGTTCACACATCCCCTCCTTCCTAAATGTTAATGTGGGTTTGTGACCTGCTTTTGGCACAGAGATTCCAGCATATCCCCATTCTGAAGTGTACTGTGAGGGCCCTTCTCTATAAAAGAATAGGGCAGAGTAAGCCATAGACCGCTGACTTCCATTAGCAAGTTGAATGAGCTACAGAATTGCATTTAGGAGGTCTCCTCTGGTTAACAGAAGGCTAGCCCCGGGGAAGGTGTAGCTCACCCTTCAAGGTGTAGCTCACCTTTTACTACTGCTTCAAGTCTAGCTTGTGTGACTCGGGGCTATAGAGCAAGGATTTGAACTTTTCCACAGGTGATGGCAGATCGACTACTGAGAAAAAAGATAGTGTTGCGTTTGGAGGTGCTAAGAATGGAAAGCCAAATTGCATGCTCCACAAAGCCGCTGAATGGTAGAAATTGTCCAGATGAGGATTGTGCAGATTACTCAGGGACATTTCTTGACCATGTCTCTTCAAGGCTTCCTTTTTACAGAATGGAAGTCAGTCATTTGTGTTCATATGTACTCAGCTAAATAAATGCACAGCTAACCATGTGAAGTCCGCAGAGCATTTAATGTTAGGTTGAGATATTTCTTTTGGAATCAGTGACTCTGTATTAACCAGCTTTGTGGCCAGAATAGGTTGTCTCCGTACTATCTCCTGGATCTTAAGTAAATGGGACTTTAGCACAAGTACACAGGCCCACTTTTGTTACCCAGAATTGGTTTTAGCTCTTGAGGATTCTTTAGAAACCATCAGAGTTAATGGACTCACCTCTCACTGCAGCTAGCCAGAAAACACCATTAATTTGAATTTCCTGCAATCCTGCAATGAAAGTGGGGATACTCGAGTAACATCTCTCAGTGCTTCTGTGAAAGTACTTTTCTCCCTTCCTTATTGTGGTGTTGTTATTTTATGAAGTATTAGAATGTAATATTAAACTTAAGTCACAAACGTCCAGCATCAGTTTGTTTCCATGAGTGTTATGTCATCCTCCATTTGCCATTTCTACCCTGTACTTCTGCAGAAGAAAAATCTAGAGCTGGCTGATGTAGTAATTGAAATCTTGCTTAGAGATCCTGAATGCAAGTGCTCAGGCCAAAGAGAGGGTCTGTCAGAGACTTCAGCTGATTTGCAAAGTCACTGAAAATCTCTTAGCCAGTGTGAGAGCTTATTCTGCTACACCGATGGTCTGCCTGTGAACCTAGTGCAAGGCCAGGTTCAGGGGAGGTGGGTGTTGGAGGGGAAGTGAGGCAGGGAAGAGTGCTTAGTGTCACATGTTCTGTGCACTCTCCCCTCCACTCCTCAGCACTGCTCTGTTTGCCTAGAACCCCACTCCTGCCCCTTAGCTGATTCCTACTCATTCTTGGAAACTTAGCTTGGAAACTCATTCTCTTTTGGGAAAGACTTTTACTCGTGACATCATGATTTGGGTGCTGTCTATAGTATCCCTTGATATCTTGTTCTTATTCTTTCCTAGTGTCTTATGTTGAAATTTTCTATTTATCCCTGTCCCCAAATAAAAACTGAAGGGGAAAAGGAATGGTCTTATTCACTCTTAGAGCCCCAGAACCTAGTATAGTATCAAGCTCTATACTGCTAATCCTACATCGATATCATTTCTTTTTGTTATTCTTTTTTTAAGTGGAGAAGCTGGTCCAGGGGAAAGCGATGTAGAACCAGGGCTGCCTGCCAAGGTGAGCACAGTTCTCTGTTCCAGCTGTCATGACTCGGTCACTTCGTCTATCACCTCTCTCTCTCTCTCTCTCTCTCTCTCCCCCCCCACCCCCACCCCTAACTTCATAGATTTACAAATGTGCCTTGCAACTGAATTTATCTGGACTCTTCATCAGGGTCTACATTCTTTGCTTAGTTCTTACTTTATCAGACAGTGTCTGACCTGCATATTGCTGAATCATTACCTTGGAGTGTTTTTAAATTAATGGCTACTGCTTCTATCTTTGATTTCAGGAAAAATTCTATATTTATGGAGGTACAGAAGTGAAGGGAAAATTCAAGATATTTAAGGCCCCCCAAAATGGAAAAACAGGACAGAGAAAAATGGCATAAAGCTGGAAGTTTAAATGTAAAATTTTAGCTCTTAAATGTGTCCGTACCTATTGATTTTTAAATAGTGTTCACAACTTTTGAGGTAGCATCCCTCATTTTATAACCTAGCCTAAGAAAATAATACTATAAATGTTATCAGCGGAGATGTGTACCGCAGCCTTAACTGTAATAGACAAAAAAAAAAAAAAAACCCAAAAAGCAAAAAACCACACCCTCCTAAATGTCTAATAAAAAAATGGCCAAATAAATTATATTTTAAAGTGGAATTTTAAATTGCCATTAAGATGTTTATAATATGAAAACGTGCCTATGTTCAATATTCAGTATACAAGAGGGGGAGGGCTTGAGGTTGGGGACTGATGTGGATGGTAAGCTGGCTTATTTGGTGTCTGAGATGGGGCTGGGAAGGTATAGTGGGTGAGCAATTGGTAGAAGGCCTTGAAGCCTCTGACCAGAAGTTTGGCTTCCTTGCGGGAGATAATTAGGTGTGTCTGATTCTATGGTATCATTTTGCAAAAACGATTGATGTTTTTAAAAAATTTTTTTTAATGCTTATTCATTTTTGAGAGACAGAGATAGAACATGAGTGGGGGAGGGGCAGAGAGAGAGGGAGACACAGAACCCGAAGCAGGCTCCAGGCTTCTGAGCTGTCAGCACAGAGCCTGACGTGGGGCTCGAACCTATGGACCGTGAGATCATGACCTGAGCTGAAGTCGGACGCTCAACCGACTGGGCCACCCAGGCGCCCCAACGATTACTATTTTTGATTACAAAATGTGTTACCATTTGAAGAGATGGAGAGAGGGCTGGTAGCTGTAGAAACTCCAGGTATGGAGAAAAGAGAACTTGAGATTGGCCAAAGGCAATGAAAATTCTAGATCTTGCTAATGGAGACTGATTGGCATTGTTTGTTGAAATGAAGAGGTAGTAGGAGTCAAGATGGTTTAAACTCAAAGCTAGATGAAAAAATTCTTGCTAATGGGGACATTGAAAAATGAGGACCTCATGGAGATAAATCAGTTCGGACTGAGATTCATATAAATTTGTGGAGATTTTCTGTCATCTTAGCTATCATTTACTGAGAATTTACTGTGTGCTTGGCCTTGAACTAAGTTACACACACAGGCACACATGCACACGTCTTCTCATGTGATACTTAAAAGAACCCGGAAGAGTAGTTGCTATCATCCTCACTTTACTTTAGATGAGAAACCTAATAAAGGAGTTCAGTGATGTGTCTAGGGTTACTTACTAGCTGGGCAACGGGGTATAGTGCTAGTGAGCCAGGAAGCTGAGATCCTAAGCTATACCTGAGCTATACCTGAGCTTATAAACTGAGGTAATCGATCTGATAATTTTGTTCTCCAGACTAAGATTTTTGAGGAGGCAAATTGAACACAAATTAAGTTTACTCAACTTGAGACGAAAGTATTAGCAGCCAGAGTGTGAGACAAGTAGACAGGAGTCAGAGGGTGGTGTCCTTCCCCCCCCCCCCACCCCTTAACATGTTCCACCCAGATCCCAGCCATTCTCTCAGCTGAGGACAGTAGCTCTTCTGTGAGCAGGTGTGTCCCCTCTAAAAACAGAATGAGAAGAAGAATATTGCAGACAACAGAAATAACCTAGAAAAAGACCTAACCTATTAAAGGATGCCAGTACATCACTCACAGGTGGAATTTAAGATACAAAACAGATGAACATAAGGGAAGGGAAGCAAAAATAATATAAAAACAGGGAGGGGGACAAAATATAAGAGACTCTTAAATACAGACAGCAAACTGAGGGTTGCTGTAGTGGTTGTAGGTGAAGAGATGGGCCAAATGGGCAAGGGGCATTAAGGAGGACACTTGATGGGGTGAGCTGGGTGTTATACATAGGGGATGAATCACTGGAATCTACTCCTGAAATCATTATTGTACTATATGCTAACTTGGATGTAAATTAAAAAATAAAATAAAAATTAAAAAACCCCCAAAGAAATTTAAAAAACATTAAACAATGCAAGTACAGAGTTGTATAGATGGTTATAAAGAGTACAAAGAAGGTAGTCGGCAATTGGGAGGTTCTTGCTACTATGAGTACTGACACAGAGAGGTACTTGGGTGGCTCAGTCAGTTGAGCATCCGACTTCAGCTCAGGTCATGATCTCACAGTTTGTGAGTTCGAACCCTGTGACGCAGGCTCTGTGCTCACTGCTTGCTCAGAGCCTGGAGCCTGCTTCAGATTCTATGTCTCCTCCTCTCTCTGTCCCTCCCGTGCTTGAGCTCTGCCTCTCAAAAATAAATAAATTAAAAAAAAAATACACAGACAAAATCCAATAGATTTGCTTTGAAAGTCTTTTTGAAAACTTAGAGAAATTTAGGAATATGCCTTAAATTTATTGCTCGTAATATGTTAGAATTATTTTAATTTTTTAATAAAATATTTCAGAGATGTGTTCTACGAGAAACCAACATGGCTTCCCGCTACGAGAAAGAATTCTTGGAGGTAGAAAAAATTGGAGTTGGTGAATTTGGTACAGTCTACAAGTGTATTAAGAGGCTGGATGGATGTGTTTATGCAATAAAACGTTCCATGAAACCTTTTGCAGGATCATCAAATGAGTAAGTACCTTTGAAATGTACTAGAAGTATAAACTTGGATTTGTTAAGTTGTTTCTTGTTAAAACATTTCATTTTGTTTGTTTGTTTGTTTATTTATAGACAGAGACAGCATGAATTGGGGACGGGATGAGAGGGGGTAGAGAGAGAATCCCAAGCAGGCTCCAGGCTGCCAGCACAGAGCCTCATGAGATCATGACCTGAGCTGAAACCAAGAATTGAACACTTAACTGACTGAGCCATCCAGGTGCCCCAAAACATTTTTAAATAATGGCACTGATGTCATTAAAAACATACCCATTGCTACCCCCTCCATTGTATGTGGTCTCACATTTATAACTTTTCTGAATTTTCCAAGTCAGAGATAAGTTATTTCCTAAAATGTACCATGATAATTTGGGAACAATCATGTTGCATTTTTTCATGGTTCTTGAGGCTTTTACTACTGGTCTTAACTGCTTTTTCTTTAATGAATAGATTTAGGGATTTTCTTCCTGTTTCATTCATTAGAAATACTGCCAAGCAGGAAGTTAGTGTTAACTCATTGGTTATCTCCACTTTGTATTAACAATGAATTCATTACTAAATTCATTATGACTATTGAAATCAATGTTTTGAAGACTACAAGTGAGAAATTAAGAAAAATTTAAATTTCATTCTCAGAACTAATTGTTCAAAAGTTCCTCCTTTTACAAGGAAAACAAATATTTCCAGATTCAGCCAATGTATTTTGTGAACTGTGGGGATGTAATGCTTAATTTGCTGAATCTGAAATTATGGGCCTTAGAATTCTTCATTTTTATACTGAAATTCATCTAGTACCACATGCTACTTTTTTGTGTTGGATTTCCTATTCCATAATGAATCATGAATATTGGCAGTCCCCAAGACTGTCCCTGTGACTATATCATATTGGCTGAGTGCAGTATTATGACTTTCTAGCCTTCACAGAGAAGACAGAGGACCCATCACAATATCCTTCATCAAGTCTATGGTGGGCCTCTTGTTAAGCCCATCAATATATTTTTTTAAATTGTGATACAGTGAAATTAAGACTCAAAGCATGTCTGCCATTGATATAATAGCAACCCAAGACTCCTCTTTACATATGCCATGTTCAATGAAAACAAACAAACAAACAAACAAACACCATGGATTTTGGCACCAGGATGACCAAGGTTCTGGTCTTAGGTCTACTATCACCAGTTTGACTTTGGGCTAGTCACTGAGCTTTCTAAAGCCTTCATCCTTGCCACTATATCTTACTGAGTAGTTATGACAATTAAATGAGGTAAAATAGTAAGCAAGCAATGAGCACTCAACATTCTGCCACTGTTAATAATGCCTCATATCATGGAGCACTTGGATGGCTCATCAGTTAAGCGTCTGACTTTGGCTCTGGTCATGATCTCACAGTCTGTGGGTTCAAGCCCCATGTTGGGCTCTGTGTTGACAGTGCAGAGCCTGGATGGAGACTGCTTCCAATTCTGTGTCTCCTTCTCTCTCTGCCCCTTCCCTGCTTGCTCTCTCTCTCTCTTTCTCAAAAAGAAATAAACATTGAAAAAAAAAAACGCCTCATATCTTGTCTTTGAGAAACATTTGTGTGTATATTGATTCATTTTTCTTGATGCTTGTCTGTCTGTTAGGAGTTTGGCTTTGCATGAAGTTTACGCTCATGCAGTGCTTGGGCATCACCCCCATGTGGTACGTTACTACTCTGCATGGGCAGAAGATGACCACATGATCATTCAGAATGAATACTGCAACGGTAAGTATGTGGACTATCAGTGGTGGAGAGGGAGATGAACTTTTAGTCCCCAGGAAGAAAATCTTTGCCTCCCCCTTGTAGTTTATGCCACGTGTAGCAGAGTCCTACCTAAAAGGTCTGTACTACAGTTTTGCTTGGAAGCAGAGAGCAGGAGACACGAAGTTGCATTGAAAAGGAATTTCGGGTTTATACTATTTCATATTTTTTTCAGAGGTGATGTGTGGCTGACACCCAGAAGCTACTAATCCCCTCACACTTTACTCAATACTTAGAAACCTTTACCCCAGTGGTTTGAATGGTAAATCATCCTCCTCTTACCATTTGCTAGATATTCTTAGAGAAGCAAGTCATACTCTGTACCATTTTTGGGGAGCGGGTGGTAAACTTACACAGCCAACTTTTGATTAATTTTCAAGCGGATTCCTGAATTTGAGGATTGTTGTTACCTTTGAGGCTTAGTGTTCTCACCAGAGGAAGGGCATGGGGTGAGCGCTGGGAATGAAATGCAGTGACTTCAGATTATTCTCGCAGGTCTTTCAGGACCATACATACACAAATAACTGGTCAAACTTTTTTTCTGGGCTACTTACATCGCAAAATGTAGTCCTTTGGCCTAACGTATTTCTACTCTGTGATTAAGGGGGTGACCTAGCGGTATCTTTACATATTATTATTCTCAGATATTTTTCATCAAAATGTTCAGTGGTAAAATAGGAAAATGCTCCCAAATTAAATAGAAGCTTGCCATCCTTTTACGAGTGGTGATCTATATTCTGGCCATGGCAATATTGGATAATGGCACCCCTCTCAAACCTGCTCCCCTCCCCCACAACATGTACACCTACGCTGAAGTTTCTCTAATAGCACAGTCTTTGAGTAATTTTAGTAGCCACCAGATAGCCCTGAGTATGTAAGCATAGCCTGACTTTTGAGGACAGTTGACAAAGCTTTATCATTATATCTACAAGTAGGTTAAGTAAACAATATTATGAAACACTAGAAACACAGAAAATGGCACACATATGATGCAAATTAATGGCATTTCTCTTACTGTTTCCTTAGAGCCTGATTTCCTTGTAGTCTTAACTGTGAACTTTTTTTTTCTGAAAAGGGAAAAATCCCTTTTTCTAATAGTCTCTTCAGGATAAAAAATGGACCCTTTCCTTGTGATTGAGATGTTGAGACTTTTCTTCCTAATTCCTCCTTACTGTAACCTGAGATTCCCTATTCTTGCCCCTCCCATCCCCCAAGATTGGTTTTATTTTCATGACTTTCAACCACTAACAAAGATAATGGCAAATCATAAAAATTAACCAAGAAAGTCAAACAAAACAAATCTAACCTGATTTAGGGCATTGTAAAGATTTCAAGTGTTCAAAAAAGAATAAGGTGGAGTGATGGTTCCTGTTAGAAGTCCTCTTCTAGTTCTTTGCAACATTTGAATACCTTCTACAGACGTGTCATTCTGTTAAGTTCTAGGGTGAGCTGTACCAGAGAGTGAGAAAAGTCTTTTGAGGAGTTGTATTCCACTTGCTCGCTTACAGTGAATCCACATGAGACCATTTGGTGCAAAACCAGGTGGTACAGCTATGGATAAAAAGCATTCAGAGAAGACAAATTTGAGCAAGAGGCAGCACAGTGTGGTGGGATGGGCCTGGGCTTGAAAGTCAGGCAGGAGTGGGTCTAAAACCCAGCTATACTGCATACCAGTTATGTGATCTCTGGGATGTCAATCCCACTGAGTAAAGAGATAGTAATATCTACTTAGGAGACAGTAATACTTCTTATTTTGAAAAATCGGAACAACCTACATCAAATGCTAGCACACCGTCAAAACCTGATACAGATTGAGAACTCAGAAACAGTTGTTACTAGCGTAGCCCAAGAAAATCTCAAAAAGGAGGTAAGACTTGAAAGAGACTTTGCAGAAGGATTACCAGAGTTTAAGGAAGAGCAAAGAAGACATCTATTAGAGGAACAGCAAGCAGGCACAGGGCATGACATTGGGGATGGGTCTGACCTAGCAGATGGTAAGGAGACTGATGGGACTAAGGTGACCCTATAACAGGAAATAAGATCAGCAGAGTCAAGTGTGGGAGGAATACAGAGCTTTTGGATGTTTCCAGGCAGCAGATTTTCAAGAAGATGTGATAGATGAAGAGGAATCATTGTCTGTTTGCCCTGGTGGTCCACTAACTTCACTGTGTCCTTGCCAATTAAAATGTAGTTCTGATTTATCAAAATGTAATTCATATACATTGCTTTCAAATGTGAACTGATCACGGAAAATAAAGCACACCCTTATACTTGTCTTGTTTGTAGTTACGGATAATCCATGTTGAGACTCTGCCCTGTGGCTCTAAATAAAGGAGAGTTAAGTCCAAAGTATTTGTAAGGTAGCAGAGTAGCTAGCGCCTGATTAAGGTAGCAGAGTAGCTAGCGCTACTCCTTTCTCCTTCTACCCTCTGTCTCTCCCTCTTTCTCACCTCTTCCTCCTCATGCCTGCCACCCTTAGCTCTGTACCCCCAGCCTGTCAAAGCAGTCAGGCTAGAACATGTAGAGTTATGGTTTACTCAGATTATAAATTGGATGTTTTAGATAATGTACATCATAACTAGTAGAGACCAGCAGTTAACTGATTTCCCCTACTGTCCCTCCTAAACTCTAAACCAATCAAATGTTCCTTCTTCCACCCTCACCCTTGCCAAGATCCCCTACCCGTCACCTGTGGGTCAGCCTCTGAAATCTGAAGGCTTTCCAGCAGTAAATCCATTGTGCAACCACCAGGATTCCAAACTATTCAGGATGGAACGATTAACCTCTCGCTAGAGGCAGTATTTTCTTGTGATGTCTTCTGTCACTGAAGTTTTACGAAGCGTGCTCCCCTTGTTCTAGTGATGTGGTACCCAGAAGTCTTCACCATCTGTGGAACACCATATATTGGTTATATTTTCCCACCAAACAAGGAATAACTTTACCAGCAGGAAAATATGCTTGTGTTGTAGAGAGCAACATAAAATCAAGATTTTGAGAATACAAATGTATGAACAGAATATCCTGTTGGTCTGCTGTTTACATTTCAGTGTTGGAAGGCATTTGCTATTTGTTTTAGTGTCTGTCAGGTTTCGTAAGCAGACAGAAAAACATAGATCTGTTTTTCTTAAGTTTCCTTTTTCCCTCAGCCAAGTGGGGGAAGTATCTTTATTTTATCTAAAGAAAAGAATTTGGCAACTCATCTCACCAAGATGGTTTGAGAAGAGCTGTCCAGGAGCTGGCTGTTTCCTCCTAGGGCACAATCCTGTCAGTTACAGTATTGTCTCCAGATGGCATCTTGGGTTATGGAGTTAAGGCTCCGGTATAGCTGAGATTAGGAGGGATGAGGTTTATCGTTCATTCAGTATTGCTCTGTCTATACACACAGACTTCCTTAATACTGTTTGGCAAAGAACAGTTAATTATGCTCCTCAATAAGAGGGAGACCATTGGCTTTAGCTGTAGCAAAATAAAGATATCCTAATACCTTTGCATAAATGCTCTCCAGTAACTTTTACTGTTGTTAATTATTACTTGGCTAACTTGAATATTACCTGCAGGGCTTCTAAGTAATTAAAAGTGCTGCTGGCACTGGTCTAGTTACCCTTACTCAACACCTGTAGCTCTTCAGGAATCGGCAATATCTCTGCTTATAATCTAGAAGACCACGTTAAAAGGTTGCTAAGTGCCGCTAGGGTGCTTCTTCTTTGCATACCTTTTATGGGCTCCTTGTCTTTGTCTTTCCTTTGCCTCTGTTGCCAGGATAGACCTTCAGTCCAGAATATGTGCAGAGTGCATGCGAGACCTTGAGAAAGTGAGGATGGATAAGATGGGGGTCTCGGATGAACACCCAGTCTAGCGGGAAATGAATTCCAGTAGACATGGGGGCCTTGGATACATGCTTCCTTCTCTTTGGCACACCTCACAACTTCATCTGCAAACAGACTTGAGGTGGCTGTGGTCTTAATAAGCTTCAACATACTCTTCCTTTCTAGCTAAGGTCATCTATAGAACATAGAATCTTTTTTTAAGAAGATTCCCAGGAAAAAGACACACCCTTTACTTTAGCCCTCTTTGTGTTTCTGGAAAGGGCTGAAACTCTTCTTCTTTCTTAACTGAATTATTTTAACATGAAAGATCAATCTTTAAACTGAATATTACATAGGATACTTTAAAATATGGATTTCCTAAAAACCATTAGTATCTTAGATCCTGTTGTTCTGACACATACTTGAGGGCTGGAGCTCTAACTGCCAGGGAGACCCAGGACTCTACAATTTGACTGAAGAGGCTGCCAATAAATGCAGATTAACAAAATAAAGGGTTCAGAAGCATTCTAAATCCTTAGGACAGGGTACCCAAGATTGGCAGTGGCGGGGGAGGGGGGGGGTCACATGATTCCAGGCCTTATTTTTTACTGATAACAATGATAAACTAAGAGTCTGTAGTGTATGTGCAAATACTGTGGCTCAAAAAGGATTTAGGTGTATATTGAAGTTAAACTTCGAACTCATTACATTAAAGTTACTAGTGGCCTATAATTACTAGCTGGACTCTGAACTAATCATCAATGCTAATAGCAGCCATCTGTCCAGGCTTGATTGGCCTTCTGCTTAATAATCAGGTAACACTTTGAAAATGTTAGCTGGGGCAGGGCATACTCAAGGCAATGTCACCACATATTGGATACCTGGGCTACGGCACTTTATTTTTTTCTTTCAAAGTCCTATAATTCTTTCCAATATGTCTGTGGTATAGACAGACGGGAGGGCAGATATTACTGTTATCTAGACAATAATCTAGATTTGTTGGACTGAACTCATTCATGAGGAATTTACTGAATGTTTACTATGCTTCCATCTATTAAGATTCATACCTTTTCTCCATTCTGTGGGGCTGCTCTCTGTTGTTCTTTCCTAGGTGGGAGTTTGCAGGCTGCTATATCTGAAAACACAAAGTCTGGCAATCATTTCCAAGAGCCGAAACTCAAGGACATCCTTCTGCAGATTTCCCTTGGGCTTAAGTACATCCACAACTCTGGCATGGTGCATCTGGACATCAAACCTAGTCAGTATGGCTCCCCTCTGCTCCTTTGGCCAGATTTAGTTCTTTCCCCACTGTGTTAGAATTGTCGTCTGTGTACCTACTAAGTGTTGAAGATGCTGTTTGCTGGCAAAATTTCTTTCTTTCATGTGTTTCCCTGAAAATCTTAGTCAAACAGCTTTATCCATCACCCCCCGTCCAGGGCCAGGGGACAGAGAAAAGACTTTTTCCCAGGTAGTAAAGCCAAAGTATGAAAATATTGGCTACATCCTGAATGTGTTTGACTACTGTTGTATATACTCTTTCTAATTCAGCACTGACTAAAGTGAACAGAAATTAATGTTTTTGACACTCAATAATGTGAAACTCAGAGAAATGTAACCATCTTCAGGGGCTTCTTTCTTTGTTTTGAAGCCACCAGCCTCTTCAGAGGATGGGGTGTGTCTGAGGTCAGTTTCACTTAAAACAGGTATTCTTTTTTTTTTTTTTTAACATTTATTTATTTTTGAGACAGAGACAGAGCATGAATGGGGGAGGGGCAGAGAGAGAGGGAGACACAGAATCGGAAGCAGGCTCCAGGCTCCGAGCCATCAGCCCAGAGCCCAATGCAAGGCTTGAACTCATGGACCATGAGATCATGACCTGAGCTGAAGTCGGATGCTTAACCGACTGAGCCACCCAGGCGCCCCGAAAATAGGTATTCTTAACCACTGAGTTGTTCAGAGATTCTATGGAAGATAAGAAACCTTGGTAGTCTTGTTACACGAACTCAGAAGAGGAGGAAAGGAGGGCGGCCAAAATGTCAAATACAGAAAAGACTCTTTGGGAGTAAAAAAGCTTAGGAGTCATTACTTACGTTAATTCTGTATTTATTTAGGTAACATCTTCATTTGTCATAAGATGCAAAGTGATTCTCCTGTAGCCCCAGAAGAGATTGAAAATGAAGCTGACTGGTTTCTCTCTGCCAATGTGATATATAAAATTGGTGAGTCTGCCTTAAATCTTAACCTGTATATTATCATCCTATAAAATGTATACTGATGACTCCCATTTATTCTAGTTTTAAAGACATGCTTGTAAAGGGCTCTGTTTCTTTTTCTTCTTCTTCTTTTCTTTTCTTTTTTTTAGGTGACTTGGGTCATGTGACATCAATAAACGAACCAAAGGTAGAGGAGGGAGATAGTCGCTTCCTGGCTAATGAGATTTTACACGAGGTAAAGATCAGGCAAACAGAGGGCATTTTATAATTCACTGAATCCTTTGACTCTCAAATGAAGGTTCACAGAACAAGAAATGAAAAGTATATATTTATAATTAAACTTTACATTATCTCTTTTCCTATTCAGAATTGAGACTGAGGATAAGAAAGAAACTTAAAAAAGAAACTTAAAAAAAGCATGAGCAAAGCTGGTTCAATCATGGATTAATCACTGGTTTTACTGTTCTTTATAAAGTTCCTTTACTGTTTCTAGTCTTTCTTAGACTTCCTAAACTCATGAATTCCCTAGTAGAAAGGAAGCCTTTATTGGTTCAACCCATCTTTATCAGGCTATCATCCTTTTGATAGCACCACCAGCTCTGGTGAAATGAGCTTTGGTTATTGTCTACCTTCCAGGATGTCTGCAGAGTCAGGGCTAGGAAGGATTTAACTCCTTCCAGGATGATCATATCTGCGACCAGTTAATCTATGCTTGGAGTCTCTTTGAGCCTGACAGAACAAAATGACGCTAAGATTCTGAATAAACTCTTCAGGGCACAGCAGTGTGAATCAGGTGGATTTGCACCGTATCCTTTATCTTCTCTAGAAATAAACCACTAGCCACAGCAGATGTGACCTTGCCCATTGTGTCTGTTTAACCTCCTACGTACTCAGTAATCTCTCTCGCCCGTCGTCCTGATCTAGACTCAATTCACTTAGCAAACTAACTGGCTTTCCCGTCTTCTGTTTTGAAGGATTATCGGCACCTTCCCAAGGCAGACATATTTGCCTTGGGATTAACAATTGCAGTGGCTGCCGGAGCAGAGTCGTTACCCAGCAATGGTGCCATGTGGCATCACATCCGTGAGGGTAACCTTCCAGACCTTCCTCAGGAACTCTCAGAAGAATTTTGCATTCTACTCAAGGTGGTATCTCTTATGAGATCAAGAGAAGATAGAAATGTCTGTTTTTAAAAAATGTAATGGCAAGGAGGTGGGGAAAGAGGAAAGCAGATGCTGGTAGTGCCACTGGCAGAGGAAAAAAGGAATCATGATCCCGAAGACCAGGAAAGGCATAGATAGGATAGACCGAAAGTTTCTCAAGAAAACTTAGAGGATATCATAAAGCCTTTTATATTCCAGTTTAAAATCCTGTTACATTTTTTTTCTCTGCCCTTCCCAACAACCCTGTTAAGGTGGGAAATTCAGGAAACCAAGGCTCAGAGCAGTTCCTGGACTTGTATTCTCATCTTTGATAATTGATTCACTCTAAAATCAAACTTAGGTCTTTTTGCTCTTATTTTAGGGTTTTAACTATTGTCATTGAAGTGGTGAGACTACAAAAAAATTTTGAATTTTGAGTGTATAGAAGAAAACATAAGCTACTTTATTGATGAATAACGGACAACACCACCAATCACATGCATTATTAGAAAAAGGCATAATGTCAGTTCAGGAATTTATGTGTTACTTGAACTCCATGGTATCTGAGTATGTGGAGGCACAAGGAAAGGAAGTTGTTATGTTGAAACAGAGGTACAAAAAAATACACTGTTGAGAAGTTTAGAATTATACTAAGAAAAAAAATGTATACATAAGACTTCATGGCTTAAAGAACAGGATTGGTTAGAATTCCTAAAACAGCTTTAGAGACATCTACTCTTGGGGATTAAATGTGAGTTTCATAGTTCACCTGAAAACTTGAAATTTAGTTACAAACTTGTCTTCTTCCGAATAGGCAAACCTTGCTCACAGTGGACTTTAGTGCAAGCCTAATCATCTATTTCTATGTGTAAATTGCTCTTAGATTTAGTTGATACATACTGAGTACTTCAGTGCTGGCCCAGGGTGCTAATAATACATGTATGTTAATTCATGTACTTCTCACAATACTCCAGTAGGTGAATGTTGTTCTCCCAAATATCAAAAAAGGGGAAGTGAGTTTCAGCAAAGTTAAGTGACTTGCTCAAGGCTACTTAGTAAATCATGGAGCTGCCTCTGAACATTGGTTGCCAAATGGAAGGTTCAGTGTTCTCTCCATTTTTTTTTTATTTAAAAAAAAAAATTTTTTTAACATTTATTTATTTTTGAGACAGAGAGAGACAGAGCATGAATGGGGGAGGGTCAGAGAGAGGGAGATACAGAATCTGAAGCAGGCTCCAGGCTCTGAGCTGTCAGCACAGAGCCCGACGCGGGGCTCGAACTCACGGACCATGAGATCGTGACCTGAGCCGAAGTCGGACACTTAACCGACCGAGCCACCCAGGTGCCCCAGTGTTCTCTCCATTATACAACATTGCTAATTGCTGTAAACAATTAGCTATTTTCTACGGTATTTAAGCCATTTTAGGTTACAGACACCCTCTACCTGAAGATGAATGCTGTAGGAATACGGCCATGGTGGCGTAGCCTTAGTTTTAAGTGAAAAGGAGCATGTTGTGGTAGAAAGCAAACTGAACTAGGAGTTGGGTGACCTGGGTTTTAGTCTTGGTCCCATCAATAACTTGAACAAGCCACTTTTTATCTCAGGACCTCAGTGTCTTCCCATTTAAAATTAAGGCATTAGGGGCGCCTGGGTGGCTCAGTCGGTTGAGCGTCCGACTTCGGCTCAGGACATGATCTCACGGCCCGTGAGTTTGAGCCCCGCGTCGGGCTCTGGGCTGATGGCTCGGGGCCTGGAGCCTGCTTCCGATTCTGTGTCTCCCTCTCTCTCTGCCCCTCCCCCGTTCATGCTCTGTCTCTCTCTATCCCAAAAATAAATAAACGTTAAAATTAAGGCATTAGATTGGTTAACCACCCAACCAGCTCCAAAATAGGATACTTAAAGGCAGGCCAAAGGTGTGGATGACTGATGCAGAGTGTAGAGAAGATGCTCCCATCTTCGGTGGAGCTAAGTTCTCACTTATTTCTTCCCCCGCAAAGTTAAAAGCAGTTTCACAAAACTCCCCAGCAGAGGTTGGGCGCAGCTGGCTTGGGTAGGGAGATTCTCCCAGCAGTGAAGAAGCTTCTATTTCCTTCCTTTTGGTCTAACACCAACAGAACATGATCCACCCTGACCCAAGGGAGAGACCTTCTGCAGCAGCTCTGGCCAGAAGTCGAGTTCTCCGGCCCTCCCTTGGGAAAGCAGAAGAGCTCCAGCATCAGCTTAACTTGGAAAAGTTCAAGACAGCCACACTGGAAAGGTAGAGGTTTTTTTGAGTAAGCTCGGGGCCCAATGTGCACTTGAACTCACAACCTTGAGATCGAGACTTGCATGGGCACCTCTGGAAAGGTAGATTTTGGATGCTGGAGTTTAGAAAGAATCTCTTTGTGTACTATGTACAGTGATATGACTGCTCTGGTGTGTCTTCTCTGGACTCAAGTGGAACCCAACATTAAAATACATAGGCCCCTCTTCACAAAGATAGGAGCAGCATGAGGCCCTTTGTAGCATGGGGCTGGGAGACTCTGTGATTAGACTCCTTGAGAGAGAAAATTCCCATTAATGCAAAGGAAGCAAAGTGAGGAATACAAGGAAATACAACCAGCAAAGAACTCTTAGTGGGATGCTGTGTGACAATAGGGGTTCAAGTAACTGGTGAATGATCACCCAGTGAAGATACCTATAGTTAAGGTCGGAAGAGACCCATTTAACAAATCCATTACATTTCAAGGGCAGGCAGACACATTGTCTTGGTACATGTTAAGAAGTATCTCTCCAATCCAAAGGAAGCAGTCTGATCACATATTCACGCAAGCTTGTATTCACGCAAGCTTGTATTCACGCATGCATTCATTAATCTATTCTTTCATTAAACAAATGGGAATTCATTAATTAGATAGGATGGGGTTAGTATAAAGGTCAGGCACTGATGTTTGAGCAGAGTTCTGAAGGCATTTTTAAGTGATTATTGCATACCCTATGCACTGCTGGAAATATAAAAGATGAAAAATGGTCCTTGTTTGAAATAAACTTAGAAATCCAACTTCTTTTGGATATACAATCCGTCTTGAAATGATAAACTGTAAAAGTCCCCCAAGTGATTTTTTGGCAATGTTGTGGAGACACCAAGCCTTTAGTCAGGGATTCTTCCGAATAAGCAACTTGATATTTTTTTTTTTTTTTAAATTTTTTTTTTTCAACGTTTTTTATTTATTTTGGGGACAGAGAGAGACAGAGCATGAACGGGGGAGGGGCAGAGAGAGAGAGGGAGACACAGAATCGGAAACAGGCTCCAGGCTCCGAGCCATCAGCCCAGAGCCTGATGCGGGGCTCGAACTCACAGACCGCGAGATCGTGACCTGGCTGAAGTCGTACGCTTAACCGACTGCGCCACCCAGGCGCCCCGCAACTTGATATTTTTTTGCTCTAGTTTTGGATTCCATTTTCCTAGCTAATAAACAAAATAAAAATACTTATATTCTTATATATACATATACATATTCACATATGTTTGTATTATGTATGTAAGTGTAGTGTGCACCTTCTGTGAAAACCAGCTATGGAGGCACAGGTGACTGTCGTTAGACATCACAGTAATGGGGGCCTACCACAGAGATGGGGCAGATGCCTTCTTGAAATTATCTAGACCAAGGATTGGCAAACTTTTCTGGAAGGAGCTAGAGAGTAAATATTTTATGTTTTGTGGGCCATACTATCTTTGCTGCAGTGACTCAGCTCTGTTGTAGTAATGTGAAAGCAGCCACAGACAATATATAAACAAATGGGTATGGCTGAGTTCCAACGAACAGGTGGTGGGCCAGATTCGACCCATGCGTTGTGCTTCACAGACCCCTGCAGTTTTCATATATAGCCAGTAGGGTTGTTTCCTTATTTAAATTTTTTTTCATGTTTTCTTTCTTTCTTTCCTTTTAAAATGTTTTGTTTTAATTCCAGTTAGTTAACAGTGTCAGATATTAGTTTCAGGTGCACAATATAAGTAATTTAACACTTCCATACATCACCCTGTGCTCATTGAGACAAGTGTACTATTTAACCCCCATCATCTTTTTGACCCGTTCCCCTACCACCTGATAACCATCAGTTCTCTATAATTAAAGAGTCTGTTTCTCGGTTTGTTTCTCTCTTATTTTTTCCCTTTGCTGCTTTGTTGTGTATCTTAAATTTTACATGAGTGAAATCATATGGTATTTATCTTTCTCTGCCTTATTTCACTTAGCATTATACCATCTAGCTCCATCCATATTGTTGCAAATGGCAAGATTTTATTCCTTTTTATGGTTGAATAATATTCCAATATATATATACCACATCTTCTTTATTCATTCATTTATCAATGGATACTTGGACTGCTCCCATAATTTGGCTATTGTAGATAGTGCTGCTATAAATATAGGGGGCATGTACCCCTTTCAATTGGTGTTCTTGTATTCTTTGGGTAAATACCTAGAAATGCAATTGCTGAGTCATAAGGTAGTTCTATTTTTAACTTTTTGAGGAACCTCCATACTGTATTCTAGAGTGGCTGCACCAATTTGCATTCCCACCAACAATGCAAGAAAGTTCCTTTTTCTCTACACCAACATTTATTTCCTGTATTTTTGATTTTAGCCATTCTGACTGGTGTGAGGTGATGTCTCATTGTAGGTTTGATTTGCATTTCCCTGATAAGTGATGATGAGCATGTTTTCATTAGTCTGTTGGCCATCTGGATGTCTTCTTTGGAGAAATGTCTGTTCACATCTTCTGCCCATTTTTAAATGGAATATTTGTTTTTGGGGTGTTGACTCCTATTCTTTATATATTTTTGAAATATATAAATCCTTTATCAGATATGTAATTTGCAAATACCTTCTCCTATTCAGTAGGCTGCCTTTCAGTTTTGTTGATCGTTTCCTTCATTGTGCAGATGCTTTTTATTTTGATGAAGTCCCAATAGTTTATTTTTGCTTTTGTTTCCATTGCCCCAGGAGACCTATCTAGTAAGAAGTTGCTATGGTTGATGTCAAGTTACTGCCTGTGTTCTCTTCTAGGATTGTTATGGTTTCAGGTCTCAAATTTAGGTCCTTAATCCATTTCAAATTTATTTTTGTGTATGGTGTAATAGGTGGTCCAGTTTCATTCTTTTGAATGTTCTGTCCAGTTTTCCCATTACCATTTGTTGAAGAGACTTTTTCCCATTGGATATTCTCTCCTGCTTTGTTGAAGATTAACTGACCATATAATTTTGGGCTTATTTCTGGATTTTCCATTCTGTTCCATTGACTTGTGTGTCTATTTTTATGCAGGTATCATACTGTTTTAATTACTATAGTTTTGTGATATAACTTGAAATCTGGAATTGTGATGCCTCCAGATTTTCTTTTCTTTTTCAGAGTTGCTTTGGCTATTTGGGGTCTTCTGTGGTTCCATACAAATCTTAGGATTCTCTGTTATAGTTCTGTGAAAAATGAAAAAATGTGAAAAATGTGAAATATTTAACAGTATTTGTTCTTCCAATCCATGGGCATGGAATGTGTTTCCATTTCTTTGTGTTGTCTTCAATTTCTTTCATCAGTGTTTTATAGTTTTCAGAGTAAAGATCTTTCACCTCTTTGGTTAGGTTTATTCCTAGGTATCTTATGGTTTTTGATGCAATTTAAATGGGATCAATTCCTTGATTTCTCTTTCTGTTGCTTCATTGTTGGTGTATAGAGATGCAACAAATTTCTGCATATTGATTTTGTATCCTGTGACTTTACTGACTTTGTTTATCAGTTCTGGCTTGTTTTTTGTTTTTGTTTTTTTTGGTGGCATCCTTCAGGTTTTCTATATAGAGTATCATGGTATCATGTCATATGCAAATAGTACAAGTTTTACTTCTTCCTTACTGATTTGGATTCCTTTTATTTCGTTTTGTTGTCTGATTACTGTGGCTAGGACTTCTTGTACTATGTTAAATAAAAATGGTGAGAGTGGACATCCTTGTTTTGTTCCTGATCTTAGAGGGAGAGCTCTCAGTTTTTTCCCATTAAAGATGATGTTAACGGTGGTTTTTCACTGATGGCCTTTATTATGTTGAGATATGTTGCCTTTAAACTTTGTTGAGGGTTTTTATCATGAATCGATGTTGTACTTTGTCAAGTGCTTTTTCTGCATTTACTGAAAGGATCATATGGTACTTATCCTTTCTCTTACTGATGTGATATATCTCATTGATTGATTTGCAAATACTGAACCACCCTCACAACCCAGGAATAAATCTCACTTGATTGTGGTGAATGATTTTTTTTTAATGTATTGTTGAATTTGTTTTGCTAGTATTTAACTGGGAATTTTTGCCTCTATGTTAGAGATACCGGCTTATAGTCCTTTTTAGTGGTGTCTTTATCTGGTTTTTATTTTTAAAAATTTTAAACATCCTTTATACCCCAATCAGTAGGATTTAAGAAACCTAATCTGCCACGTGTCGTGGCATGTGTGTACCAGCTATTTTTAAAGATAATCACAGGAGCTAAGTTTCTCTTCCGTGTATAGCTCAGGCTTGCTTCTATAAATACTGAAATAAAAAGAAAAATCTATATGTTGGTTTTGGTCATAAATATTCTCTTTAATTTAGGATCAAGTAATATGTTTTTTCCCCTTTTAATTGCCAGGGAACTGAGAGAAGCTCAGCAGGCCTGTTCCCCCCAGGAAGAACATGGTGACCCTGGGGTCTCTGGGACCCCCACAGGACCAAGAAGCACCAAACGCCTGGTGGGAGGAAAAAGTGCAAAGTCTTCCAGCTTCACCTGTGGGAAGTCTTCCCCATAAGAACTCCCTTCACACCAACCCTCCTTCTGACTTATAGCTTCCAGAAATAGATATTGACTGTGTCCATCTTCCTCTTACAAATGGGGAGATTAACCAACTTGAATGCCCAAAGATTTCAAAAGCTACTCATAATTTAGCATTCACTGCCAAGATCCTAAAGCTAGTAAGCCTCGTATTAGTGGTGGTGCCACGTACAATCATGGGCAGCCATTTCTCTTCTCGGTTATATTCCCAAGGCCACGTCACCACGGTCACGTTTCACATTCATGCCTAATGGGAAAGCATGTGTCTCTGAACTAAACAAGAGGGAGCAAGGCCCTCGGCACAGCCTGTGGACTGCAGGGCTGTGGTAGCTGACTGCCTCCCAAGGAACAGGACATTCCCTGCACGTAGAAAGGGGTATAATTTTGTCTTGAGTTGAGGTAACAGCTTATAATAAAATGTGCATGTGTTTCAACAACGCTTCTCAGGGTAAATTATGGCATTCCTAAAAGAATTCTCAGCCACTTTGAGCAAGTGATTTTCCTGCTCTATTCTTTTAATGAAGACCGTCCCTTATTCTGATATTATATTTATTAAAAAAGTGACTTCACCATTCTGTGAGGTGGGTAGAAATAAGACTAGAGAACTTGTAATTTCTGAACTGGCTATTAACTTATGATACAAACCGCTGGGTAAAGGGTTTGAGGAAAATGTAGTGTGGCTGTTCTCCTTCAAACTGTTTGCCCTGATCCATTTATGACTGGTTTTGATTTTCTGGGGGTCACCAATTTCTTCTGGGTTTTTATCAGAATTTGGCTTTGTTTCCTATGATTTTATCATATTTTAATCGAAATTCTTTTCTCTGTATATATTTTTAAAGGAATGGAACATTTGTAAATAAAGGTTTTTATCTTGTCCAAAGCCAAATATGGGTGAAGCACTCTTCTTTGTGACATGTAATTAACAAAGAGTGAAATTTCTGTTGGAAATCATTTCATGAGTAGATAGGTGAGAGAATCAGTAGGTTGGTAGTAACAGGTCTTGGCTGCAAGGCCCAGATTTGTGGACCCCAAAGCTAATAATGGTCAAGCTCTGATATATAAAATAATGTTGGTCATAAAGGCACTGATAACTTCTAGTGTGTCCTACTAATAAAGGTAGCTTGTTAATGGTTTGTAGGCTTTTTTTTTCTTTGCTGCCTTACATCCTTCTTTCCCTTGCATTTTAAAAAGCAAAGTAAGAAATTTTTAAAAACTGAATAAACCATCATACCATTATTTCTTCTGTCTTGGAGTTGCAATTATTTCCATGCAGTTAAGTGGGGTAAATTGCTGTGTATTGCCCATTGCCATTTAAAGAAATCTAATCTTTATTCAAGGTTTTAAAATGGAGTTAATGTATCTCTTGCTTCTCTGACCCTGGCCATATCCCTTGCAGTATAGTGTGGGGTCAACTACAATTTGTGATTTAGAAAAAGGTATATTATTATGAATATGCAATGCATAGACCAGAGTTCTTCTCAGCACTGGTAAGTAGTACTATCAAGGTCTGTAACCCCTCCTCTACCCTGTTCCTCAGAGCCCCTGTTAGCACCTGAATGGCCTGGTTGGGGGGAGGAGGACGAGGGGGGGTGATTTCCACAGCACCACAAAGCTACTAAATAAGCAGGTAGCTGCATAGACACTGCTGAGTGTGAGTGGGACTGGGTCATCACTGGGCTAGCGATTTAATCCCTTCCAGTTCAGTTGGAGGTTTAAGTTTACCCCTTGCCTCAGTAAGAAGCTGCATTCTCAGTCCTGAAGTTCTGTTTCCGCACAGAGATCACAAGATAACCCGGGGAACTAATGATCAAGTATTAACATCATTGCACTGCCAATATTAAAGTTAAATATTTTAGGATATAAATATGGTGCTTTACAATAGATATTCTTTTATTTTATTTATTTATTTATTTATTTATTTATTTATTTATTTATTTATTTATTTATTTTCAATATATGAAGTTTATTGTCAAATTGGTTTCCATACAACACCCAGTGCTCATCCCAAAAGGTGCCCTCCTCAATACCCATCACCCATCCTCCCCTCCCTCCCACCCCCCAATCAACCCTCAATTTATTCTCAGTTTTTAAGAGTCTCTTATGCTTTGGCTCTCTCCCACTCTAACCCCCCCCCCTTTTTTTTTTCCCTTCCCCCATGAGTTTCTGTTAAGTTTCTCAGGATCCACATAAAAGTGAAACCATATGGTATCTGTCTTTCTCTGTATGGCTTATTTCACTTAGCATCACACTCTCCAGTTCCATCCATGTTGCTACAAAGGGCCATATTTCATTCTTTCTCATTGCCACGTAGTACTCCATTGTGCACATAAACCACAATTTCTTTATCCATTCATCAGTTGATGGACATTTAGGCTCTTTCCATAATTTGGCTATTGTTGAGAACTATAGATATTCTTAAACACACACTGACATTAAGCTGCCAACAGATAATCTTGAGACTTATAGTTAAAGGAATACTATTATACTTCACTAAGCTCTAACATACGTATCAGTTTATAGAAGCCATTCATCTAAAGCTCTACAAAGATGAACATTGGAAGATAAAGGTCAGCATTTCAGCCTGAATGGTTAACTTTTTTATCTCTATATGAACCATAATTTCGATCCTGATTTACATAAAAATTGTCAGGTTGATTTTTTAAAAATGATCTAACAACAAAACATAGCCATAATAACTAATAACTGAAGTATTGCTAAAATTGCTTTTGAGCCACTTTAAAATAGATGCTAGTAATCCATTTAGATAGGAAGTGCTGTAATTTTCCAACCATTATCATGAGGCTAGAGAAAAACTGATTTAGAAGCAAAGTGAAAACCTGATTAAAAATTCCAAAAAATGTTTTTCTACAGCAATAATATTGTCCAAAGCTTCCTATCTGTGATAAAGCATTACCAGCCTTAATCTCTACTACTCATAGCTGCTCATAGCTGAGACTTTTTCTAATTTAGAGGGGAAAAAAAGGCATGGCCAAAGATAACTTTGTGGCCGTGGGCATCTATGAGATACTTCTCTTTCTCAGCTAGCTCTGCAAAGGATGAGAGCCCTTGATTATTCCACTACTGCCGGGGGTAATGGGAGCTGATTAAAGCTGCAATGTTATCTGTCAATACTTTTCAGCACTGAGAAGGCCCTTTCTGGGTCCATGGATGAATGACAAAGTCTCCAATTATGCAAACTGGAGATTCTTGAAGGGGTATCTCTATTATGAAAATGCATTCAGCCATTCTTCCAGGTCCCTGATTTTTTTGTTGTTTGTTTTTAGTTTTCTAATTTCAGGCTTATTTGAACATCCTTCTGCATTCTTTCTACTTTTTCTTCCTATTTCTTTGTTCTGGCCTGTGACCAGAACCCTTTTAAAGCCTCTCCTTGATTTAAAGCATGATTTTTGACAAGATATTCACAAGGTCCCTGTCCTCTAATAACTCACAGTCACTGGGGAAGAGGAGGCACCTTCGTGGTCATCTAGATTATAACACAAGATAAGCTGTGTGTAAAGAAAGTGAAATGTGAGAACAAAGTAAGGACTTTATTTGAGTAGAAAATTTTGAAAGTATGGAGAAGGGCATTTCAGACCCTGAGGACAGTGAGAGCAAAGCAATGCTGGAGGATTTGTTGTGGGGAAGGAAGATCGAGTAGAAAACAGGAAAATGCTTTATCTCCATTCGTCCATGAAATTGTATATTTTATACATTTCAATGTTTTTGCTTATCAAGAAAAAGGAAAGTAGCAGCACTTGCGACTGTTCCAACAGTCTAAGGAGCACGTGTATTGGTAAATCCTGTGTGAGAACTGAGATTAGCTTAACATGCTATTTATGTAGATTAAGATGTTATTTATAAAGTTATGAGTTTGCCCAAGGCTGTCTGTTTTTAATTGGTGTGACCCTTTCTTAAAATTATTTATTTTGAGAGAAAGAGAACATGCGAGTGCCCACAGGGGAGGGGCAGAGAGAGAAAGGGAGAGAGAATCCCAAGCAGGCTCCACACTGCCAGCACAGAGCTCAATGTAGGGCTCGAACTCATGAAATATGAGACCATGACGGGAGCCCAAATCAAGAATTGGATGCTTAACTGACTGAGCCACCCAGGCACCCTTTCTGCTTTTTAATTTGAAACAACCTTTTTCATACTCCTCACTCAAAAGTATGTGCAAATAGAAAGAGGGAGATGTCAGTGGAATAATGAAATAACTTATAGGGCTAAGTGAGTGGATATAGACAAATGCATGTAGGTGATCAGGGAGACGTTTTTTAAAGATGATTCCAAAGTTCAAGTCTGGGAGAATGTTGGGACCATTAAAATAAACAAATAGCTTAGAAGCGAAAAATTGGCTTTGGAGGAAAGGATGAATTTCGTTTTTCATTTGACTCAACCGTTCAAGTAGAAGTTGAGATTTTTAAATAGGAAATCATTGGAAGGCACTGGCAGTAGTAACATAGCTGGTGGGGTGTAGGATGATCAATGTCTGTGCAAGGCCTGAAGGCAGTATAACACGCTGTTTCAGGAGCTAAACATTGAAATAAAATGGTAAAAAGGTAACATGGGAGATAAACATCTAGAATATGCCAACTATTATTTTCTCCTTTAAGGGCATATTTTCTCTTTTAAGGACAAACATGGGCCAATGGAGGATTTAAGTAGGATCCCAAGAAGGCGATTTGCTTGTTAGAATGATCTGGAGGGGGGGCGCCTGGGTGGCTCAGTCGGTTGAGTGTCCGACTTCGGCTCAGGTCATGATCTCACGGTTTGTGAGTTGGAGCCCCGCATCGGGCTCTGTGCTGACAGCTCAGAGCCTGGAGCCTGCTTCTGCTTCTGTGTCTCCCTCTCTCTCTGTCCCTAACCCAGTCGCATTCTGTCTCTGTCTCTATCAAAAATAAATAAACAAACAAACAAAAAAAAGAATGATCTGGAGGGTACCTTCATTTTCTAGAAGTTGGACAGTACCAGGACCAGCAGAGGAGAGAGGCCTGTATCCTGCAATCTGTGGGGCCCCCATAACTTCTTCCTAAGCAGGGCCAAGATTAGAGTGAAGGAGGCAAAATTTAAGGGTGCTAAGAAACACAGCAATCAAGATCAAGGACACTTTAATGCAATATTTAAAAAATATTAAAATTACTGAAAAAAATCCACAATGAACAAAATATCAGAATTAAAAAAAAAAACCCCACAAGATCAGTAAGCTGAAGTTAACTAAAACTAAGTTTGCAACTTGGTCAAGAAAAATCATCAGACATGGCAATTCCTGCAATTGGAAGTCAGATAAGCAAAGAAGTAGATTTTGTAAATACTATTGATCAATTTACTTCTATTAAGGTCAGTAAAGCTACTGTAACTTCTGTTTTTGGTATAAATAAAATATTTAAAGTTAAAATAGTGTTGTGAGTTTTAATATATCTACTCTTCAAATTTTCCATATTTCTTCAAGTACTTTAATGCTCTGGGATTTTTTTTTTTTTTTAATATGTAAAAACGTGTATCGGTGCACGCATTTTTTCTCGTGCCTCAGATCCAACGTGGCTCAGATCTTGCGCTTAATTAAAATTTTGGCTTTTTTGTTCACCACTGATTTTTTGCATTAATTTTGTCTTCTTGAAATATTATTTTGATTGCCAATTTTTTGTCACCCCCTTAATTTTTCGCTCTCAGCTCCTGCTCTACTTTTCTGGTTTCCTTACTGCTTTAGCAGGCCTGGACCTTTCCAGTCTTTCCCAGGAACCAGCCATCCTTTGTTTCGTCTAACTCGCCCCCTCCTGGTCCAAGCTGGGAAGCTTGTCAAATAATTTCATTTCCTTAGAAACTTCAAATCAGCTCCACTCACCACCCGGCGGCGTTGCTTCTCTGCTCCCTCCGGCAAAAAAAAAGCTCCCGGAACTACCGCATTAAGGAGGCTTGCTTTCCGCGGCGCTAGCCGGAGCATTTCTACAGACGCACACCACACACTTTCCGTTTTCTTAACCCTATCGCGTTGCTTGCGTCGCCTCTGTATCCGGAAGTGGTCCCTAGCTCCAGGTTAGTTCGGGCTAGAGCGTCCGGTGAGGGTGGAGGGAGCCACGAGTTCTTTGCTAGGTATGCGTGCAGCTCTTTGTGGTTCGGGTGGTGGTGCTGTGTCGGTGTCTTGGCTTTTCTCTTCGCACCCATGCGGAGGACTTCAGGGTTTTATGTCACCTCCCTGTCCCTTTACGTTGTTGGTTGGGAGCGCCACTATTGAGAAAGGGCGCCCTCCCATCCCCGGCGGTGAGGCTGGGGAGTCCAGGGCTCTCCTTGGTCTTTGCTAACGGGTTTGGAGGCAGTAATTTTTGGAGCAACAAGTTTCGGATTTAAGTCCCTTGGTGACATTCTAATACTGAGCCCTTACCATGTGTTAGGAACTAACTTAGGAATGTTGGTTGTGGCAGTGAATAAGTCAGACAAAAATCCCTGCCCTAAGGGGCTTGCAATTTAAAGAAATTTGAAAAGTCGGTGGAATGCAAATGGGAATAAATCAGAAAGTATTTTCTGTATGGTTTGGAGGAAGAGGAAGCCAAGGGGAATAAAAAAAAAAAAGACGGTAAAGCGTTTTGGGGGGTTGGGGGAGTCCTAAAATGTGCAGGGATGTTGATGTTTATGGTCGCAAGACCCACCGCATGAAAATTACGAACGCAGTTAGGCATTTAGGATTAGTGAACTTGTGCTCTTGCTATAAGATGCGTTTATTTCTCTCTCTCTCTCTCTCTCTCTCTCTCTCTCTCTCTCTCTCTCTGTTTTTCAGAGGAAGACCAAAGACTAGGTTGTAGGAAAAGCAAATAGAAGCCATGTTTCGGAGACCTGTATTACAGGTAATCACTTTTCCTTCTTAGTGTTGAGATGCCTTATTATCTACCATAGTGATCAGATTTCTACAGGCTTTTGACTGCAGAGGCAAAAGACCTTTGAGCCCACCTACTTTATGTGTACTCCTTTGATAGGATTGGGGGTAGATTTTACTTGTGTCAATAATGTTTACTAAAACAAAACAAAAATTTCCCACCAGTATATAATGGGAGTCATGATATTTTATTTTATTTTATTTAAAATTTTTTTAACGTTTTATTTATTTTTGAGACAGGGAGAGACAGAGCATGAACAGGGGAGGGTCAGAGAGAGGGAGACACAGAATCCAAAACGGGCTCCAGGCTCCGAGCTGTCAGCACAGAGCCCGACTCGGGGCTCGAACTCACCGACCGCGAGATCATGACCTGAGCTGAAGTCGGCCGCTTAACCAACTGAGCCACCCAGGCGCCCCTGTAGATCCTTTATAACACCTCTTACTCCCCATCCTGTTAAGACTAATGAAGAAGCTGTTGCTCTGTGAAACCTGTTCTCATCTCCCTCCCTCTACTATAGAATTAACTCTGTATTCTTGGATCCTCACTTTAACCTATACAGACTTTTAACGTTTTGCGTGTGTGTGTGTGTGTGTGTGTGTGTGTAAATGTGAAACAGAAAAGTTAACAACTGTCTTAATGCTTTAAGAAATCTTTAAAGCTAGATGTAAAAGTTAAGAATTTAATTTTAAAAATCATCCCAGTTAATTCTTTACCTATTTCTGTTTTTCTAGTAGGTCTTAATTTTTGTATGCCCAAAATGAGACATATTATCCTATAAGACTGAGGAGCTCTGGCTTACCTCAGTACTTAAATTGGTACATTTCTAGAAGTATGACACAAGTTCTAGTTTGCTTGAGTCTTTGCTGTGTTATAACTCCATCTTTATTTCTTAACCACCTGCCGCCCCAAAACACAGTGGTAGGATTCCATAGTCAACAGTATTCCAGGAATGGCTGTCCATTTGGTTGGTGGATGTTTGCTTTTTATATTAACAGTGCTACCATATGATACCTGTTTCTCTGATGTAATGGTTAGCTCTCTGAACGTTGAAATCAGCAATGTGCCTGGTGACCTGTGCTCCTACCATGGCAGTAGCCCTTGAACAGAATGTCCTTAAGGAGGCAGCAGAGGGCGGCGGGAACAGTGGCAGCCTTGGTGTTGGATGGCCCTGGGTTCCAGGCATGACTTGCCAGTTACTTCCTGTAGGATTTTGGGCACGTTACTTAATCTCCCTAAGTTTCATTTTTTTCATCTCCAAAGTAGGGATAATTTTACACAGTGTATACATTTATTCTGAGGATTAATTTGTAAGAGGTAAAGCACTTAGCTGGTCTTCAGTAGTGATAGCTGCAAGATCATTGAATGCCGCCACCAGTTTGTGTCAGTTACTGCCTTCCTCTGACAGACTGACTTGAATAGTCCTATTTTTGTACCTTATCAGAGAATCAGATTTGTCTTAGACTTTTCTCTTTGGTCTATCAAAAGCATGAATTTTTCCAGCATATATATGATTTGACCTTTTTTTGCACAACTATGGAAGCACCATAATCAGGAGGGTTACCGCGAAAGAACCAGGAGAGGATTCTAAATTAGCTTTCCTGGGCATGCCGTCTGGCTCTGTGTACCTTTGGGCTTCTGTAGTAGATGGCCCTCAAGCATTTGCATGGTCCTCCTGGAACTGTGGTGGGGGGACACATGAAGGGCACTGCTTGTGTTCTGGGCGTGAATGCTGTAGGACCTGTCAACCAAATGGTGACTGAGTGTGAGCAGGTCTTCTGTTTGGGTGTACCTTTCCCCCCAAATTAAAACCATTTCACTGATTTATTCCCCTTTAGGTGTTTCATCAGTTCGTGAGACATGAGTCTGAAATAGCCAGCAGCTTGGTTCTTGAAAGATGTAAGTAGCGGCTAATTTCCAAGTTTAAAGTATGTTGTTTGTTCTTAAATGTGTGGTAGAAGAGGTGCACTGGTTGCGTTACACGCAGGTAATCGTCATGCCTTTGGCTCCTTTTGGGCTCTCCACTCGTGGCCTTGCCCCATCAGGCTGCAGGGGCCTTCTAGAATCTCCTTGAGTCCTATCTGGTTATCTAATTCTTCCAAGGTCATGTGCTATTTGGCTGAGAGAGTGAAGCTTTGTGAAAGCTGTTCTTTCATGGAGTAGTCCTGTGTATTTATAAAGATTTTCAGATCTCAGATTTGTTTTTTTAACCATACGGTTTTTTTTTTTTAAAAAGGTATTTCAAAGAATTTAAGGTAAAGTAAAGAACTTAGTGTTTGTTTGTGGGCTACTTTCTCAAAGAATATTTTCTCCTTTCTTGCCAATCCTCTTTTCTCTCCGATACGGCCTTTACTTGTCCCTTCAACTTACCTTCTGAACGTGTAGAACTTGGGTTTTGCTCAATGCTGAGATTGAAATTGAAGTAATATTTGTAGCTGTTCCTCTTCTGTACTTTCTCTCAAGCTCCTTTTATTTGCACGTTGTTTCAGCTCTGAACCGTGTGCAGCTCCTTGGGCGAGTGGGTCAGGACCCCGTCATGAGACAGGTGGAAGGGAAGAACCCGGTCACAATATTTTCTCTAGCAACGAATGAGATGTGGCGGTCAGGGGAGAGTGAAGTATACCAAATGGGTGAGTATACAGACTGGGGTTTTAATTGTGTCAGCAATAAATAGACATTATTCTTAGCTAATTAGATATGAGGTGCTTTTAGAAAGAATCTTCTCTGATTCTGTGCTTTTCTCTTCGAAATTGTGACGTTGGTTTTGCTGGGCATGTTGTCTTTTGGCATTGGTTTGGTCTGCTGGCGTTTATAACCACATTTTCTATTCTTGAGATTTAGGTGATGTCAGTCAAAAGACGACATGGCACAGAATATCAGTATTCCGACCAGGCCTCAGAGATGTGGCATATCAGTATGTGAAAAAGGGGTAAGTTGAAAAAGAAGGATCTGACAGATTGAATGGTTTAAAAAAACTGGTAACCGGTGTTCTCAGGGAATGCCTACCTCCTTTATTCTAATAACTCTGTGTTAACTTGATACTTACTCAGAGCTTAGTGTTATATGCACGGTGTGTCGCCGTGTGTCTAATTCACAGATATATAGAACATGGTTTCACTTGCTAAGAATTTATAATTTAGGCCAAATAATAGGTATACATAAACAGAAGCAGATGAGGCAAGAGAGAAGGCAAAGTGTACTGAGCACCGTATGAGCAGGTGCAACCCATGCTGTTAGGAGTTCCTATGCCACCGCAGCCAGGGATCCCCACGGCGGGTGTCTTGCCTCTTGGCATCTGCATGGAGTCCTTAGTACAGGATCTGGAATGTGTGTAGCCTGGCACAGGTGAGGTATTATGGCAGTGTTCACAGCTGTTGTTTTATATTTGGTAATTTTAGTTCGGCTCCCTTTTGGAATGCTTAGTGTATAGATAAAAAGTGTCATCTCCAAACCCGTGGAAAGACAAAAGCGTATGTTGAACAGCAGTTGTATTCATAGTTAATTTATTTAGAAATGTGCTAATTTTTTAGAAGTAAAATAGATTTCACGGAAAACAATTTCAGGAATAACTAAAATTTCTGTTTCTTTTCAATAAACTGTGTTCCTTTTTTTCTATTTACTTTCTTAGTCCTTTATATATGTACGAATAAATTTGTGCATCTACATATACGTATAAATACAGGAAATTTCAAGGAAAATATCTGTTTGCGGTTTATGTGTATATTCGACACCCGATCATTTTACCAGTTTTGTCTCCTATATTACGCTTTTTTGGTAAGGGTAGACTCTGAAAATAAATGCTAGCATGCATTTTCTATCCTTTAAAATCAGAGTTATAGTTGTCTTCTAGTTCAGCCTTCTAAACAATGCAGAAATGGTCTTAGTGATTAAGTCTAAGTAAAATACTACGCCAGAACCTCTGTTTTGAATTTTAATGATCTAAGTCCCTGGAAAATAAATTCATGAACATGACTATGGAAAGGAATTGAAAAATAAGTGAAAATCAACAAATCTGTTAGGGGGTCAAAAATAAAAAAGGTGAAGAAAAATGGCAGATTGGAAGTCAGTCCCAGAGATTTAAAGGATGCCACTATGTTGCTCTTCCATTTCATGGTCTTTTAAAAAAAATTTTTTTTAAGAGGGGGAGAGAGAGAGCATGTGTGCACATGCACGCTCAAGCAGGGGAGGGGCAGAGGGAGAGAGAATCTCAAGTAGGCTGCATGCTCAACGAGGAGCCCAACGTGGGGCTTGATCCCACAATCCTGGGATCATGACCTGAGCCAAAATCAAGAGTCAAGATGCTCAACCAACTGAGCCATTTGGTGCGCCCCCCCTCCCCCATTTCATGGTCTTAAAGTCACTTTAGTTTTTACAACTTGAAGAACCACAGTCAGCTCAAGGCTGAGAACGTTGTCCTTCTTACCTAAATGTGTCAGGTCTGTGTGGACTTTGTTTTAGTACTCTTAATATTCCTAATTTTGAATGTTGAGATGCGGTGGCAAAAATGAGGTTATACTTGGTTCTGTATTCATCCTCAGTATGTACTTGTTCCTGCTCTCACCTGACTCTCTTTTCAAACAGATTAGAATATCCGGACTGAAAAGTGAATTTTATTTTTATCAGGTCCCGTATCTATGTGGAAGGGAAAGTCGACTATGGTGAATACACAGATAAAAACAATGTGAGGCGACAGGCAACAACAATCATAGCTGGTAAGAAGCTTGTGGTAACAGCTGTTCCCTCCTCCCTCTTCCCTTTTAAAATGCTTGGCTTCTTATAAGTAACTTTAACAGGGACTTTGGGTACAGATGCTGAGATGGTCAGGCAACTCACCGTGAGAATTGCTAGTGTGGCTCAGGGATTTGCTATGGTTTCTACAGTTCCTTCAGAAAATTCTCTCTGTGCTCACTTTCATTTCACAAGTAACTTTTGAGTAGAGGGTCTGTTGGTCCTTACTGTTTGAAGTAAAAAAAACTTTACTGTCTGAGGACATGGCCTAAACAGGCAGAAGCCTGTGCCAAGGTAGAGTTACACCGCTGTGAGGGGCATTAGACATTTGTGCAGATTTATTGAGAACCTGCTCGGTGCTGAACATGATGATTTAAAAAAATTTTTTTTTTTAATGTTTATTTTTGAAAGAGAGATGGAGAGACAGAACGTGAATGGGGGAGGGACAGAGAGAGGAAGGGAGACACAGAATCCAAAGCAGGCTCTAGGCTCTGAGCTGTCAGCACAGAGCCCAATGCGGGGCTTCAACTCGTGAACCGTGAGATCATGACCTGAGCTGAAGTCGGATGCTTAACTGACTGAGCCACCCCGGCACCCCAGAACATGATGATTTTTAAGTTCCTAAGAAAATGCAAACAATGTAGGAAACATGGACACACTAAGCTTAAAGATTAAGAAGATACCTCCTAGGGGCGCCTGAGTGGCTCAGTTGGTTGGGTGTCCAACTTTGGCTTGGGTTGTGATCTCATGGTTCATGAGTTCTAGCCCTGCATTGGGCTCTTCTGCTGTCAGCGGAACCCACTTCCGATCCTCTGTCCTCATCTCTCCATGCCCGTCCCCTGCTCATGCTCTTGTGCTCTGTCTCTCTCAAAAATAAATCAAAACATTAAAAAGAAAAAAAAAAGATATCTCCTAGAGCAGAGTTTTCAAACTGTTTTGAAAATTCTACAAGAAGTTTGAAAAGATATAGTCCTTTTGGACATACGTAAGTTGATGTAAAAATTTTTTTTCAATAAGAAGTTGTTACCCTGAAATGTATCAGTGGCTCTAAATACCATAGCAGTTTGATACTCATCATTTTTTTTTAAAAATTGAACAAGCTCTTAAGCATTTGGAAATTTTGTTATTTCTTGTTCTCCGAACTTGTTTTTCCATTTTCTCCTAAGAAAGGTATTTTAACATATATTGTACAATTCAGAACTTTTCATTATTCATTATATTATGTTTGTAACAAAAATACATACCTAAATAGAAATTTTAAAATACTAAAAAATTATGTGATATTAAGGCTCTAAATGTTATATATTTTTTGATTGGGTTATCATTATAGTTGTTTTTAGAACATATGTGACTGAAACAATTTTAATATATAAATATGAAAACTGAAATTTTATTAGAAATACATTTAAAAAAAAATTTTTTTTTTTTTAGTTTATTTATTTTTGAGACAGAGAGAGACAGAGCATGAATGGGGGAGGGTCAGAGAGGGAGACACAGAATCTGAAACAGGCTCTGGGCTCCGAGCTGTCAGCACAGGGGCCCGATGCGGGGCTTGAACTCACGGACTGTGAGATCGTGACCTGAGCCGAAGTCGGCGCTCAACCGACTGAGCCACCCAGGCGCCCCAGAAATACATTTTTTAATGAGGGAGATGGTTCCTTTTTTTTTTAACCTCTTGGAAAAATTAATAAGACAGTTGTTAAACGTTAATTTTGTTCTTTTGTTTGTTTTTATGGACATAAATACTGAGAAACCTAATTTTTTTTTTTTTAATAAGTAGATGGGAATGAAAGAAAGTAATGTCTCAGTTTATGAACTTTTGAGATACGCCAATGTTAGACATCATTTAAAAATTGATTTTTTTAAATTATGGAAAACGTCAAACATACACAAATATAGAAAAGTAAAAAAAAGGAAATGTATCATTTGGCTTCAACAGTTACCAACTGATGACAAGTGTGATTTCTTCTATAGCCCCAACCCACTTTTCCTCCACTTGGATTATTATTATTATTTTTTTTATTAATTTTTTTTTTAACATTTATTTATTTTTGAGACAGAGAGCATTAACCGGGGAGGGTCAGAGAAAGAGGGAGACACAGAATCCGAAACAGGCTCCAGGCTCTGAGCTGTCAGCACAGAGCCCGATGCGGGGCTCGAACCCATGGACCACGAGATCATGACCTGAGCCGAAGTCAGACGCTTAACCGACTGAGCCACCCAGGCGCCCCTACACTTGGATTATTTTGAAGTGAATCTCAGACATTATATTATTTCATCCATAAGTGTTTTCAATAGGTATATCTGAAAGATATGGATTCCTATTTAAGGCATAGCTACTATGCTGTTATCACACCTAATATTAAGAAATAATTTAAATATTTTTACCAGACATCACAATGTTTAAATTTTTTTGATTGCTTAATAAATACGAGTCCATACACTATATTACATGGCTTATATCTTGAGTCTCTTTCTTATTTTTTTTAAGCAGCAAATTTATTTTCTCATAATTCTGGAGGCGAGAACTCTTGAGAACTTAAGTCTCTTTTAATTGACAGATTTTCCTTTTATCGTTCTCTTTTACTTTGCTCCAGAGTTCATGTCTTAACCATATTGATAAGTTCTAATTTGTTGTAAATAATAGTCAAAAAATATATTCTCTTACTGGTTTCTTTGAATGTGTATTGACCTTGAAAACCAATATAATTATCTTTGTAACCTCATCAGACCTTAGATGAGGTCCTTTGTGACCATTTTGCTTCCATAATTTCTTGAGTGTCTTGACAGTATTTCATTTCTGGATGCCCTAGTCTTCCTTGAGCCATGTCTCCAGAGATACCTACCTGTTCAAAATTTTTTTCTGGGGGTGCCTGGGGGGCTTAGTTAAGTGTCCGACTCTTGATTTTGGCTCAGGTCATGATCTTAGGGTTGCGAGATTGAAACCCGTGTTGGGCTTCCCGCTAAGCTTCGAGTCTGCTTAAGATTCTCTCCCTTCTCCCTCTGCACCTCCCCTGCTTGCACACGCATGTGCATTCTCTCTCTCTAAAAAATAACAAAATAATAGACTTTTATGTGGAAACGTGGAAAACCAAACTTTCCTTCCTTCCTTGTTTCCTTCCTTCCTTCCTTTTTTCTTTCTTTCTCATTCTTTTTCTTTTCTTTTCTTTTCTTTTCTTTTCTTTTCTTTTCTTTTTCTTTCTTTTTCTTTCTTTTTCTTTCTTTTCTTTCCTTCCTTCCTTTCTTCCTTCCTTCTCCACACTGGGCATGGAGGCTTGTACTCACAGGTTTGAACTCACAATCCTGAGTTCAAGACCTTGAGATGGGATCAAGACTCAGATGCTTAATTAACCAGCTGAGCCACCCAGGATCCCCCAAACCACTTTCTAGTAAAATAATTGAATTTCTAAGTCTTTATCAATTTTGTGTTTATTTTATCAATTATGTGTTTATTTAATACTTTCATGCTCTGTTGTAAACCAAAAGTGTGGGTAAACTTTGGACTGTGTGAATTATTCTGAACCAAACCAGCTACTCAGTAGAAACAGTTCAGATTATCTGCCATTTTGTTTTCTTCTTGTAACTAGTATTCACCGCATGGGTGAGTTGATTGAGCTTTTAAAGTGAATTTATGGCTAGTAGTAAAAATGAATAGATGTTTAGTAACATTTGAATTGAAAGAAATAGAGTTTAAATTCGGTTGCTTGGTTTTGTAGGTTCATGTTTTTTCCTCCTAGGGATCCATGTCTAGAACTTAATCACCAGTGGATGGCACTCTTGCCATTTTATGCTGTGGTGTCTGTTCTAATCTCTTCTGAAATAACCGTTCTTTACCAAAATATTCTATTTTTAGAAGACTAGTCATAAATACTGTCATGTAATAGCCACTTTTTAAGTAATTTTAAAGTTACGGGTATCTAGATCTTTTCAAGTTATACAGGAAGTACTACTACTTTTCCTTTGCCTGTCCTGAACTAACTCTGTCTGGGACAACGTTTTAAGTGCAATGTCTGATGTTCTTGTATGAGAATGCTCTCTCTGTGATATGGAGTAGTAAAAGTTTTCCCAAGAATGAGTATATAAAAATCAGGGTGTTTTAAAATTTAAAACTAGAATGTCTTCTGTGTGAGTGTTGCAGCCTACTTAAAAAAATCAATAAATCTGTGTTTGCTAACAGGCCATATGTTGGACCTTGTCCTCTCTCTACCTCCAGCATGTGTAACATTGTGCCTTGGCCCTCTTGTGTGTGTGGATGTGCTGCCTGGTATCATGGCATCGATCAGAGCATTGCAAACTTTGAAATCGGTGACTAGTTCTTTTGTAGCAAGTTACTGCCAGGCGGTTATAACTGTGTTCAGGGAAGACAGGAACTATCACACGTCTTCCGACAAGGTCTGAGTTGTTGAAAAATAGCTGAAGCCCAGCTTTTAGCTCCATTTTTGCCTGTTGTTTATGCCACTAATGAACACAGCAGGAGTTACTTCACATTTTGGGAATTTTTCTCAAGTCCTTTAGTTAACAGCATTTAAGTTTGTGTGTATTATAGAGGAGTGATTAATTGAGATGGAGAAAGAGTTCTGAAAATAATACTTATGTTTTGGCTTCTTTACAGATAATATTATATTTCTGAGTGACCAGACCAAAGAAAAGGCATAGAGTGGACGATTCTTCTTTGGCCATTGTTTGGTACGGTCTCATTTCCAAATCACGTATAGTCTTTATAGTTCCTAAGGACAAGAATTAAAATATTCTTTTATATAAAATGAGTAATAATACTTTTGACTGTTACTCCCCCTTGTCTCATAAACCTTGGTAGCTAATTGTTTATTCTTTTAGGGATGGTTTCTGTGTACAAGAGTATAAAACAGATGAACTCGGGTTCATCTATGTTATGGCAAAAGGATAGGTGTCCTTTGGGATGGCCTCTTGCTTTTTATACACGCTTGTATTATAGTACTGATCCAGCCACTAAGTATTCTTTTTTTTTTTTTTTTAATTTTTTTTTTTTTTTTTTTTTTAACATTTATTTATTTTTGAGACAAAGAGAGACAGAGCATGAACGGGGGAGGGGCAGAGAGAGAGGGAGACACAGAATCGGAAGCAGGCTCCAGGCTCTGAGCCATCAGCCCAGAGCCTGACGCGGGGCTCGAACTCACGGACCGCGAGATCGTGACCTGAGCTGAAGTCGGACGCTTAACCGACTGAGCCACCCAGGCGCCCCTAGCCACTAAGTATTCTATGTCAGGCCTTTATCCCATGGTTGTGAATAATGATTTTCTTACTGTTTGGCGAGGACTGTTTCTTACTAAATGGCGAGGACTGTATGTTTTTTGTTTCCTGCACCTTAACCAGTGCTTGACACAGAATAGGTACTCGATAAATGTTGACAGATGAATGATCCCAATGGGATATTAAGCTTCAGCCCAAACTGAAGGGGGTTGCTGAACAGGGGTTGATATCTAACATAAACCTAGCTTTAAGACTAACCTACTTTCTTCACATCTTTTATTTTTGGACAGATTTCACTAGTAACACTTATGAAATAGAGTTCATCAATAGTAGAGACCCAAAATATAAGTAGGGATGAACTAGTTCATTTCCAGGTGATGCCACAGGGGCTCTGGTTCCACTAGTTTCTGTCTTTCTAAGCCCCATTCTCTATCCTTTTAGTCTCACCCAGAACTTGGGGGAGTCCCCTAAACTACCTTTGACATTGCCTCTGTAGGTTAGAGCCTGAGCTGTGGCATTTTCCTTTTATTTTTCCACCTGGTCTCTTGATGCACATACAAAGATCACTGTGTACACACGATTACTTTCATTATGAGATTCTGGAAATTACAGAGTACTAGTAATTTCCTAATAAGTATTACATAAAGTAAAGTCTGTTTTTCATTGCCTCTTGTACTTTCTAGGTTTGCATCAGACCTCCACAGGTCTGCTAGCTGGCTGTGCCTGTTTAGAATTGGCCACTGTCGAGCTGGTTGTCCAGTTCAAGTTGTAGCAGTCCCTCATTCTGTCTCGGCCACTCAGGCTCCAGCTTTGCCTCCAGCCCAGCCTGTTTTTTGGTGCCCTGGACTGCATATCTTGTCCCCTGTGCCCGAGAGCAGGGTGCTGACTGTGGTTTAGGTCATGCTAGACTGTCACGGGTTCCCGGTTCACATGCTGCCTGATGGACCCACACCTGAGCCCCTTTTTGCACTTAAGGTACAGTTGGGTCAGGGTAAAGATGGAATTCTTCAGCTTCTCTCTCTTCTTGTCCAGGAACAGTAGAAAAGGAATTGCCGTTTCCTCATATCAGCCGTCTTTTTTCCTGCAGCTGGGACCATTAATCAGTACATGAACTCTGCTTTGTGAGTTTATACGTTAAAACTGTCTGGTGATGTAGCCCTCACTTCTTTATGCCACATTCCTTAAGGAAAATGTAGATAAAATTGATCTTTGGGCAACTCTTCGTTAGCAAAAGCTGCTTTTATACTCCTTAAAAGTTGTGAGAAGTTCTGCAGATTAGTATACCTGTTTAAATAGTGTGATGAATCTGTGCTTTGGGAAGGTAATAGGTGAACAGATCAATTCAGTGACCAGCCCAGAGCAGCTCTGAGTCCAGGGCGCAGGGGCAGAAAGGTGCACCCCGCCGGATCCCTGTGAGCCGAAGGCGTCGCCGCCCTCCCGCTGCAGGTTGCCTGGAAGGCTCTGAGGTTGGGCAGCAGGGCCTTCAGAGGCGGGCGTTCGGTGCAGAGGCCTCGGCACGAGGCTGATGGTGTGGATGTGAGGTCCGCAACTGGGCAGCTCCCAGAGCATGGACTCTGCCCTTCCCTTCCTCGGGCAGCCCTGGGTGCTGAGAACTCTGTACCTCTCCCAAGCTGCTCTCGGAGTAGATGTGTGGAACCTGGTAGCTTTAACAGTCGGTAGGGGTCTTGTAGCCCCACGTTTTGTGTCTTGCATTCCCTTTGTCATCTTTTCACGGTGTCAGGGAATATTCCTGTGGAAAACTGCCATGTGACTTTGATTTTGGGATTCCACGTTGGGTGGGAAGATGAGTAGGATACACGGAGGTGTGGGAGAGAAGGTAGCAGCACGTGTGGTACTCTCCCATTTTTGAAAAAGAAGTAATAGATATGAATATATGTTTAGTAAAAGTCTGGGAGGAGAAACATCAAAAGGTTGTGATGATCTCTGGATGGGGGGATTATGTGTGAGTTTCCTTATTATTCTTACGGTTTTTTAGCCTTGAGCTTATATTACTTTTGACAATAAAAACCAAATAAACTGTTTTCACTTTTGGAAAACAAAAATCTTTCTGTTATTTCCAAGCCAGGCTGGCACTGCTGATTGACCTTCATTTAGTACTTACTGCTTGCTGTCCTAGAGGCGAACAAGATATCTTTCATGTATTTCCCTCCATTGTCTGCATCTTTGTAGTGCATGCTCAGATACTTCACTTACCTTTTTTTCCCTTCTTTTTCTTTTCTTTTCCTCTTAATACGTGTATATAACCTACAACAATTGACTTTAAAGACCAACCCGTATGAGATCCACTGTTTGCTGTCAGTAGTTTTCAAAGAGTCATTCATTTCTTAAAAACGACTGGGCAGTTGACCCAGAGACATCCAAAAATACCAAAGACATGTTTTTGTGGCTGTTTTGGGGATTTCTTGTCATTGCCAACTGGGTTGCAGCCTAACCTTTGCAGCTCAGGAGGAATTATTGGTGGTTTCCCTTTGTTCCCCAAAGAGATTGTGCAGTTCTTGAAGGTGGGCTTATCTTTTACTCAGACTACCCGTTTGTCCCTGTCCAGCTTAGCCTAGCAAAGTGACATTATAGGGCTTTCAAAATGTTTGGTTGGATTGCACTGAAACATTGACATGAAAATGAAGGCAGGCTCACTTTACTTATTTTTCTGTCAGGGTTTGCATTAAGTGCTGTGAAGCTTGGTGGGAGTAACAGCAAGCAAATCGTTGTAGAAAACTTCGTGAGTTACAGAGAAATCTCTTAGGGAAAACAATGACCATATTGAAGGCTGACCTTTTTGTGTATGTACTAGGTGCCAGGCCCTGAGCTCAGTGCTTTTTATCATTGTCTCATTTCACTATTACCCTAAGAGGTGGTATTATCCTGATTTTGCAGGTGAGGAAACCTGAAACTGCGTGGTTAAGTAACATGTCAAAGTCATGCAGCTTATAAGAGGCACAGCTGGAGTTTGAGTGTAGGTATGTGAAGTTTGCATTTTGTTCTCTGCCTACAGTCTGCTTCCCACTGCGTCCCACCTCCACTGGCCCAACTATCCAGAACCCCCACTGCTAACTTTTAGCCCTGCAGGGTGTGTCTAAGTCACCCTGGGAGTCCCACTACATCATAGGTTTTGGCTGGGGTAGAATTAGGGAGAAATACCACCACCTCTTTATTCTTTCTCATTTTCAGTCTGATGATCCTATAGGAAAATAGATCACAGTTAATTTTTCTGCTAGGTTATCTTTACTGATTCCTCTTGATCCCTTGTTATCAAGCCATGTTTCTTTACTGGTTAAAGTAGGTTTATGGCGTCTCCTTCTTTCATTGTTCCTTCTAATTGTTTCCTTCCTACTGAGAGTTGAAACTGTCAGCAAGATTGTGCAAGAATTTGACAGGCTCACTTTTTAGAGAATGAGACTGTTGGCAGGCATCAACGGCGTTATACCCCCCCCCCCCTCCCCTCACTACTGTATATGTCCTTGTGCTGTTCCATGTTTTTGTGGCTGTTTTGGGGATTTCTTGTCATTGCCTGTGATAGGATGGTGTGTAGCTTTTTAGGTTGTCCCAAGTCATGCAGACACAATAATGAAATTTCTCTTTTTTGTCTGTACTCTTCATCTGTTTGCTTTGGACCTCAGGGTGGTGTTTGTCCATACAGGTCTACACCTTAACATTTTGCAGTTTTCCTGCCGCACCTGTCCTTTGAAAAGAAGGTGGTTTAACTTAATAGTTATGTTAGTCGCACAGCCTGGATTTGCTTCACTTACCACTTGAGTGACCTCTGCTGAGTTTCTTAACTTTCCCTGCCTCAGATTTTTTGTCGTTTTGTTTTCCTGTGAATAAAACAGGGATGATAGTAGTCTTACTTCATAAGCCTGCTGGGAGGAACACAATGAATAATACATATAACTTGGCACATGCTAACTGAACCCAGTGCTCAGTGCCTACTGGCCATTATTACTGTTGTTTGTAGTTACTTTAAACAAGGCATATCCCTTTCAGTCACCATGCCCATCTCCCCAGTCTCACGGGACACTTCTGGGAGCCTGTAAACTTTAGTTTATTGTACTTGACCTTTCTTGTTGTTAATGTCTGTGGATTACTGAGAATATAGTCCACTTTTGTAGTGTTTTTTGGTTTGCTTTTAATCTTCCGTGGCTATTTACAGTTAATCTGAGCATCTTTTTAAACTTAAAAGTCACTTGGGCACCTGCTTTAAACCTTGCAAGCATACAGGCCTGGATTTAGGGATAAATATAACAGGATTACTGCATTGAAGGGGCTCACAATCTAGGATGATGGGGGCTGGATGGGGAGGACAGAGGCAGGAGCCTGTGTACAAAGCGTGCTGTGGTGTGAGGAGTAGTCTAGTGATGGTAGAAATAAAGTCCTGTGGACACAGATGAGAATAGTTATTAGATTAGTTTTCAGCAGAGGAAACAGCATGAACAAAGGTCCAGAAACATAAACGCATATGGATCCGTGAAAGATAAAACATGAAAAAGGGGTTGGGGCTGGATCATAAAGAGCCTTGAAAGCTTACAGAGGACTTTGGCAGTGGGGAGCTGCATGTTTTGAAATGGACGTATCAGAACTGTGCTTGAGAAACAAGTGAAGGCCTGTGAAGGGTTAGAAGGGGGAAAGCTTTCAGGCCGTTAGGAAGCTCCTGCAAGAGCCTCGAAAGGTTAGCAGGGTGTGCATTACAGGGGACATGTGGAGAGTTTGGGGTTCACGCTGGTTCGTTCACTGTGCAACAGTTATGTGCCAGATCCCGTGCTGCGCTCCAGGTTAGGGATACTGAGAGCATGGAACTCCTGTCCAGGACACCCTGGGGACAGTAGGTGCTGGTGGGAAGAGAAGGGCCACGAAGAGATCATTCTGAAGCTGCTCGGGCAGCTGTGTGGATAGTGACGTTTTGTTTCTGGGACTAAGAAACATGAACGTGGGAACAGGTGTGAGAAGAGGGAAGATCAGGAGTAGTTCTGAACATAGTTGAGTTGTAGACTTCCTGGCTTCTATTTGATGATTAATGAGTGGAGCTCAGAAGAGAAGTGGAGATGAGGGACTCCTTTTCTTCTGCCAAACACATTTTAAGCATATTTTGCGAGATAACAAATGTTGCCAGGATTCCAGCTTTCTGCTGTGGAAAACCGTATCGTGGGAGAGGTTTCCAGTGGCTTACCCATTTTACATGTAGGTGGGATTTGTGTTAATCCGGTGTGGTAAGATGACAGACATAAAGAAACTGTCTTGAAAGAGGAGTTTATTCTAGTTGCCAAGAGGAGGGCACATGCCGCACCACTAGAGCCACCGGGGGAGCCCCAGGGGCGGGCCTAAAGCTTTTATTGTGATTTTCGTGGGACGAATGATTTTCACCAGGCTCCGGGCTGAAGGGGGGGGGTCTCTAGTTGTCTGGTACCTTTGAGCAGAGAAACAGTGTTCTGGACTGCAGGAGCCTGATAAAAGGAGGCTGATGGCAGGTATGGAATCAGGATCGGTTGGTTTGCATATGAAAGACATGCTCTTGGGCAAGTGTTTACTATTTCCAGGAATTAGCTAATGTTGGGAAGGAGTTAGTTCCTCCCAAGGTCTGCCAGACTCCAGGATGTCAAAGGATAATAAAATACAGAAAATAAGAAACATGATGAATACACTGCCCAATATCCATTATTATCCTTTCTACAGAACCCATTAATTTACAGAGCCCATGTTTTATTGGGGGTGACAGTGTGCACGGCTGAAATACTGCATTCCTGTTCTCCTTTGCAGTTAACTGTTGCTAAGGGGGTAGAAGCAGACGCCATTTGGTGGTGCTTCCAGGAAAGCTCCTTAAATGGTTAGCTCTGTTGGGAGGCTCATCCTTTGTGCTTCTCCAGACCCTCACCTGGCTTTTTCTGGTCTGAAATGTGGACATGATGGCTGAGAATCTCCAGTAGCCATTTTAGACCACAAGACTATCTGCAGGATGGAAGATGGAAGAGGCTGGAGTCCGTGATGACCATGGAGCCACCATCGCGATCCTGGACAGTCTACCTCTGGACTTCTTTGGGAGACACAAATAAATCTCTACCTTGTTTAAGCCACTTATTTGTGCTTTGCATTTGAACCTAATTCTTACTAATTCACACATTCTTTATCTCCATATACACAATTCATTACTTCAGTTCTTTCTCTTCTAAGACCGTTCACTACTGGTAGAAGTAAAATACCACCTCTACTGCCACAGTGTCTCAGACTTTTAACCTAGGTCTCATTCTTAATTTGGGGAGGGACTGGGACATAAAATGTACGCGGATCCTTAGCAAATACCTTAAAAAGGGTAAATACAAACTTTTTTTTCATCAAATAGTTTAATTTTGCCTGAAGCCTGAAATGAGGACCCTTAGTTAACAGCCCCTTGTTTACTAAAGTAGCACGTAAATAAGAACAGAAGTACTGACCTTCTGCTTCTCCTGGCAGTATAGCAGACGAGCTAATCTGGAGTGAGGAGGTGTCCCACTGCAAAATAACCAGATCCTAAGTATGACATAGTTTTTATTGCATTCTAGGGAATCTAAGTTCGGGCCGCCATAACAAAATACCATAGAGTGGGTGATTTAAACAACAGACGTTTTGCGATTCTGGAGGCTAGAAGTCTCAGAACGGGGTGCAGGATGGTTGGTTTCCTGGGAGGCCCGTGTTGCTGGCTTACAAGTGGCTACCACCTCACCGTGTCCTCACATGGCCTCCTATTTGTGCTGGCAGAGCGTGGACTCTCTGGTGTCTCTCATAAGGACACTAATGCAGTTGTGTCAGGGCCCCACCCTTATAGCCTGGGTTCACTTTATCTTCTTACTGGCCCTATCTCAAAATGTAGTCACATTGGGGATTAGACTTCTATATGTGAATGTTGAGTGGACACAGTTCAATCTGTAGCATTGGGCTTGCAGGAAGAAAGGGACTTCTTCAAGTGACAGGTTCTAAACTAAACGGAAACGAGCATAAGTAGGCGACACACTGAAAAAAGGGAGTTCCCTGATGACATGCTAATATTGACATCGTGGTTTGGAGATAAAAACAAAGGATATGTGTCAAAGGTGTGCCTCAAACAGACTTGAAATTAGAAGAGGATTTTTCGTAAAATGAAAAAGGCAAGGATGTCTTATCACTACTTCTCTTGGACAGGTTGTTTGTACTGAGGCTTTAGCAAGCATAGTTGGGAAGGAAAGAAAACGTATTAAGATGGAAAGGAAGAAAGTTACAAATGCTGTGATTACACAGAAACCATGAAAGAAAAGAATCTGTAGATTAATAATTAAAAGTTGCTGGAAATAAGATCAGTTTACAAAAGTCAACTGCAAACAGCAGTGAAGATGCCGTGTACAAGAGCATCAGAAAATGAGTCTTCCAAGAGTGTGGTCTCTGTGGAGCACATTATGAAACTTGATTGAAATACATTAAAAGAAGACTAAACACATTGGTAAATCATGTTTATTGTAAGCATCAATCATGTAAAGATCTCAACCCTCCCCCACATTGATGTTACAGATCAAAACAAAAATTCCCAGTTTCTTGGGGACAACTGGACAAGTTGACTCTAAAGATGCGTTGATTCGCAAAGGTCCAAGATCACACAACATACTTCTGAAGAAGAGTGAGATGGGGGACTTGCTCTGCCAGTTGGCAAGCCTTTTTAGAATGAAAGCTATAGTGATAAAAAACTGTTCTATGGATACAGGAGTAAACAGGGCAGTGGTGTAGCAAAGAGAACCCAGAAACAGACCATGCACATGTAGAAAGTGATAAAAGTGGCATAGATCATTGGGTCTAGATTGTTTCAATTATGCCAGGGAGATTTGTTATCCATGCAGAAGAAAATGAAATCAGATATCTACACCTTATGCAAAGATCAATTCTTGGTGATTTAAAGACATGTGAAAGGCAAAATGTTAAAAATTTTGGAAGAAACTATAATACAATGTCTTTATGATCTGGTGGCATAGAAATTTTCTCTTTTAAACAAAAATGTAAATACAGAGAAGAGGGATACATTTAACTTAAAAATAACTTGTTTATAGAAAGTCACTGGAAAGAAAGCAAAATGACAAGTCACAAACTGGAGAGAAGATATTTGCAATCATATAACTGAAATATAACTCAGAATATATAAGGGTTACAAAGCAAAAAAAAAATACGATCTAGAATATAGGAAGGCCTACAAAGCAACAAGGAGACAACAGGTTAGAAAAATGGGCAAAGACACAGAGCCTGTGAAATATAAATAATCCATTCATATGTGAAAAAGTGGTCAACTTCATTAATAAGGAAAACCACTTGCAATGTTGTGGATGGGGCTAGAGTGTATTATGCTAAGTGAAATAAGTCAGAGAAAGACAAATACCATATGATCTCACTCATATGTAGGAAGGGGGAAAAGAAAAAAAAGGGAAACAAGCCGTAAGAAACGCTTAATGATAGAGAACAAACAGGGTTGCTGGAGGGAGGTGGGTGCAGGATGGGCTGGATGGGTGATGGGGATTCAAGAGGGCACTTGTGATGAACATTGGTTGTTGTATGTAAGTGATGAATCACTGAATTCTACTCTAGAAACCGCTGTTGCACTGTATGTTAACTAAAACTGAAACAAAATGTTTACACATATATTGTATATTAAATGCACTTATTGTATTCTCAATTGTTTACTTTCCACTTGACTCTCCATATGGCTTGTCAGGCCTGTAGTTTCTTGTTCTTTCCACCTTGTTTTGATTTCCTACCTTCCCAATATGTTAACTTAAACATTAAATGTACTTCCAATATTTGAAAAAATAAATAAAAATAATCACGGAAATGCAAACCAGAAGCTGCAATGAGATTTCATTTTAAGCCCTCCACACTCGCAAATGAAAACACATTTGACAGAACAGGGTGTGAGGGAGGATATTGTATACCGGTGGAAACTTACGTGCTGGTGGGGAGAGGGTAAATTGGCAACTCCTTTTCAGAAAACATTTTGGCATTAATTTGTGTTGAAATTTCATGTAGTTATTTCATCTTTAAAAAAATTTTTTTTAACATTTATTTTTGAGAGACAGAGTGAGACAGAGCATGAGTGAGGCAGACAGAGAGGGGGGACACAGAATCGGAAGCAGGCTCCAGGCTCTGAGCGGTCAGCACAGAGCCCGACATGGGGCTCGAGCTTACAGACCGTGAGATCATGACCTGAGCCGAAGATGGACACCCAACTGACTGAGCCGAGGCGCCCCTGTAGTTATTCCATCTTTAAGGTACACCTATAGGAAGCTCTTGCCCCTGTGGCCCAAGAAACCTGTCCAAAGGTGTTCTTAGCAATAATGTACATAATAGCACAATCAGCAAGCCAGAGAATGGGTAAATAAATGCACACAGGATGGAATGCAGCTGTGTAAATGAGTTAACAGCTATTCCAGTAACAAAAATAACTTTTAGAAACAATGTTGAGTCAGTGGCAGTTAAAAAATTAATCTAAAACTTGAGCTAAAAAAATAAGCTAGCTTTAGAAAACTTATTTTTTCAATATATATTTACCGAAGTTTTGCTGTGTGTCAAGGTCTGCGCCTAGGGCCTGACGGTTCAGTGAGGAAAGCACTGATATGGGGGAATTGTTAATAGTTACTTGGAGTGACAGGCACGTGCCAGGATTGTCCTAGACAACCTGGGAAATACCATTCTTCTTGTAGGAGTTTTATATAGCAATGAGAAAAGTCCAAAAAATGACTCTAGGACTTCAATCTAGGTTGTCGGGACCACAAGCTAGCTGGGAAAAGGCTTTCTTTCACTTCTCCCACCCGAAAGTGCTTCGCATAAGCTCAGTTGCCACAGAACTGTTGACTCTAACACCAGCGGGAGCTATAACGTCCTGTGGGCTCCGAGTCTGCGTGTGTCGGCCCGCTGTTTTCTCAGACAACTCTTGTAAATAGCTGGCTTCCCAAATCCAGATTTTCTGGCACTAAGACTGTTTGTTTTCCTACTGACAAAGTTGTTTTCACACTGTTATTACAAGAATTGTGAGAACAGTAGGGAGGGTGAGACACCTCCATTGGCATACGAAAGTACACTGCTAACCGAACTGTGCTCCGTGTAATCATAGGAGGATGAAGAGGAGCCATGCTTTTATTTCTGGTGTTGATAGGAGTTTTCTCTTATTCCAGTAAAGCCTGTTCTTTAACTCAGACCATATGATATGGCAGAAATTATTGTGAGTCCTGATGCATGCAAGAGGACATGCAGAAGAGATTCTCAGTGTGCGATATGAGGAGTTTATATTTTGCGATAGTTGCACTGGAAAACCATTGAAGTGTTTCAAGTAGTGGAGTGCAATGATCTGGTTTACATTTTAAAGTCATTCTTGTGGCTCTATGGAGAATCTGTTACAGAGGAAAAGATGAGAAGTGGAGAATGAGTTAGAGAGAGAGACCGTGAGCGGGGAAAGGCCAGAGAGAGAGGGAGGAAGACACAGAATCCGAAGTAGGCTCCAGGCTCTGAGCTGTCAACACAGAACCCGACATGGGCTCGAATTCACAGCCGTGAGATCATGACCTGATCTGAAGTCGGGAGCTCAACGGATTGAGCCACTCAGGCGCCCCCAGGATACGTTTTGTGATTACAATGGAGACATCATTGATAGATTGATGTGGGAGAGAATCAAGTTAATCCTTAGGCTGTGCCTGATTTGAGCAGTTGGGTGGATGATGTTGCCATTTGCTGAAATAGGGAGGATTGAGAGTAAGAGATAGTTTTGTTTTTTTAATGAGAGTAAATTGAGAGTTTTATTTTGGACATGTTAAATTTGAGATGTCTGTGATAGTGTCAAGTAAAGTTATATAGGTGGATATGGGAGTATATAGCTCAGAAGAGTGTATGGCATGAAGATGTACATTTTGGACTTAACAATTTAGGATTTTTTTAAAAGCTTATGTCTATTTATAGTGAGAGAGGGAAAGAGAGAGAGTGGGAGAGCACAAGTGGGTTAAGAGCAGAGAAAGAGGGAGACAGTGCAAATCCCAAGTAGGCCCCATGCTGTCAGTATGAGACCTCATCAAGATAAAAAGCTTCTGTACAGCAAAGGAAACAATCAGCAAAACTAAAAGGCAACCAACGGAATGGGAGAAGATATTTGCAAATGACATATCAGATAAGGGGTTAGTATCCAAAACCTATAAAGAACTTATCAAGCTCAACACCCAAAAAACAAATAATCCAGTGAAGAAATGGGCAAAAGACACGAATAGACACTTCTCCAAAGAAGAGATCCAGATGGCCAACAGACACATGAAAAAATGTTCAATGTCACTCATCATCAGGGAAATAAAAATCAAAACCACAACGAGATACCACCTCACACCTGTCAGAATGGCTAACATTAACAATGCAGGTAATAATAGATGTTGGCAAGGTTGCAGAAACAGAGGATCTCTTTTGCACTGCTGGTTATAATGCAAAATGATGCAGCCACTCTGGAAAACAGTATGGAGGTTCCTCAAAGAATTAAAAATAGAACTGCCCTACGACCCAGCAATTGCACTACTAGGTATTTATCCAAGGGATACAGGTGTGCTGTTTTGAAGGGGCACATGTACCCCCATGTTTATAGCAGCTCTATCAACAATAGCCAAAGTATGGAAAGAGCCCAAATGTCATTGACAGATGAATGGATAAGGAAGATGTGGTTTATGTATACAATGAAGTATTACTCAGCAATCAAAAAGAATGAAATCTTGCCCTTTGCAACTACGTGGATGGAACTAGAGGGTATTATGCTAAGTGAAATTAGTCAGAGAAAGACAAATATCATATGATTTCAGTCATGTGGAATTTAAGATACAAAACAGATGAACATAAGGGAAGGGAAGCAAAAATAATATAAAAACAGGGAGGGGGACAAACCATGAGACTCTTAAATACAGAGAACAAACTGTGGGTTGCTGGAGGGATTGTGGTTGGGGGGATGGGCTAAATGGGGCATTAAGGAAGGGCATTAAGGGACATTAAGGAAGACACTTGTTGGCATGAGCACTGGGTGTTATAGATAGGTGATGAATCACTGGAATCTACTGAAATCATTGCACTATATGCTAACTAACTTGGATGTAAAATAAATAAATAAATAAATAAACAAATAAAATATCAGAGTGCCACACATGTTGAAAGGGGAAACATCATTTTGTGACTCCTTTGTGTTCTGAGTATAATATGTATATATATAATATACGTATATATGTATGTATATAGATAGGTAGATATTTATAAAGCCATATAGAAAGTACTAATGCTGGCCATGGTCAAAATTTGTAAGGCATTGCTTTACATAAATAAGGCTTCTTGGGTCAAAGAGGTTGTCTGTGATTTCTGTCATCCTGAACTATTGTTGACATATTGATACAGTAGTCATGCACCCTGAGTGAATAGGTTATATGCTATAATTGATTACTGTTATTCACATACTCAGGTAGTTAAGAATTTCTGATGATCTGGCTCACTATGGAAGAACTTGGAGCCTCCTCATGTAAGGCATACTCCAACAGGCACGCCTTTTAATTCTAATCCAGGACCAGTGGCCCTGAACTTTATTTCATGCACTTAACCCTCCCTCCAGGGTGACTTTGATAGTGCCTTCTGGTGGAATTCTGATCTCTGTGTGTGTCCCTGGGTCCTCCTCCCCAGGAATAAGACTTCTCACTCTTCGGAGTGATTCTGTGTGACTCTTCTGGTGATGCCCCTTTCTGTCCTGGGTGGCTTGGAACCCTCCTCCTTTTGAAATCCAGTCCAAATCCTCACCTTCTTTGCGAGTCAGATCTCTTCCTTCTCTGTGTGACACTGGATACTACTCCATTTGCATTTTGGCAAAGAGCTGCTGAGTTTAGGTCATAGATGGAATGTGACAGTCCATGTCATCTGTGAAGAGGACAGACTAACCTGAAAGATCCAGAGAGGGTTCACTAAACTTTGCTCTACAACAGACTAAATTGGGCAGAGACAAGAGACAGGTACAGTGGAGCGACAAGGAAAGGTGGCAGATTCACAGGGAGAAATTTCAAGTCAGCACAGAGATTGTATGTCAACAGAACAAGGTCCGGTCTGCCTAGTAGCTGACATGTCAGGGCTCCACAAGTGGGTGTTTCTGGTTCTGTCTGCCACTCAGTTCATTCTGGGGATGCTGGGGAATGGTTTCATAGTGTTGGTCAATGGCAGCAGTTGGTTTAAGAATAAGACAATCTCTTTGTCTGACTTCATCATCACTAACCTGGCTCTCTCCAGGATCGTTCTGCTGTGGATTCTTTTGGTTGATGGTGTTTTAATTGTGTTCTCTTCCAAAGTGCATGATGAAGGGATAATAATGCAAATTATTGATATTTTCTGGACATTTACAAACCACCTGAGCATTTGGCTTGCCACCTGTCTCAGTGTCCTCTACTGCCTGAAAATTGCCAGTTTCTCTCACCCTACATTCCTCTGGCTCAAGTGGAGAGTTTCCAGGATGGTCGTACAGATGATCTTGGGTGCGTTGGTCTTATCGTGTGCCAGTGCCCTGTCCCTGATCCATGAATTTAAGATGTATTCTATTCTCGGTGGGATCGATGGCACAGGGAATGTGACTGAGCACTTTAGAAAGAAAAGAAATGAATATAAATTGATCCATGTTCTTGGGACTCTGTGGAACCTGCCTCCTCTGATTGTGTCTCTGGCCTCCTACTTTCTGCTCATCCTCTCTCTGGGGAGGCACACACAGCGTATGGAGCAAAGCGGCACCAGCTCCAGAGATCCAAGCACTGAGGCCCACAAGAGGGCCATCAAAATCATCCTCTCCTTCCTCCTTCTCTTCCTGCTTTACTTTCTTGCCTTTTTAATTACATCATCCAGTTATTTCATACCAGGAACTGAGATGGTGAAGATAATTGGAGAACTCATTACCATGTTTTATCCTGCTAGCCACTCATTCATTCTCATTCTGGGAAACAGCAAGCTGAAGCATATGTTTGTGGGGATGCTGCGGTGTGCGTCTGGTCATCTGAAGCCTGGATCCAAAGGACCTGTTTCCCTGTAGAGTGACAGAGGGCACAGGTGGGAGCCCGGGTGCCCTTCGGCCTGGCTCAAGACTACAGGGCTCTTCCTGACCCTCCTGTGGTTCCGGTGCCATGATGTCAGTAGCAGAGGGACACTACTGCATTGCCTTGTCCCATGGGGGACACATCTCATGGCTTCTCTTTGTATGGTTGTTTTGGAAGCGAGTGAAACAGTCTTTGGCAAATGTCAGTATAGTAACACTCTCACGGTGTAGGCATGTATTTTAATTGCTGTCAACAAAATGAACTGATTACTAGCTTTAGCGTAAAATTTATCGGGACAGTGATGAGCTGATGTAAATAACGGTGTAATGAACTTGAGGGAGGGAGCAAAAGCACTGCAGTTCCACAGACTTGGGTTTGCATTCTGGTTCTGTCCATTTCCAAGACCTTTGGCCTTAGGCGAGTTACTTAACCTTTCTGTGTGATCCCCTCTTACCTCATTTTAAAATGCAGACTCACCTACAGGCTACTGGAGATTCATGAGGCAATGCGTGCCAACATTTTAGCACAGCGTATCATGTGAAGCCCTCAGTGGGTGAGGCCGGTTTGGTAACCGACAGTGAATTGTGCAGCAAGAGCACTTCCTGGAGAGATAGTTCCCACAGATCCATCGCGTGAGGACAAAAGCAGTGGAGCGAGAATCAAGACCCTTGGATATTAGGCTCCAAACCAGTCTGGTGGTGGTCGTTTTACTTCAATAGTCCTGGTATTCCTTTATCATTTTGCTATCATTTCCCTTTATCAACTGCGGAGTAATTTTTTATTTTTCAGATTGGGCAAAACTCAAAGCAGTTTGTTTTTTTTCTGCACTAACCAAGGTGCATGTTAGCTTTTAAAACTTGAGTTTTATAAACAATAACGGAAGCAGGGGTGCCTGGGTGGCTCATTTGGCTGAGCGTCTGGTCTTCAGCTCAGGTCACGATCTCACGACTCGTGTGGTCTAGCCCCGCGTCAGGCTCTGTGCTGACAGCTCAGAGCCTGGAGCCTGCTTCGGATTCTGTGTCTCCCTCTCTTTCACCCCCTTTCCTGCTCGCTTGCTCTCTCAAAAATAAATAAACATTAAGAAAAATAGAAGCAGTTTTTATAAATTTAATAAATTTTATTTTAATACAATTACACAGGAATTGAGTCAAGAAGTCAATGAGACTATTCTTAAGATCATGAAAAATTCTCAAACTTGTGAATATAGACAGGACCCAGGGCAAATCTGAATCCACATTTCTGTCACTGATGGAGCTCTCAGGTGTAGAGTGTTGTGGTTATGAAGGCAGGAGTGAGTGAGTTAACAGATGAAGAGTGCTTAGAATCTCAGATGGAGGAAACAATAGCTGTTGCTGTCATTGTTATTTTGTGGAATAAGTCATATTTGGATGTAGCATTAAGGATCACCATACCACTTGGCATTTGGTCATGTGTAAGCAGAAGTTAATCTTGGGATTGTTCTGGGATTTATGTATTCATTTCTAAAGTTACAGGAATAAATATCGTTTGGTCTGCACTGTTCGTTTTCTTTTTTTTTTTTAATTTTTTTTTTCAACGTTTTTTATTTATTTTTGGGACAGAGAGAGACAGAGCATGAACGGGGGAGGGGCAGAGAGAGAGGGAGACACAGAATCGGAAACAGGCTCCAGGCTCCGAGCCATCGGCCCGGAGCCTGACACGGGGCTCGAACTCACGGACCGCGAGATCGTGACCTGGCTGAAGTCGGACGCTCAACCGACTGCGCCACCCAGGCACCCCTGCACTGTTCGTTTTCAAATTGATTCTTGCCTCTTGAAGCTGCTAGGAAAATGCCTAATTCTGACATAACTTAAAATTCTCTTTCAGAAAGTTGTGTGTTGATGGGGCACCTGGGTGGCTCAGTCACTTAAGCATCTGACTCTTGATTTTGGATCACGTGATGATCTCACAGTTAGTGAGATCGAGCCCCGCCTCAGGCTCTGCACTGACAGCAAGGAGCCTACTTGGAATTCTCTCTCTGCCCCTCCCCCACTCATGCTCGCTCTCTCTCAAAATAAATAAAATTTAAAAAAGAAAAATGTTGAAACTCAAAAAATTATTTAATACTCATTCAATAATTCACTCAAATATAAGGATTTGAAATGGGTACTCTTGTAATTAATAAAAATCTGTGCTGCTTTCCAGCACAGGAAAGTTTCCCTATGGAAATCCATGCTGTCTTTTTTTTTTTTTTTTTTTTTTTAAGTGTTTATTTAGTTTTGAGAGAGAGAGAGAAAGTGTGAGCAGGGGAGGGGCAAAGAGAGAGGGGGACAGAGTATCTGAAGTAGGCTCTGTGCTGACAGCAGACAGCCCGATGTGGGGCTCAAACTCATGAACCGCAAGATCATGACCTGCACCAAAGTCGGACGCTTTACTGACTGAGCCACCCAGGTGCCCCGGAAATCCATGCTGTCCTGATTGTCACCTGTTTTGTTAACGCTGATCCCCCCTTTTGAATTCATCTTCACCCACTCTTGAACACCTGTTCCTACTTTCTGTCACTTTGACGACTTCTCTGTCTAGCTCTGACCTTCTGGTTCTTTAGTTCTTAACCTGAGTTCCTGACTCTGCCTTCTAGCTTAGGTGTGAGGGGTTTTCTCTCTTTTAATTGAATATGACATTTTCCTGGAGGTTTTGGCTTGGCTGCTTTTTGGTTCTTAGTGCCTTTGGCTGACTTCTGAAGAATGCCTCCCTTCTGTTCCCGCTGGGGCTCTGTTAAATCTTACCCTAACCTAACAGATTCAGATATGGTGCTGGTGTTATACCATGTGAACATGCTGACGTTACCACCGTTAGTCGTGTCATTGGGCCCGCAGTGTGGGTGGAAACAGAGACTTCTGAGTGGGAGTGTGCTGTGGTAGTCTAACTGGTTGAGTGCAGAGTGACCTTCCCTGAGACGAAATGAAATCAGATTCGTATGCGTGGCATCCCCAACTGCTCTCGTGTTTCTTTCAGAGAAATGTGTACGTGGCTCCTGCAAAATGTTGGACTTGGTTAATATGACATCAGTCATATGGGGACCGTCATTCATCAAAATTGGTGTTGGGAGTGGGCACGTGAGTCTGGGTAGTGGGTGAGTTGCTGATGAAAGGAGTCTCCTCTGTTGCTAGAGGCACAATGCTGGTAAGTTTGGCTGTTTTGGAGAGGATACGGTCTTCTATATCTCTGAGGGGGGATGCCTAACCTGCCCACTCTTCAGTGAGGCCCAGTACATGGGGAAGAATTACCTAATACCTCAGGCCCTGTTTTGAGCAAACCCGAGAGGGCATCTTGTTTGTTTTGTTTTACTTTCAATGAATTAGCTTTAGTTTCTAAAATCCCTTAAAACCCTTAAATCTAGTTGTTTCATGAACAAAGGATCAGAGCGTGGCTTTCCCCCACTGTGACCAGGTCCCTGGGGTCAAAGTATGGGGATGAGATTTGTCCCTGCGTTTGGAGGCAGTTCCTTGCCAGAACTTGTTTTGTTCTGAAGGCTGCCTCTTCTCCACACACATCCGTTCTTTAGTGCATCGCTGGTCTATTGCAGTTGGTGTATTAACGCATGAATCAGGAACAACTTATGACAGTAGCCTCATAAGAGTTTCCAATTTTCCATCAGAGGCCCCTGCTTCTCATTTTTAGTATTCTCTGAAACCTTGGGCCAAGTTCACAAATCCTGATCCTTAATGAGATTGAGCTATAGTTTGGGTCTAGAGGGATCATAAAGAAAAATAAACAAACCAACAACAACAAGACAAAACAAAAACAACAAAACGACCCCCAAGTACATTCCAACATTTCTCAAAGAGTTTCAGTGTCTACCAATGTTCTTTGCCTCAAATGGCATCCCTGATCTTTCCCAACAATTGATGAACAGAGCTGTCTAGATCTTAAAGTTGTGTATGTGATTTTCTTGTCTTGGGATAGGTGGAAGGGAAAGTCTGATCTTCTGTTGATATTCTGCAGGAAGCTCTGTTTTAAGAAAGCAAAGATGACCTCAAAAACTTCCAACAACTGCTGATGACAATTGTATGTTATTTTCTGGTATTCCTACATTTTTCTGGACTAGAAAAATGTATAGTGTAGGTGCTAAAAGTGTTATTTCTGGAGTCAAACACATTGGTTTCAAATCCTGACCTCATGGGGCGCCTGGGTGGCGCAGTTGGTTAAGCGTCCGGCTTCAGCCAGGTCACGATCTCACGGTCCGTGAGTTCGAGCCCCGCGTCAGGCTCTGGGCTGATGGCTCGGAGCCTGGAGCCTGTTTCCGATTCTGTGTCTCCCTCTCTCTCTGTCCCTCCCCTGTTCATGCTCTGTCTCTCTCTGTCCCAAAAATAAATAAACGTTGAAAAAAAAAAAATTAAAAAAAAAAAAAAATCCTGACCTCATGGTTAAGCGTCTGACTTCGGCTCAGGTCATGATCTCACGGTTTGTGAGTTCGAGCCCGGCGTTGGGCTCTGTGCTGACAGCTCAGAGCTTGGAGCCTGCTTTGGATATTCTGTCTCCCTCTCTCTCTGCCCTTCCTCTGCTCCTGCTCTGTCTCTCTCTCCCCGCAAAATAAATAAACATTAAAAAAAAAATCCTGACCTCATCACTTACTAGATACATGATCTTTGAAAAATTGCTAAACCTCCTTGGACTTCAGTTTCCTTCACTATAAAATAGGTAATTTTATAAAATGCCTCATAGGATTGGTGTGAGGATTAAATAAGACGATGTATGTAAGTTATTTTACCGACTAGAGCATAGTAAATACACAGCAAATATCAGCCACTAGTATTTTAGCTTATCAAGGGTCGAGCCTTAGGCATGTGCCTCATGGAATTCTAGTCTTAGGATAGTGAATCCACAGAGTTTGTAGTTGCTGGTGGTATAAGAGGACATGATATAAGTGAAAGCCTGCTCCTTCCAGTCCCCAGGGGATGGATGGTGGGAAGGAGAAGAGGGAGGCAGAAAGGGGATTGCACGGAGGGCAGGTGAGAGTCCTGATTTCCCCCCTCTGAGGACTGCTTCAAAGCTCCCCGGTTGCAGTCGGTGGGAGCAGAACATAGGCGCTGACTCAGCCTTGAATGCAGGCAGAGCAAGCAGTAACCAAGGGACACAGACCTCTCCCTGGAAGACAAGGACACTGAGGGAGAGGACATGATGTTTCTACCATGAGATAGCATTGATCTCCCCCCTCTCCGCAGACACGTGGGCCCTAATTAAGGGAGAGAAGCATGGCATCAGGACTATGTCTCAGATTTTCATTTTTTAAATTATTTTTTATTTAAAAAATTTTAAAAATTTTAATTTATTTTTTATTTTTGAGAGAGAGAAACAGCGAGCTTGAGGGAGGGGTAGAGAGAGGGAGGGAGAGGGAGAATCTCAAGCAGGCTCTGCGCCCAGTGAGGAGCCCAGTGCAGGCTCAGTCCCATGACCCTGGGACCGTGACCTGAGCCGAAATCAAGAGTTGGACACTTAACTGACTGGTGCACCCAGGCATCTCATCAGCTTTTAATTTTTAAATCTAAAGAGACTGAAAATTTTTCTGAAGACATTCTTTTCACTATCTCATTGGACTGAACACTTCCACCCCAACCAGCAGGTGGTAGCTCAGAAAAAAAACTGTATTACTTTTAGACAAAATTAAGAACTTTACTTTTTCTCTGCACGTATGTGTTTGTCAAGTGAATAAATTTTGTTGATCTCACTATAGTGAAATTGTCGTTGCGACTTGGTGGGGCTGGCCCGATGACAGAGCAGTATTTCCAGGTTAACTGAAAATAGTGTTTTCAGAAGCTCATGGGTGAGTTTCTCTGCATGTTCTGTCTAGGGTTGGCACCACCTGTTGCTGAATAGGGTGCTCACGGCCAGGGAGGGACGATTTCTGAACTCTTCTTGGTGGCTCGGCTTTGTACCCTAACTGCCCATTTAGCACCCCTCTTTGAGAAAGGGATGGGTTCCAGCTAGCTGCCGGATGCTGCTGTACTACTGTAGAAATAAATCTCTCACACCGTTTTGATTCTGGCTCATCTTGATTCCAGTTCATTCATTTGTACCACGTACATTTAGTTAACAGCCACTTTGCACCAAGCACTATACTAGACCAGTTGTTCTTCTCAAAAATGTCACATGTAGCGGGCACGAAAGACACCGAAACAAGTACTTCATCTCTGCATCACTGAAACAAATGCTTCAGATGTGATGAAGGGTTCTGGCACAGGTGATCTTTGTCTGTGGTCTCCTCTCGTGACAGCCACGGAAACGCGCTGCTCTGTTCCGCTGCCGAGGTCTACGGCTGCACGGCCGTGCTTCCTGCAGGTGGCTCTGAGCCAGCGGTGGAGCACTGTGGAGTGCTGAGACAGGTTTTCCTCTGAGACTGAGACTCAGGTGCCCCTGCTGAACACACCATTACACCCCGTGGTTTTCCATAGCACCAGATACCCTCATCTCTGTCTTTTTGTCTGTCTCTCACACGGTTCTGTGTGTTTTTTGAAGGCAGGGTGCACTGTGCGTGATTCTCCTGTTTCCCCAGCAGCTAACCTAGTGCCTGGCTAATGACGGCAGTTTGTTAAAGGAATGAACAAATGAGGGCAACAAGAGGAAGGAGCTCAGTCTCAGAAAGACCTTAGAACTTAGCCACTGATTTTTCTATGATGTTTGGCAGTCACTTACTCATCCTCTTTTTCCTCACCTGTAAAAAAAAAAGGGAGAAGCATATCTTCATTCTAGAACTGTTTTAAGAATTGACTGAAGCTTAAGATGCCTGCTGCACTTCTGGGAACAGAGTAAGCATTAAAAACAGCCTAATAAATGGAAGTTTCCCTCTCTCTTCCTCCTACGCACCCATTAATAGGAGTGGGACTGCCCTAAAAAGACTTCATATCAGGGCGCCTGGGTGGCTTAGTCAGTTAAGCGTCTGACTTTGGCTCAGGTCATGATCTCACAATTTGTGGGTTCAAGGCCCGCGTCGGGTTCTGTGCTGACGGCTCAGAGCCTGGAGCCCGCTTCAGATTCTGTGTCTCCGTCTCTCTCTGCCCGTCCCCTGCTCATGCTCTGTCTCTCAAAAATAAATAAACGTTAAAAAAATTAAAACACAAAAAGCTTTCACGTCCCAAAGGCTCCAATTTCTCTTGTAGTAATTTCATAGACATAGCTGCCAGGGTTGAGTCAAAGGACACACACATCAGGAGAGTCACCACACTCAAGGAAGCCCAAAGCAGGGAGCATCCATAAGATATTTATATTTAACTGATGGTAAAATTCTCATGCAGGGGGAGAAAGGGTTTTGTTAGTGCTTTTCCCATACTGACCTTTTCAGAAATAACTTCTGAAAGAACCAGTGTGCTCACTGGTGACACTAGCCAGCGTGATCACATCCTGCTGATAGCTCCCCCTGCTACTGAGAACCCAACAACCTTGTATGTCTCATTCTGAATGTGGTCTCTTGCTGCCCTGTAATGGGTCCTCCCACCCCCTTTGGAACATTTAATTCTTATATCTTACTCCATATTATCTATTCTGTTTAAATGTGATGTAACTGAATTACTTTAATGCAGTAGTCTATTTTGTAAATAATTAAGTGGAAATATGTGCTATAATATAATCTGCCCTTTAATCATTGCCTGGCTTGTTCACTCTGTTTGCCTGGTTCACCGATCTGGGCATGCTTCTGTCATTCGTGGCTCCTTAGTTTTGTACAAACGCTTTTGTAAGCAGCTGGGCTCAGGGAATTTCTCCAGGCCTGCTTCCCTGTCATCTATCTTGAAGGGCCTCATGAATTCACTCCCTTCTCTGGACCTGGTAGTCTTCATATGTTAGCTGCTTCTGTTTGTCTATTCCTATTTGTACTTCTGTTCCCATAAGTACCGGGAGTTTGTATGCTCTATTTTGATGCCAGTTTTGTAACCTATATGTGGCTGCATTGAGGCTTGCACCTTGGGTTTCCCCAACTGCTGGAGTAGATAAGAGACGCCATACTCCTGCACTCACTCATAATCGTCGATAATATAATTTGCCAAGCATATGGTGCCCTTTAGTGTCTGAGGAGTTGCAGAGGAATCAGGCAGTGAGATGCCTATCAGGGCCACAAAACTATAGCTAAAGCATTACCGTGTATTTGGTACTGGAGTACTTGGGCAGTTAAATGTCTAGGAAAGAGCCCATTGTGATGTAAGCATAAGCCCACATCTATAAAGGAAACACGTGAAATGGCTGACATTTTTTCCAAGCAGAAGTGATTGGAGACATTGTTCCAAGCAGAAGTGATATCGCAGCAAGTGATTATGGCACAAATCTATATATGTGACTGGTGAGGGAATACAAAGTAAAGGAATCGTCACCAAAGGATGGAATTAATTGAAAACAGGCTCTCTCGAGGAAGCATGAAGTCCTCGAACTTGATCTGTTCATAACTGTAAATCACTGTAGGTGCTTGGGGACGAAAGAGTAATGCTGGCATGGCCAGAATGACAGATGGAGAAGATAGGGCTGCAACAGCAACAGATGACAGGGGATAGAGAAGCTGGATTTTGGTAATCCATGGATGTGTGGATGAAGGTGGGTGGGCAGGAATAAAGCCTGGGAATTCGCACCATATTCTGGGGGTGATACGAAGAAAAGCTTCATTCGCTGTGACACAGTGACACAAGCATCGCTGGACTGGGATCCTGTCACTCGGACTGGAAGTCCTTGGAACCATCCATAACTCCTCCCTCCAGCTGGCCTCCTCCTGGAGGAGTGGACTCCCGGGTTCACTGAGGCTGTTTGAATGAGCCATTTCTAAGGAAAACAGGATATGAATGAAGAAGTGGTAATGCAATCCTTGGAAGATTTGCATCTCAGCAAAAGCAGCTGGCTCTTAGACCATTGATGGCTCATTTGCCACACGGGGGACAATTGGAAAAGGAAACCCTTCCTGGCTGGTACTGATGCCTCCTTGTACCTCTCAGTATTTCTCCTGCCCCTGCACCGGCACCACCACCGCTGAGTTCTCAATGAGTAAAGATGCTTCAGATACTCTTCTTATCTGCTCTTTCTGTCTCAGCAATTTTGAATTTTGTAGGACTCGTTGTAAATCTGTTTATCGTAGTGGTCAACTACAGGACTTGGGTCCAAAGCCACAGAATCTCCTCTTCTAATAGGATCCTGTTCAGCTTGGGCGTCACCAGATTTATTATGCTAGGACTGTTTCTCCTGAACATTATCTATCTGTTCACCTCTCCACATGTCGAAAGGTCAGTCCACCTATCCACTTTTTTCCTGTTGTGTTGGATGTTTTTGGAGTCTACTAGTCTCTGGCTTGTAACCTTGCTCAATGCCTTGTACTGCGTGAAGATTACTGACTTCCAACACTCAGTATTCCTCCTGCTGAAACGAAAGCTGTCCCCAAAGATCCCCAGGCTGCTGCTGACCTGCGTGCTGATCTCTGCCTTCTCCACTCTCCTGTATGTTGTGCTCACACAGACATCACCCTTTCCTGAGTTTCTGACTGGGAGCAATGGTACAGTATGTGACATCAATAAGAGCATCTTGTCTTTGGTGACCTCCTTGGTCCTGAGCTCCTTTCTCCAGTTCATCATGAATGTGACTTCCGCTTCCTTGTTAATACATTCCTTGAGGAGACATATACAGAAGATGCAGAAAAACGCCACTGATTTTTGGAATCCCCAGACTGAAGCTCATATGGCTGCTATGAAGCTAATGATCTATTTCCTCATCCTCTACATTCCATATTCACTTGCTACCCTGCTACAGTATCTCCCTTCCGTACGGATGGATTTGGGAGCCACATCCATCTGTATGATTATTTCCACCTTTTATCCTCCAGGGCACTCTGTTCTCATTATTCTCACACATCCTAAACTGAAAACAAAAGCAAAGAAGATTCTTTGTTTCAACATATGGTGGAATTTCAGTAGTAAATAGTGGCGGGAGTCACCTCCTGGTTTGGGAGCAAGATTTTCTCCATTAGCGGTTTTCCCAATGGTCTGAGAAATTCATTTTTATAATTATTGATCTGACTTCCTGGGCCTTTGAGTGCCTGTATGTCAGTTCATTCTGCAATTTAAAAAATTTAAAATATTAGGCAGTTTTTTGGGTTTTTTTTTGTTTTTTTCCTGAGGAGCTTGCTTGAGGCATTACTTATCATGGAGTTTGCATGAGTGTTGCATCCCTGGCTAAGTGGAAGTCACCACATTGTTCCATGGGCTACTCAAGTATAAGGGGCGTTCCCCCAAGTTAAACAATACATTATAGTTCACATCATTAAATTTTTGAGGTTCAGTTAAAGAGCCCTGGGTAAGGGCTTAGCAATGAGTGAATCAGGAGTCACCAGACTGGCTTAAAATTAGCAAGAGGATGCAAAGAGCAAAGGAAGAAAGGAAAGGTTTAGAGAGGAAAAGAAAGAAAGAGAAAGATGAAACAGGTATATACTGTGGCAGGTGTTACAGAAAAAGCACCCTCCCCTTTTGGGTCACAGTAACTGAGCTATTATTACCAAGAAACTCTAGGAGTGAACTTCTAGGTTTGCTCTGGAAAGAAGGGAAGGGTCAGAGTGGAGGGAAGTGATTAAGTATTAAAGAAGCTGAATCCAGGAGAGTTCCAAGGATCTTAAAATCTAGGGAGCTAGCCTGAGGTCAAAAGCAAGTGCCAGATAGTGAAATCAATGCAATCTGAGTGCAACTTTACAAAAGACTGTACCCCGTCACATGATACAGAATTCAGGGGAAAGCCAAGAGGAGCCATTGGATTCGTGGTGGGAGCATCAGACTTTTGATGACTAGATATCATCTGCTTATGAATTTATGTACTGAGCTATATGGACACTGCACAATTATCCAGGAGAACACTTTCTTTTGGAGGGGAGAGGGGTTGGAACAGGAGGACTGGCTACAGAGGAACAGGAATCTGAAGATGGAATATTGATCAGTTTTGGGATGGGAATTGAAGGGTAATAACTCATATTTATACATTCTTTGTACTTCTAAAATATTTATGTAATATTTACATGTGTCAAAATAAATAATCTTATTAAATAACATTCTCTTCATTAAAAAAGAAAAAATGAGAAATCTCCAAATTTTACAAATTACCTGTTATTTCCCATTCTGAACACCACAATCTTGACTGCATTATTCAGTAAGGATTACTCAAACTGATATTTTAGGCTTAAAAAAAAAAACACCAAGGTTTTCATCATGTTAGAATCTTAAGATTAGGAGATAAGAGGATTACTGGGGATGATTAAATCCATGACAGAAGAACTCTAAATGAGTAGCAGAAAGCCTTGTGGTCTCCCAGTATCTGTTCTCTTTCTTTTCTCTTCCGTAGTAACAGAATTTTTAGCTACCCAGAATTTTGGCAGCAAATTACATATTACAGCTTTCTCTTCTAAGTAGGTATTATGTGTGATCAAGTTCTTCCAATAGAGTATGTGGAGAAGTGATGTATGTAATTTCTAGGTGGTGCCCCTAGAACAGGTATGCTCTCCTTTCCCCTTTTCCCTTTCTTTCTTCCTGTGGTCTCGAGTGCGGGATGTAATGATTGGCCATCTTGGATGAGTAGATAAAGTGACTTCCTGGGGATGGTGGACAAATCATCCATCCTCGTTGGCTTCACAGTTTCTGGTACCACAGTTTCTGCCACACCAGCTCTGGACTGTTTACTCCAGGACCACTCATGGGAAATAAATATCTCCATTCTTTCAGACACTGTAGTTTTGGGTCTCTATTGCCTTACTCAACAGACTTATGCTATACCATATTCCTTTGTTTGGGCACTTGCCCATAGTCCTCTCTGGGCAGACTTTTTAACAATGCTGTGGGTTTGGAGTTTGCTGGTTCCAATATGCTCTGCCACTAAATACTTATTAACCAGGAATTAAAAAAAATTTAGAATTTATTTCTTCAAGATGTGATAACTTATATGCTCTCTAATATGCAGTATCCTGCACTTCCCTGTATTCTCTGCCTGTTAAGGGAAGGGAGGGATGTTTAAGACTCTTCATTAAGAAGAGTCACTCTCGAGGTGCCTGGGTGGCTCAGTCAGTTAAGCGTCTGACTTCAACTCAGGTCACAATCTCACAGTTTGTGGGTTCAAGCCCCGCGTCGGGCTCTGTGCTGACAGCTCAGAGCCTGGAGCCTGCTTCAGATTCTGTGTCTCCCTCTCTCTCTGCCCCTCCCCTGCTCATGCTCTGTCTCTCTTTCTGTCTCAAAAATAAATAAACATTAAAAAATTAAAAAAAAAAAAAAAAAGAAGGGTCACTCTTGGAAATGAAGGGTGAGTGCCAGGGCAGTGTCTGTGTAACCTCATGAAACATACACTATGGTAGCTATAACTCGGGGCCATTGCCATTTAACTTTGAACTGCTAAAGCCCAATATTGTGTGAGCTGCATTTCTATATGCTATTTTATTGGTTCCTCACAACTTCTTAGATAATGTTGATATTACCTATTATACAGATGAAAAAGTTGAGGCACAAACAGGTATTATAAATGGCTCATAAACTAAACTAGAAAGGGGTAGATTTAAGGCTCCAATTTGTCTTCTAATTTTAAAGTCTAGTTCTTTTTTAAGTATGTATACCACAAGGTGGATGGGAAGATTGGGACAGTGTAGCATCATGCCGATTTATAAAGCTTTACCTTTTAGGATAAGAAGAAAATATTCAAAAGGGTGTTAGTTGTATTAGTTGTATTTATGCTTTTTTTTTTTTTTTTTGAGGAAACTCCGTACTGTTTTCCGTAGTAGCTACACCAATTTGCATTCCCACCAAAGGTAGAAGAGGTTTCCCCTTTCTCCACATCCTCACCAACACTTAATTGTTTCTTGTGTTGTTGATTTTAGCCATTCTGATAGGTGTCAGGTGATATTGTAGTTTTGATTTGCATTTCCCTGATGATGAGTGATGTTGAGCATCTTTTCAGGTCTGTCGGCCTTCTGGATATCTTTGGAGAAACGTCTGTTTATGTCTTCTGCCCATTTTTTAATTGGATTATTTGTTTGTTGGGTGTTGAGTTATATCTGTTCTTTATATATTTTGGATACTAACCCTTTATTGGATAAGTCATTTGCAAGTATCTCCTCCCAGTCTGTAGGTTGCCCTTTAATTTTGTTGATTTTTTTCCTTCCCTGTGCAGAAACGTTTTATTTCAGGTGAGATATATCTTTAAACTAAAAGTGTAGCAACATTAAAGAAGGAGCCATTTTAAAATTTATTTTGAATGTTGCAACTTGGGCAGGGATAGGCCACTAGAAAGGTGATGGGACAGTGGATATAGTTTATGCATGAACTAAGTGAAAATCTTATCCATTCTAAGGATTTTTACTTTTTCATTTCAAAACCACTTAAAAAAATTTGAGTATAGTTGACACACAATGTTGCATTAGTTTCAGGTGTACAACATAGTGATCGGACAAGTTTTTGTATTTGCTGTGCTTACCGCAAGCCTAACTACCACCTGTCACCATACAAGCTATTGCAATATCATTGTATTCCCTATGCTGTGCCTTTTGTTCTTGTCATTTGTTCATTCTGAAACTAGAAGCTTGTACCTTCCACTCCCCTTCACCCATTTTTCCTGTCCCCTCACCACCCCCTCAACCATCAGTTTGTTTTTATGGGTCATTTCAAGGACTTTAAAAGTTTCTTTACGTTGCCTAAATGGTACTTAAACATGTGTGACTTTGGGCTTTCCTAATCACTATTACTAGCATTTTGTCCATGAGCCATTTTCAGTTTCAGTTGTTTAAAGAACAAACAAATGAAAGAAGGGGTTTAGAGGAAGGAGACATTAGTCGTTGAAAGCATGAATTGAATGTAACTTTTAAGATAGCCCTAAATGCAAGAGCCTTCAGGTTAAACTGAAGCTTACTGAAGGCATTTAAAATAAATTTCTCAATGATTTTCTTGTTGTGTAAGTTAGAGCTGGAGCTGGAGTTGGAGCCTCTAGTCTAGCCTGCTGCTTCTCAAGAGGGCCAGAGAGGTGAGAAGCAGCCAGGATCTGCTGGGAATTCTATTCACATTTTGTATGCTCTGCCTCCCATTTCTCTTGGGTGCGGGTGTAGAGGGGGAAGCAGTAGTTTGACAAAACTCCCAGGGATTTGAATAGCTGGCCCGTGGCCAGTTTTATTCTCTGAGGAAAAAAGTGTGAAAGGGAACTCGGCATCTGTGTAAGAATTTGCCTGGCAAGGAAATTAATAACAAGGAAGTGATGTGAGTTAATGGAGGTTGGGGTGGAAGGGGGAGGGAGAGAGCGTGGAGGGTAAGGATGACAGCAGGGGAGGGGCAAAGACTGCACACCATCCTCCCTTAGCTAAGTGGGGTGGGGGTGGGGTCAGTCTTCTGGGGAAGCACCAATTTTAACAGGTCACAACAGGCTTTTGTTCTCTGGATTATGGCTGGGGGCTATAAAGGGCCTGGGAAAAGGCAAGCCTGTAACCCTGTGTGGGGAGGAAGGAGCAAGGGCTCTGGGTAAATGACTTGATGTGTGTATACACGTCTTGTGTGCAGACGAAGTGTCTCAACACAGGTACACGCTTGATTTGTTTGATAATACTTCTGACCTGTTTTAAATACAGGAAAATTGTTTATCTCAGTTCTGCTGCTTTCACAGTTGGGACAATGACAATGGAATGATGATCTGAATCCAGACATCTCAAGAGAGGAAATAGTGGAAGATACTGATATTGATATTACTCTCTAACTCCTACTGACCTCTCTATGCTGCTGACTTCTGTCAAAGGCCTGGGCTAATCATAATCTGTCTCTCATCTTTATTTTTGCTTTCCAGAAGTTCTGGAATTATATAGAGCCCATCATCTTCCTTTAGAAGCAGCAACTGAATTCATCCTGTATTTGCACGGCGTGAATATTAGCAGACTTCAGGCACTCTCCTACTTTACTTATTTTATTTACCTTCAAGTTAATTAGCATATGGTGCAGTATTGGTTTTAGGAGTAGTCTCTATTGAAAGGAGTGATAGTGGAGACAAATCACCAAGGAAGGAAAGAAAAATAGCGTTAATTAGGTAATACTATTTTCTAGGCACAAAGCTAGGTAATTTCATATGCCCTTTTATCATCACAATAGCCACGTGAGGCAAATTGCAAAACATCAGAATTTTTATAAAGAGGAACCTGAAGCTCTAAGAAGTCAATTGACTGGTTAAGGCCATAGCTACTAACTGGTTGAGTCGGGCGGCAAACTCAAATCTTTTTGAAGCACCTTGCCTTTCTGTGAATGGCCACGAGTACTCCACTTATAAGTTCTGCCTCCAGGGAGTTAGTCCTGAGGTTTGTGTCCCAAGGAGGGCTGGTGCCCATGCGCTATGTGTGATCACTTGGCTGTGGCTGAGCAGATATTCAGAAGACTCCACCTGCCCTCTCTCTTGCCCCTTTTCTTAGCCTGATCTTACAAGTCATGGGAAGACCCTAGTCTTCTCTAGAAAAACACAGGTCTCAAACTGTTAAAAACATAAGTGTTTATGCAAATGGCTTCATGTCACTGTGTTTTATATAACTTGTCAAGAATAAAGTTGTAATTTTTTATTTTATTTTACAGAAAAGTTCCAAAAGGAGTACAGAGAGTTCCCAGATTTCCCTCATTCAGTTTGCCTGATGTTGATACCTTACATAAGCTGGGGCACTGGCTACCTGCTCATCCAAAGCCAAGTGCTCCCAGGTTCACATTAGCACCAGCCCTCAGGGGAGCACAAATCAGCATGGATACATCGATTGTTAAGTAAACCACAGACCTCATTCAGATTTTTCCAGTTTTCACACTCATGTTCTTATTCTGTTCCAGGATCCAATCCGCGATATCATGTTGCATGTAGTTATCGGGTGCTCTTAGTCTCTAATGGTCTGTGATATTTCTCAATCATGCATTGTTTTCATGATCATGAAACATTTTGTAAAATGTCCCTCGATCTGAGTTTGTCTGATGTTAGACTGAGGTTGTGGGCCTTTGGGGAGGAGTCCAGCAGAGATGAGGCACCCTTCTCCTCATGTAACACCGGGGGATAGTGATATCATCTTGACTTCTCGCTGGTCGTGTTCACTTTGACTGCTTGGTTAAGGTGGTGTTTGTTGGGTTTCTCCACTGTCAGGTTTGGTTACTCTATTCCCTTTTCCAGTGTCTCTTGTTTAGAAGTCTCCCAAGTCCATCTCACTGTCAAGAGAAGGGGAATTAAGCTCCGCCTCCTGGAGGGTCCCCCAACTTCCGTCTGCTGTACTTACCTCTCTCTCCAAATTTTCATACTCATGGAGGCAGACAAAAATACCCCCTGTACTCTCATCTTCCAAGCCCCTTACCCCCGTGCTTTTACTCCATTCAGTTTCTTCACCCCAGCCTGCTACTGATTCTTATCATAATCTTCCTCGAAGATTGTGATCCTTGCTGCATGCAGGGCCTGGGACTGCACTGCTCCTCCTCCCTCCAAATCCCTACCTGAAAGCCAGTACCCAAGAAGCGGTACTGACCCACTGAGCAAGGTCATGAACCCCACTGCTTCATAAGGTGGTGGGGAAGGAAGCTGGAAAGACTATGAATATACAGACTTTGATAATTTCTGTTCCTGTTACACATGACTCAGTCTGCTCAATTCAGAATTGCAGAATGTCTCATGCAGCTCATTAAGAGAAACTTTGCTCAGGTTCACAGCTGCTACAGAAGAGTTGCCTCAAAGTCGTCTAGGAGCAAAGTAGGTACAGTCCTGGGAAGCACTGTGAATAGGAATACAGCATGTTCGAGTCACTGAGATAAGTCAGATGGGGCATGGGGAAGAAGCTGTACTCAGCCTGGCAACATGGTGGAGGAAGGGCATTTTTTGGGTGAAGGTGTCAGATCTGAGTGTTCGGAAGTGCTGCCTGTTCTTTGTTTCTTTTCTACCTATACCTTTTAAACTGCTTATTTTTTTGACTAAAAATGCATGTATTTAAGGCTTACAATAGGATGAATTGATTTACATATACATAGTGAAGAGATGACTGAGGTCAAACTCGTTAACATGCAATCACCTCACACGGGTACCATTGTTGTGTGTGTGACGAGAGCACCTGAAATGTCCTCTCTCAGCACATGCCCAGCAGTCAGTACAGTCTTACTGACCTGGTCAGTATGCTGTCCGTCAGATCTCTAGACTTACCCATCCTACGTAACACCTCCCTATCTCCTCCGCCTCCTCACCCCTGATAGCTGCCATTCTGCTTCTTTCTACTCGACTTTTTATATTCCACATATAGGTGAGGTCATGCATTCTGTTTCGTATGTGTGTCTGGCTTATTTCACTTAGCATAATTCCTTTTAGGTTCATCCATGTTGTTGCAAATGGTAGGATCTCCTTTGTTAAGGCTGAATAACACACACACACACACACACACACACACACACACACACTCACACATGCACATCTTTCTCAGCTTTCAATGGGGTTATGTCCAATGAATTCATCGTTTAAATCACATGTTGAAAACATCATGGCTTAGCCTAGCCTACCTTAAATGAGATCAGAACACTTACATTAGCCTATAGTTGGGCCAAATTATCTAATATAAAGCCTGTTTTATAACAATGTGTTGAATATCTCATGTAATACGTTGACTACTCTACTGAACTTGAAAAAACGAATGGTTGTCAGTTTATCAGCTTACCTCTGTGATTGTGTGACTGGCTGGGAGCTGTGGCTCATGCTGCTGGCTAGCATCATGAGACAGTGTCATACTGTATATCCCAGGAAAAGATCAAAATTCAAAATTTTAAGTACAGTTTCTACTGAATGTGTATCCCTTTTGTGCCATTATGAAGTCAAGAAATTGTAAGTTGAAACATTGTAAATTGGACACTGTCTCTCTATGTCTGTCTATCTATCTATCATTTATCTATCACAATTTCTTTATTCATCTGTTGATGGAAATTTAGGTTGTTTCTGTATCTTGACTAATATGATTAATGCCCCAATAAATATGGGAGCACAGATATCTTTTTGAGATCCTGAGGAGGGATCGCTGGATCATATGGTAGTTCTATTTTTATTTTTTTAAGAAATCTCCAAACTGTCATCTATAATAGCTGCACCAATTTACATTCCCACCAAAGGTGTGTAAAATTTCTCTTTTCTCCACGTCTTTACTAACACTTTTTATCTTTTATTTTCTTTTGATAACAGCCATTGTAATCTAAAGTGATACTTCATTCTGATTTTGACTTGCATTTCCCTGATGATTAGTGATGTTGAGCACCTTTTCATGTACCTGTTAGCCATTTATATGTCTTTTTTGGAAAAATGACCATCTTAAGTCCTTTGCCTATTTTTTAAATTGGGTTGTTTGCTTTTTTGCTATTGAATAGTATGAGTTCCTTACATATTTTGGATAGTAACCCCTTATCAGATGTATGGTTTTCAAGTATTTTCTCCCAATTTATAGACTGCCTTTCATTTTGTTGATTGTTTTCCTTGTTGAGCAGAAGCTTATCCATACTGTTATTCTATATAGGATAGACTGCTTTGTTGTGCCGAGTAGAAAGCCATAGTTTATGTTCCCCCTCTGAGGGTCTCTTCTGGTGCTTGTATTCCCCTTGGTCTCTTATGGACTTTCTTTCCTTGGTTCAGGTACTGTGAGGATGGCTGAAGGCCCAGAGCAGTGGAATAGTAGGCATATGAATGGAAGGGACTTTGGTAGAAAGAGGTGTGGTAGTGTTATGGCCAACGTGGTTGGGTTGCATCAAAAGTAGAAACCAAGTGGTTGTTCTGGCAAACTAGAGAATGCTGAGGTTGTTACTCTCCAGATGCAGTCCTTCATTTCAGCCCTTGGTTTGGGGGCTGATATGCTGAGCAATTCATTCTGTATGGAAATGAACTCATAGTGTGATTCCCAGATTTCTCTCCACGCTGACCTCCTATTGCACTGATTATGCAGCAATAAATATTTATCCTGTCTCCTGGTTGTTTTCATTCATTTTCTCACCCTGTCCTTTTCTTTTATGCTCAAGGTACAAACATGTTAAAACAGTATTGATTATTTGCCTCTCCCACTAGAATGTCAGCTCTGTGACACTAGGGACTTTGTTTTTTGGCCATTATCTCCCCCGAGACTGGACTAGGGGCCTGGCACACGGTAGGCATTTGATAAATATTTGCTAAAGCATTCATAAATGTTGTACTTTCCCTGTTTATAACATGAGGTGCTTTGCATTTGCCACTGGTGAGATTCTCAGAATGTGTATTTTGGTTTGGCAGAGTTGGGTGGGTGGGAATAAGGTTCCAGGGTACCTATGGATTTTACTTGCTTCCTTTGGAAGGGTGGTCTGTAGCTGTGGCTCGTTCCTCATCTCAGATTCCAGACCAGCTTCATGCACATGGAAATGGAAGTGAGACTCTTACTTTCCAGAACATTACTTGTGTTCACAGCTTTGCCTTCTTTGCCAGAGAATGGATTTCAAAAGGACAGTGACAGAATCTGAACTCTGAGAAGTGAAATGTTCCACTCTAATACTCCATCACTCATAGGGGATCTGAGGCTCAGCCAGGAGCCACACACATTCATCACTGAAGCAGGGAATCTTTTGGGACATCAGTGAGACTCCTGTCCCCAGCCATGCTGTCTGCTGCCCTAGCACTGCTGATGGTTGTGGCAGTGGCCGAATTTCTCATTGGACTGGTTGGGAATAGAGTCCTTGTGATCTGGGGTTTTGGAGAATGGGTCAGAACATGTAAAGGGATCCCTATACAAACTCACTGTCCTGGGTGTGGTGGCTGTCAGTGTCTTCTACTGCAGGAAGTTCCTGACCTTTGTTAAAAGGTCTGTTCATGGCTGAAGCAGAGGGTCTGTGGCTGGGTTTTGTTTTCTTCTAAAGTCTTTCAAGGTCACTTTGCTCTTTCTTCCACACCCATGCTGCCGCCGCCATCATCATCATCATCTTCTTCTTCTTCTTTTTTTTTTTTTTACCATATCTTATTTATTTATTAATTCCACCATAGTTATTTTTTTCTTTTTATATACTTAAAATTTTTTTCAATTAGTATTTTTTTATTAAATATAATTTATTGTCAAATTGGTTTCCATACAACACCCAGTGCTCATCCCAACAGGTGCCCTCCTCAATGCCCATCACCCACTTTCCCCTCTCCTGCACCCCCCATCAACCCTCATTTTGTTCTCAGTATTTAAGAGTCTCTTATGGTTTGCCTCCTTCCCTCTCTATAACTTTTTTCCCCCCTTCCCCTTCCTCATGGTCTTCTGTTAAGTTTCTCAGGATCCACATATGAGTGAAAACATATGGTATCTGTCCTTCTCTGCCTGTCTTATTTCACTTAGCATAATACTCTCCAGTTCCATCCACGTTGCTACAAATGGCCAGATTTCATTCTTTCTCATTGCCAAGTAGTATTCCATTGTATATATAAACCACATCTTCTTTATCCATTCGTCAGTTGATGGACATTTAGGCTCTTTCCATAATTTGACTATTGTTGAAAGTGCTGCTATAAACATTGGGGTACAAGTGCCCCTATGCATCAGCACTCCTGTATCCCTTGGGTAAATTCCTAGCAGTGCTATTGCTGGGTCATAGGGTAGATCCATTTTTAATTTTTTGAGGAAACTCCACAGTGTTTTCCAGAGCGACTTCACCAGTTTGCATTCCCACCAACAGTGCAAGAGGGTTCCCATTTCTCCATATCCTCTCCAGCATCTATAGTCTCCTGATTTGTTCATTTTAGCCACTCTGACTGGCATGAGATGATATCTCCATGTGGTTTTGATTTGTATTTCCCTGGTAAGGAGTGACGTTGAGCATCTTTTCATGTGTCTGTTGGCCACCTGGATGTCTTCTTTAGAAAAGTGTCTATTCATGTCTTCTGCCCATTTCTTCACTGGATTATTTGTTTTTCGGGTATGGAGTTTGGTGAGTTCTTTATAGGTTTTGGGTACTAACCCTTTGTCTGTTATGTCATTTGCAAATATCTTTTCCCATTCCACTGGTTGCTTTTTAGTTCTGTTGACTGTTTCCTTTGCAGTCCATGCTGCCTTCTTAAGAAGCTAGCCTAGCCTTCCTCCTTTTTTCTTATTCAATTACTCTTTCTCCTCATTTCCTCATAGTTTCTGGCCTGGTTTGACCACTGTATTGGTTTTCTATTTGCCGTGTAGCAACACATACCTAGCTGTTTAAAACAGCATACACATTTATGTCCCAGTTTCTGTGGATAAAGAGTCCAGGCACAGCCTAAGTGGGCCCTCTGTGCAGAGTCTTAAAAGCTATAATCAAGATGTTGAATAGGCTGTTTTTTTTGGAGCTCAGGGTGCTTTTCCAAGCCCACTCATTGTTTGCAGAATTCAGTTCCTTGTGGTTGTTAAACCAAGGTCCCTGTTTTCCTACTGGCTGTCTTCTGGGGGCCCATCTCAACACCCCACAGTTTATTGCCATATGTCTTTCTCATGGTCTGGTGAGATTCTTCAAGGCCAGAAGGAGGGCCTTGTTTCTCTTTCCAAACTTTGACTGATTAGGTTAGATCCACTCAGTAATCTTTGAGTAGCTCAAATGCAAGTGATTTAATTACATTTGCAGAAGTCCTTCATCTTTGCCATATAATGTAACCCAATCACAGAAGTGATAATCTGTTTTATTCATAGTCCTACCACTGCTCAAGGATTACTCAGGACATGTCCACCAATGGGTGGAAATGTTAGAGGCTATCTTATAATTCGCCCTTCTACAAACATCTGTGTTGGGCTGGTCCCAAGGAAGTTGGAATCTGGACAATAAATGAATCACTTTTCCTATATTTCTTGATTAACTGTACTAGTCTTTTTTTTTTTTTTTTTGCTTATTTGAGCTCATTTCCTTTCTGTAAGACTCCGGTATGAGATATATGCTGAGTCATGTGTGTGTGGATAATTGATCATAAAGGAAAGATGACCTTAAAGACCTTGATTAGCAGTAATGGTTCCTTTCCCTAACTTACATTTTTAAAAAATTATTTGGCACCTAAATATACTGTGTTTTTATTCTCTGATTGTTTTCTTCCTTAAAACTTCCCCTACTTTCCTCTTTGATAATGAAATATATTCTACTTTGTTATTATTTTTTTGGTAATAAAATATATTTTAAATTCAGCATCTCATGCTTATATGTTCAAAGTACTTTTTATGAAAATAAAATCAATTTTTTTATTTTTTTTACTTTTTTTAAATTTTTATTTAATTTTATTTTTTTTTATGTTTATTTACTTGAGAGACAGAGCATGAACGGGGGAGGGTCAGAGAGAGAGGGAGACGCAGAATCGGAAGCAGGCTCCAGGCTCTGAGCCATCAGCCCAGAGCCTGACGCGGGGCTCGAACTCACGGACCGCGAGATCGTGACCTGAGCTGAAGTCAGACGCTTAACCGACTGAGCCACCCAGGCGCCCCAAATAAATTTTTTTTAATATGAGCTCACATTTGGCACTGTATAAAACCTGAGAACGGGGGAGCCTGGGTGGCTCAGTCGGTTGAGCGTCTGACTCTGGATTTCACCTCAGGTCATGATCCCAGGGTTGTGGGATTGAGCCTTACATCAGGCTTCATGCTAAGTGTGGAGTCTGCTTAAGATTCTTTCTCTCTGTCCCTCTGCCCCTCTCCCCTATTTGTGCTCTCTCTCTAAAAAAAGCCCCAAGCCCCCCCTCCCCCCCCAAAAAAAAAAAAACCAACCAGAGAATGTTTGGATTTGGTCTTCTTACTGTATTATGTGCTGGTGTCTAGATGCTAGCCCATGACCCTTGAGAAGGGGAGTTGGTGTCTATGGTCCTGCTTCAAATCTCTGAGTGTAGGTTCAGTGCGTTCATGTGGGTGCAAATACGGAGGGGTCATAACTTCTAAATTCTCTGTGCCTGGTTACAGCTGTTCAGTTTTAGAGGACAGGTTCCAGAAGGGCAAGGCCAAATCCAGATTTTGTGGTATGAAAACTTACCTTGAGTGTGGCATCACCCTCCGGGGATCTGAAGCTCAGCCAGGAGCCACACACATTCATCTGTTGAAGCAGGACATTTTCTGTGAAGGAAGTGAGAGACTCCTGACCCCAGCCATACTGTCTGCTGCCCTAGCACTGCTGATGGTGGTGAGAGTGGCCGAATTTCTCATTGGCCTGGTTGGAAATGGAGTCCTTGTGGTTTGGAGTTTTGGAGAACGGGTCAGAAAATTCAACGGGTCCTTATACAACCTCATTGTCCCGGGCCTGGCCGTTTGCCGATTTCTCCTGCGGTGGCTGATTATGATGGACTTAACCCTGTTTCCGCTTTTCCAGAGCAGCCGTTGGCTTCGCTACCTCAGTGTCTTCTGGATCCTGGTAAGCCAGGCCAGCTTGTGGTTTGCCACTTTCCTCAGTGTCTTCTACTGTAGGAAGATCACAGCCCTTGAACACCCTGTCTATGGCTGAAGCAGAGGGCCTATCGCCTGAGTCTCTGGTGCCTTCTGGGGTACCTCATGATAAATTTGTTACTTGTGGCCCACATTGGCTTAACGTCCAAAATCCTTCCCAAGGCAACAACAGCATTATGTGCACCCTTTCAAACTGGTACTACATGTATATATTAAAGCTCACTGCAGGAAGCGTGTTGCCTTTCATGGTGTTTCTTGTTCCTTCTGGGATGCTGATTGATTGTCTCTTTGTGTAGACACCACAAGAAGATGAAGGTGCATACAGCTGTAGGAGAGATGCTTGGGCCCAGCCTCACATCACTGCCCTGAAGCCCTTGACCTGCTTCCTTATCCTTCGCGTGGTTTATATCCTGGCCAGCCCCTTTCCCATCACCTCCAAGTATTCTGCTAATCTCCCCGTTGTCTTCATTTCCAAGACCCTCATGGCTGCCTATCCTTCTCTCCATTCTGTCATATTGATCATGGGGAATCCCAGGATGAAGCAGACTTGTTAGAGAATCCTGTGGAAGATAGTGTATGCTTGGAGATCCTGAGGTCCTTGATCTGGAGAGAAACGAGTGCTCGGAATACTCTTTTGAGACAGTTTTTGGTAGCTCTTTATAAGGGAGCTGACATTCATGTCTGTAAAATTTTTTCTTCTCTGACACCAAATCAACAGATGATCTACAGGAAGTACAGAATAAAAACTAATACCGTTTCACTGTTAGCACTGTAAAGTATAATTATTTTATTGTATTATAGAAATCAAGACTGGGGCTTTATGTTTGGTAAAATAGGTGTTCTATTCTGTTTACATATACCAAATAATTCATTTCTTTTTAAATTGCATATTTAAGTTGTGTTTTTCCTATTATAGGGAACAGAGATTAGGAGCAATTAACATAGAGATCGATCATTTTTATTAAGTTTCACTTATCCACTAATGTTAGTCATTTTAGGTAAGTTTTTTAAAAAAAGAAGTATCAAATAATTTTCCCATTTCTCTACTGTAGTAGGTCTAGTTACCTAACTGAAAAACAAAACAAAATATCTTTATATTTCTAGAAGTTTCTTTGAGTCCTAGACTTGCCTTTTAGGATAAAAGTCAGTTGGCTGCCATGTTCTATATTAAACTCCAAAGCCCAGGACCTAGACTGGAGCAAGATGGGAGTGACGGCCACTTGCTTCTGCTCACAAAAAAGGACACTTCTCCCTGAATGTGTGAAGCTTCATCTTCCTTGGTCAACTAGCCATCCTGACTGTGTGCTCTGGTTTCCCTGTAGGCTGAAATCAGAGTTTTAGCTTACTAAGTCTTTGAGTTGGATGGAGATCATCTAGAATGTCAAATCCATGGCAGCAGGAACTGCGTCTCTTTTTGTTTTCTCCTAGGTTATTGATGCCTAGAATACCACCTAGAATATAGTAAGTTAGTATTTTCTAAATGATTAGTTACATTAACTAGTCTTACAGTTCCTCTTTTTTTTAATGTTTATTTTGAGAGAAAGAGTGAAAGAGAGCATGCATGCGCATGAGCAGGGGAGGGGCAGAGAGAGAGGGGAGAGAGAGAATCCCAAGCAGGCTCTGTGCTGTCAGCATGGAGACCAGTGTGGGGCTTGAACTCATGAACTGTGAGATTGTGACCTGAGCTGAAACCAGGAGTCAGACGCTTATCCAATTGAGCCACCCAGGCGCCCTTTACAATTCCTCTTTTATTTTATAAAGAAACTGAGAGCCCTGGGGCGCTTGGGTGGCTCGGTCTGTTGAGCGTCCGACTTCGGCTCAGGTCATGATCTCACGATTCGTGAGTTTGAGCCCCGCATGGGGCTCCGTGCTGACAGCATAGAGCCTGGAGCCTGCTTTGAATTCTGTGTGACTCTCTCTCTCCTCCTCCCCTGCTCATGCTCTGTCTCTCTTTCTTCTTCTTCTTCTATAAAAAAAAGAAAAAAAAAAAAAAAGAAAAAAGAAACTGAGAGCCCATGGCAGTTCTGGGACCAAAACTCAGTTTCCTGGCTCTGGGTCCTGGGCTTATCCCCTGACATCATGCTACTATCCTAAACAAGCTAGCTTTGCCTGAGGCTTCTCTGAATCCCATCCTTCTTTTTATGAACTTTCTCAGTCTTCCTTTTAGCCTTGTTTGAACACATTTCTTTTGATTCAGTTCCAGGGGATCTGGAATTCAATTGATAAACCTAACATTTTTTTCACTTCTCTTGAACCATGCTAATTAATCCGCTTTTACTTATCTGTTCTCCCCAACATGTGTCTTTTCCTTACCTAAAGCTGAGAACTGAAGTACATGCTAGACACATGTGGGTGTTAGTCACCATTCAGGGAGAACTCGCTTCTCTGATGTCACTGTGAGTTGTGTGAGGTCAAGCACTGTCTTTTTGTCTTCTGGGAATGATAATATCCATCCATTTCAAGTAGAGACGCTTCCCCTTGGTTGTATTGTTAGTAGTAGGATGAACTTTCCATTACGCCACGCCTGTATCTATCTAGATGTACTTTATGACCAACTGTTGCAATAACGATAATAATAGTACCTACCATTTGTGTCAGGCTTTCCATTTTAACAGGCATTCTCATATATTGTCCATTTTCTCATTTGATTTTAGTAACAACTCCATGTAGTTAGCATTTCTATCTTTATGTTATAGATCACAAAACTCAGGCTGGAGCAGTGATTTGCTCAAGATCATCAGCTGGTAAACTTCGCAGGTAAAACATTCCCAGAGTTTGGACCACAGGTCTTGTGCTCTTTCCAGTAAACCTTAAGTTCCTCTTGTTCGTGCTTATAAGACTTCATGCTAGGATTAGCCGGTGGAATGCCCAAGTTTATGAGTGTGTTTCAACAGGTGAAATAACTAATCTTTCAAGTTTGGTATTGGTGGGTTGCCTGGGAGCCGAGATCCCCAATCACAACTGAAGTTTCTATGACTTGCTTTTCCTAGGGACAAAACACTTGCATTTACCCACTTTTAGGGACTGGATTTTCTTCCTTTTCTAAACATGATTTAGTTCATGATGTGGTGAGGCTGCTTTGTATTTTATCCAAGGAAACAAATCAGAAGGCAAATCTGTGCTCTTGAATTGATTCCTATGTAATTGCATCTTTCCTAATTTGCATTCTCAGAGCTGCAACTGGAACCACGTGCACATGTGTGCGTGTGTGTGTGTGTGCGTGTGTGTGTGTGAGTGTAGACATTACTAGCCTTCCTTTCTATTATGCAGTAGGATCTGTGATGATGCAGCCTAGCGGAAGTCTAAAAAGTTTCAAAAAGTAACGAGTTTTCATTCAGCTCCCTATTATTAGTCCTACTGCCTGGATATGATCATATTTTGCCATTTGCCATAGTTCTTCTAGTGATTATTTTCTCAACTCTCTCAACTCGATTTTGCTTTCTTACTTAGTTTATAAACTTTGAACTATAACTTTTGAAGCCCATTCATCAAAGTTTGGGCATTATCTCAACCCAAACCATTCCCCTCTCCTAAATTTGATTTGTTTTATTTATTTGTCATTAATTTTATAACTTTAAGTAATATGTTTTCAACTCTTCTGTTTTGAACTTTAACTTCTGACAGTATCTATAGAATCTGAGCTGTAGAAGGAAGAAATTAGTGCCTCAGCTGTCCTGTACTTTTCCCATATCCCACCTCATGTCCAACTTCAAATGACTTAAGGAGAAAATACATCTGTTGGAAGAAATTGGCTGTCTCACAGAATCAGTGGGAAGGGTGGAAAGTCAAGATCAGAATGGGAACCAAGAGAATATAAACAGCTGAGAACACAACCAAGTCACTCTATAGGGACTGCTGCTGGCACTTTGCTCTCACATTTCTCCTGTCAGCATTGTGTCTGTGACACTGCCTCACCTTTGTGAGTGTGTCCCTCTGAGTCACAGCTCCAAGGTCCAAAGTCCTGCCTGTGAGCCTCTGGTTGGCTGATTCTAGGTCACACACCTGCCCTAGTTAACAGGCTCTGGGGCGAGGAAAAATCTGATTTCTTTTTGGTTTCTGAAATATTTATTTTTAAGTTAAATGAAACGAAGTACTCAAGAATTAGATTAAGCAGCAGAATTGATGTGGCTGATGGTGAGCTAATGAAGATTTATAATCTGAACTGGAAGTTCAGCTCAACTTTCTCAGAAGGTAGTAGGAAGCATAAAAAGATGGAAAATGTAAAAGAAGAGAAAAGCTATATGGCACATAGAAATAATGGAATAATTATTGTGTGACTGGAGTCCCAGAGGAGATGGGAAAAATGAGGGGAAGGAATGAAATAGTTGAAGAATTAATGACCAAGAATTGCCCTGGGTTAAAGAAAGGTTAAAAAAAAAAAGAAAGAAAGAAAGAAAGAAAGAAAGAAAGAAAGAAAGAAAGAAAGAAAGAAAAAAACCTAGATTGAAAGACACAAAAGGATGTCAAACAAAACAGAGAAGGTGGGGGGACCCTTCATGTTTAAGCACATTACAGAAGAATTTAAAAATATCAGAGGGGAAAGTTTACAAGGATATCATAAGAATATCAAAGAAAAGTTCATAAAACTTTGAGGAAGAGCAGATCATAACTATGACACTCCTCAGTAGAATGCAGAAAAAAAATTTGCATTACATTCTATTTTAGTATTTTATTCTTATTTTCAAATAACACCAAGAAGAAAAGTTTAGAAGTATTTTTCTGGCTAGTGACCTATTTTTGTATTGATTATATACAGGGAGTCAATTATAAAAATGTCAGTGAAGGCTTAGTGGGTTGATGATCATGAAGTTAGTGAGCAAATTCTGAAATGTTTTAGCAATCACGGAAGATCTTGAAATTCTAAAGGATTTGGCAGGAATGTGAAGTCACATTCACAACTGTATTAAGGGAGTCGATGTTGTGTATAACTGGAAATGATTCTAAGTATCTAGCACAAATAATTGCCAGTGCTACAATATGTGATAGAGGGAAGTAATGGAAATGGGAGAAATAGACCAAAAAAATCAGCGTATAGATTGAAGACAAAAGAAACTATTGGTAAGGAAAGCCTTACCAATATATGGATTTTAAGAAAAAATCTGAAAACGTAACTGAAGTGCTTTCCTTTGGTGGGAATAGTAGAGTGGCTTCAAGAACTTCTACATTCTACACCACATTAAGCTACTAGAAAAATTGTGAATAAAGATTAGGTATCTGCAAAAACTTCATCCAGTGTTTTTTGTTTTTTTTTTTTTAAAGTGTGTTGTTAGATGAGGCCTTCTCTGATTCAGATTTTTAAATTGTAATGAAACTGATCTCTAGAAATTACTGCCCTCAAAGATTTGAAGGAAGAACAAGCCCCAGTTTAAAGGTTGTCAATTATGTGACTGATGCTGAGTGCAAAGGCTGGCTGAGACACATCTTTGTAGGACTTTTTTTTTTTTTTTTCGCATTTTTTTTTTCTCTGTCATCCTTGCACAGGGGCCATGCTAATCTTTCTGTATTGTTTCACTTTAGTATGTGTGCTGCTGAAGTGAGCACTCTTTTAGGATTTTTATTAGGATTGTTTTTATTTCAGTTGGTGCTCTGGTTACAAAGATGCATAAGTTTTCAGTAGTATAATTCAATGTTATTTTCCTCACAAGCTCTTTAATTTTTTTGTATATGATTTTATAGAGTTTGAAGTTTTATAAGAACACATATACCACTGTATAGCAGAAAAGGCTTTTTTTTTTGGTCATAAATTCATCATGAGGATTAAATGAATTAATATATGTGAAGTGCATAGAAGAGTGCCTGGTGCATAGTAGTAACTATAAATATTTACCCACAATGTTATTATCATACTAGTCTTTGGGAAAAATAATTTTAAATATTTGCACTGGCAAGGACTAATTAGAGATACAGAAAGTAGTATATAAATGCCAGATAAATATGCTTTGGCAGTGGCTTCCTGAGTATGTGGGTACTTCATCATCCCTTGTTATTTCCTTTAACCTTGCCTACATCTTCATAAATCTTTTGTTAAATTCTCTTAAGTTATCTCTTTGTGTGTATTGCTTCTTCTGACATATATATTAAAAAGTTGTTTTTTTTTTTTGAAAAGACTTACAAGATAGAAAATCTTGAATATAGAAAGTCCTAGGGAATTCATGATAAATAATAAACAACTTCAGAAAGGTTACAGAATACAAGGTCAATATACAAAAATCAGCTGTGTATCTGTGCACTCGTAATGAATATCTTAAAAATGAAATTAAGAGGACATTCATTTACAGTTACTTTAGAAAGAATAAGATACATAGGAATATTTTATTTTATTTTATTTATTTATTTTTTTTTTTTTAATTTTTTTTTCAACGTTTTTTTATTTATTTTTGGGACAGAGAGACAGAGCATGAACGGGGGAGGGGCAGAGAGAGAGGGAGACACAGAATCGGAAACAGGCTCCAGGCTCCGAGCCATCAGCCCAGAGCCTGACGCGGGGCTCGAACTCACACCGCGAGATCGTGACCTGGCTGAAGTCGGACGCTTAACCGACTGCGCCACCCAGGCGCCCCCATAGGAATATTTTAATAGAAGTATAATACTTACACCCTGAAAACTTTAAACCATTGTGAAAGAAATTAAAGAGACCTAAATAAATTGAAAGTCATCCCGTGTTCATGGATTAGAATACTTAATATTGTTAATATGTCAGTATTCCCCAAATTGATCTACAGATAAATACAATCCCTATCTGAATCCCAGTTGGCTTTTTTTTTTCCCAGAAATTGACAAGCTTGTCCTAAAATTTATATGATTTTGCTGGAGACACATAATAATCCAAAGAATTTTGGAAAAGAACAAATTTGGGGGGATTCACACTTCTCAATTTCAAAATTTAGTTCAAAGCTATAGTGATCAGGACAGTGTGGTACTTGTGTAAGGACAGAATATGAATGAATGGGACAGAATCTAGAGTCCAGAAATAAACCCTCACACTATGGTGAAATGACTTTAGTCAAGGGTGCCAAAACAATTCAACAATAAAAGAAATCTTTTCAGCAAAGTTTGCTGGAACAACTGGATACCCACATAGAAAAGAATAAAGTTGATCTTTAGTTCACACTGTGCAAAAATTGACTAAAAATAGATCATAGGCCTAAGTGTAATACCTACAATTACACAACTCTTAGATACAAACTTATGGTAATAAATCTTGGTGACCTTAGGTTAAGCCGTGGTTTCTTAGATATGACACCAGAAGTACAAGTAACAACAACAAAATAGATAAATCAGACTTCAACAATTAAAAAAGACATTTGTGTTTCAAAGGACACCATCAAAAAAGTAAAAAGGCAACTATAGAATAGGACAAAATATTTGCATATTTGCAAATAATAAGGGACTAGTATCTGAGGTATATAAATAACTCTTATACCTCTATAGTGAAAAGACCTTCTAATAAAAAACTGGACCTCAGGCTTTGAATAGTTATTTTTTCAAAGAAGGTATACCGATGGCCCACAAGCACATGGAAGTGGCCAACATCCTTAGTCGTTAAGGAAATGCAAGTCACAACCACAATGAGATAGCACTTCATACCTACTAGGTGGCTATAATAAAAAAGACAATACTACATGTTGGTGAAGATGTGAAGAAATTGGAATTCTCATTCATTACTGGTAGGAATATAACCTGGTGCAGCCACTTTGGAAAACAGCTTGGCAGTGCCTCAAAATATTAAGCATATACTTATAAAATCCAGCAGTTTCACTCATAGGTATACAGCCAAGAGAGATCCAAAATTCATGTCTACACAAAAGCTTGTGCGTGAATATTCATGGAAACATTGTTCCTAATAGTCAAGAAATGGAAACAACTCAAATGTCCATCATCATATGAATGGATAAACAAAATGTGGCATTATACATACATACACACACAGACACACACAGACACACACACACACACACACACACACACACACACACACACACATATATACTCATACAGTGGAATATTATTCAGCTGTAAAAAGGAAAGAAGTAGTGATACATGTTATAACATAGATGAAACTTGGAAACGTGCTAAGGAGAGAAGCCTGTCACAATACTAATTATATGATTTCACTTATATGAAAGGCCCCAAATAGTCAAATCTATACAGCTAGAAATTAGGTTAGAGGTTTCCAGGGGCTGGAGGATAGAGCTAATGGGTAGTGACTGCTATGGAGACAGGGTTTCTTTTGGAGTCAAGAAAACTGTTCTAAAATTAGTGGTGATAATTGTTTAACTCTGTGAATATATGCAAAACCACTGAATTATATACCTAAAGTCATATTAAAGCAATTACAGATATAATGGTTGGAAAAGAAGAAATAAACCTGCCATTATGTTCTTTCCTTTTTTATTTGACTATAATTGACGCACAATGTTACATTAGTTTCAGGTGTACAACTTAGTGATTTGACAGGCTTATACATCATACTATTAAGACTGTCATTATTTTAAGAAGATATGATTATGTATGTAGAAAATCCCAATAATCTAAAAAATATTAGGAAATAAGTTAACTTAGAAAGGTAGATAGTTGTATATAAGGTTAATACACAAAAGCCAATGTGTTTCTATATGATAGTATGAAACCATTAGTAAACATGAGCTTTTAAAAGATTGTTTTTCACAGTCTCTAGTATTCTGTAAAATTCTGAGAAAGCCGTAGATAATGTAAGCTTTATGGTGCAAGTTAGTTTTGGATTTTCAGTTTTGGTTGCATAAGAGATATCCCAATGCTCAGGTCCTGCCCAAGGCCAATAAATTAGAATCTCTGAGATAGGACCTAAGCATTATGTCTTTTAAGTCTCCCCTGGCAGTTCCAATGTGCAGCAAAGGTTAAAGAGCATTAAAAGCACTGAAGTTTTCCTGATGTGTAATCAATTTAATTAACAGTATCATGTTGAGATGAACTTATATTGAATATAGGGTAAAAGATGACTATAGAACAAGAAACAGACTCAACTCTGGAGAACAAACTGATGGTTACCAGAGGGGAGGAGTGTGGGGGGATGGGTGACCTAGGTGATGGGGATTGAGGAGGGCACTTGTGATGAGCACTGGGTGTCATATGGAAGTGTTGAGTCACTATATCCTACCCCTGAAACTAATATTACCCTGTCTGTTACCTCACTGGAATTTAAATTAAAACTTTAAGAAAAAGAGAGGTGTCAACAGTTCAGGCTTTCTTTCCTTTAATGAGGTTTCGTGATTCAGCACCCTGGGTATTTCTACAGAACTAGAAAAAGAGTTGGAGGAACGGCTGGTGTTTGATTTGATGAGCCCCAAAGCCCCTAGCTTTGTACCATCTGGCTTTGGGTCTTCCCAGGGTTCCTGTGGGAGCACTTGCCAGCCACATCATTACTTCTGAGATTCATGTTCTAGATGTCCCTGGAGAGCTCTCACACCCTTTGCCTTTCCTTTGTGTTTTTGTCCTCAGCATCATGTGGGTACACTCAGACACAGGACCCACCTTCTGTCACACTTTATTATTACACCTCGCCATAAACACATCCCCATGCCACTCCCTCACCCCGATTATGGCATTCTCACTACCATAGAATGTTAGTCATGATGTCTCTAGGAATGGAGACGCCACCTCCCACAACACCTTCCAATCCATTTACTGCTTTCCTGGCATTCCCAAGGATTCTTAATTTTTTTAATGTTTATTTATTTTTGAGAGAGACAGAGCATGAGCAGGGGAGAGGTAGAGAGAGGGAGACACAGAATCCGAAGCAGGTTCCAGGCTCGGAGCTGTCAGCACAGAGCCTGACATGGGGCTCAAACTCACAAACTGTGAGATCATGACCTGGGCCGAAGTTTGGAGGCTTAACCAACTCAGCCACCCAGGTGCATCCATCCCCCCCCCCCCCCCCCCCTACCGCCAGGAGTCTCAGAACATGCTCAGGTTTGGGGTCATCTTTGCCAAGTGAATCTCCGTTCTTCCTCTAAGATGTTATCCCATGGGGTGCCTGGTGGCTCAGTCCACTGAGAACCCGACTCTTGATTTCAGTTCATGTCATGATCTCATGGTTTGTGAGATTGAGCCCTGTGTGGGGCTCAGTACTGACACTGAGGAGCCTGCTTGGGATTCTGTCTCCTCTCTCTCTGCCCCTCCCCCATGTGCTCTCTTTCTCTCAAAATAAACTTAAAAAAATGTTATCTCAGTACTCCCAAATTCGTTTTATTTTTTACCATAGCACTTATCTGACAATAAAATTTTAAATTTCTTTAACTGCCTGTATCCTTTTTTTTTATTTAAAAAAAAATTTTTTTTTTTAAATTTTTTTTTCAACGTTTTTTATTTATTTTTGGGACAGAGAGAGACAGAGCATGAACGGGGGAGGGGCAGAGAGAGAGGGAGACACAGAATCGGAAACAGGCTCCAGGCTCTGAGCCATCAGCCCAGAGCCTGACGCGGGGCTCGAACTCACAGACCGTGAGATCGTGACCTGGCTGAAGTCGGACACTCAACCGACTGCGCCACCCAGGCGCCCCCCAAAAAAAAATTTTTTAACGTTTATTTATTTTTGAGACAGAGAGAGATAGAGCATGAACAGGGGAGGGGCAGAGAGAGAGGGAGACACAGAATCTGAAACAGGCTCCAGGCTCTGAGCTGTCAGCACAGAACCCGATGCGGGGCTCAAACTCACGGACGGTGAGATCATGACCTGAGCTGAAGCCGGACGCTTAACCGATTGAGGCACCCAGGTGCCCCAACTGCCTGTATCCTTAAGATAGAATGTATACTCCATGAGGACAGGGATCTTTTTGTTTGTTTTCCTCCTGTCCCTCAGTGTTAAGATTAGTGTTCAGCGAATAGCTCTGGGCACAAAAATGGAACCATAACATCTATTCTATGTTATAAACTGAACTTTATACTTAAAGTTTTCTTGCCATTACATATTCTTCTACAAAACCATTTTCCTGTTTTATTTTTACGTTTTTTTTTTTATCTGAGTATAGTTGACACACATTGGTACATTAGTTACAGGTGTGTGACATACTGTTTCAACTTCTCCACATGTTATGCTGTGCTCACCAGAAGTATAGTGACCATCTGTCACCATACAATGGTACTGCGATATCATTGAAATACCCTATGCTATGCCTCCTCCCCCATGACTTATTCATTCCATAACTAGAAGCTTGTATCTCCTACTCCCCTTCACCCATTTTGACCATCCCCCACCCCCTTTCCTCCAGCAAACTTCAGTTTGTTCTCTGTATTTATACGTCTGATTCTGCTCTTTCTACAATACCATTTTAAATGACCGGATATATTATTGTTTATGATTGCAATGCTTTTTATTTTTTTTTATAAGCAACAGTCGATGGCTGGACATTTTTTAAAATGAAATTTATTGTCAAATTGGTTTCCATACAACACCCAGTGCTCATCCCAACAGGTGCCCTCCTCAATGCCCATCACCCACTTTCCCCTCTCCCTCACCCCCCATCAACCCTCAGTTTGTTCTCAGTATTTAAGAGTCTCTTATGTTTGCCTCCTTCCCTCTCTGTAACTTTTTTCCCCCTTTCCCCTCCCCCCTGGTCCTCTGCTGAGTTTCTCAGAATCCACATATGAGTGAAAACATATGGTACCTGTCCTTCTCTGCCTGACTTATTTCACTTAGCATAACACTTTCCAGTTCCATCCACGTTGCTACAAATGGCCAGATTTCATTCTTTCTCATTGCCAAGTAGTATTCCATTGTATATATAAACCACATCTTCTTTATCCATTCGTTGGTTGATGGACATTTAGGCTCTTTCCATAATTTGG